>NC_056706.1:23826385-24162088 GCF_018831695.1 Puntigrus tetrazona | reverse complement strand
TTGAGTTAATTTGTTCAGAAACACTAAAACTGCATTTCTGCTCAAAAAAAAATCAAAAACTAAGCAAATTGTGCGTTTTGAGCTCTAATATCACTTTCTGGGTCCAAAAGTAGAAATAGACTGAAAAAAGCTTATTCTGCTTTGGAACTGCAAGAAAAAGCTTTTCTCACTGAGAAACAGCGTTTCTAGCATTTCTAGGCTTGATTTGAGTTACTTTGCTCAGAAACACTAAAACTGCATTTCTGCTCAAAAACTTCAAAAACTAAGCAAATTGTGCGTTTTGAGCTCTAATATCACTTTCTGGGTCCAAAAGTAGAGATAGACTGAAAAAGCTTATTCTGCTTTGGAACTGCAAAGAAAAAGCTTTGTCTCACTGAGAAACAACTTTTAAGGTATATCTAGGGCTTGTTTTGAGTTAATTTGCTCAGAAACACTAAAACTGCATTTCTGCTCAAAAAGTCAAAAAACTAAGCAAATTGTGCGTTTTGAGCTCTAATATCACTTTCTGGGTCCAAAAGTGAGAAACAGACTGAAAAAGCATTCTGCTTTAGAACTGCAAGAAAAAGCTTTTTCTCACTGAAAAAACAGCGTTTCTCTAGCATTTCTAGGCTTGATTTGAGTTAATTTGCTAGAAACACTAAAACTGCATTTCTGCTCAAAAAAGTCAAAAAACTAAGCAAATTGTGCGTTTTGAGCTCTAATATCACTTTCTGGGTCCAAAAGTAGAAACAGACTGAAAAAGCTTATTCTGCTTTGGAACTGCAAGAAAAAGCTTTGTCTCACTGAGAAACAACTTTTAAGGTATATCTAGGCTTGTTTTGAGTTAATTTGCTCAGAAACACTAAAACTGCATTTCTGCTCAAAAACTTCATAAACTAAACAAATCGATGCGTTTGAGCTCTAATATCACTTTCTGGGTCCAAAAGTAGAAACAGACTGAAAAAGCTTATTCTGCTTTAGAACTGCAAGAAAAAGCTTTTTCTCACTGAGAAACAGCGTTTCTAGCATTTCTAGGCTTGATTTGAGTTAATTTGCTAAGAAACACTAAAACTGCATTTCTGCTCAAAAGTCAAAAACTAAGCAAATTAATGCGTTTGAGCTCTAATATCACTTTCTGGGTCCAAAAGTAGAAACAGACTGAAAAAGCTTATTCTGCTTTGGAACTGCAAGAAAAAGCTTTGTCTCACTGAGAAACAACTTTTAAGGTATATCTAGGCTTGTTTTGAGTTAATTTGCTCAGAAACACTAAAACAGCATTTCTGCTCAAAAAGTCAAAAACTAAACAAATTATGCGTTTTGAGCTCTAATATCACTTTCTGGGTCCAAAGTAGAAACAGACTGAAAAAGCTTATTCTGCTTTGGAACTGCAAGAAAAAGCTTTCTCTCACTGAGAAACAGGTTTTCTAGCATTTCTAGGCTTGATTTGAGTTAATTTGCTCAGAAACACTAAAACTGCATTTCTGCTCAAAAAAATCAAAAACTAAGCAAATTGTGCGTTTTGAGCTCTAATATCACTTTCTGGGTCCAAAAGTAGAAATAGACTGAAAAAGCTTATTCTGCTTTGGAATTGCAAGAAAAAGCTTTTCTTACTGAGAAACAGCGTTTCTAGCATTTCTAGGCTTGTTTTGAGTTAATTTGCTCAGAAACACTAAAACTGCATTTCTGCTCAAAAACTTCAAAAACTAAGCAAATTGTGCGTTTTGAGCTCTAATATCACTTTCTGGGTCCAAAAGTAGAGATAGACTGAAAAAGCTTATTCTGCTTTGGAACTGCAAGAAAAAGCTTTGTCTCACTGAGAAACAACTTTTAAGGTATATCTAGGCTTGTTTTGAGTTAATTTGCTCAGAAACACTAAAACAGCATTTATGCTCAAAAAGTCAAAAACTAAAGCAAATTGTGCGTTTTGAGCTCTAATATCACTTTCTGGGTCCAAAAGTAGAAACAGACTGAAAAAGCTTATTCTGCTTTGGAACTGCAAGAAAAAGCTTTCTCTCACTGAGAAACAGCTTTTCTAGCCTTTCTAGGCTTGTTTTGAGTTAATTTGCTCAGAAACACTAAAACTGCATTTCTGCTCAAAAAAGTCAAAAACTAAGCAAATTGTGCGTTTTGAGCTCTAATATCACTTTCTGGGTCTAAAATTAGAAATAGACTGAAAAAGCTTATTCTGCTTTGGAACTGCAAGAAAAAGCTTTTTCTCACTGAGAAACAGCGTTTCTAGCATTTCTAGGCTTGTTTTGAGTTAATTTGCTCAGAAACACTAAAACTGCATTTCTGCTCAAAAACTTCAAAAACTAAGCAAATTGTGCGTTTTGAGCTCTAATATCACTTTCTGGGTCCAAAAGTAGAGATAGACTGAAAAAGCTTATTCTGCTTTGGAACTGCAAGAAAAAGCTTTGTCTCACTGAGAAACAACTTTTAAGGTATATCTAGGCTTGTTTTGAGTTAATTTGCTCAGAAACACTAAAACAGCATTTATGCTCAAAAAAGTCAAAAACTAAGCAAATTGTGCGTTTTGAGCTCTAATATCACTTTCTGGGTCCAAAAGTAGAAACAGACTGAAAAAGCTTATTCTGCTTTGGAACTGCAAGAAAAAGCTTTCTCTCACTGAGAAACAGCTTTTCTAGCCTTTCTAGGCTTGTTTTGAGTTAATTTGCTCAGAAACACTAAAACTGCATTTCTGCTCAAAAAAGTCAAAAACTAAGCAAATTGTGCGTTTTGAGCTCTAATATCACTTTCTGGGTCTAAAATTAGAAATAGACTGAAAAAGCTTATTCTGCTTTGGAACTGCAAGAAAAAGCTTTTTCTCACTGAGAAACAGCATTTATAGCATTTCTAGGCTTGTTTTGAGTTAATTTGCTCAGAAACACTAAAACAGCATTTCTGCTCAAAAACTTCAAAAACTAAGCAAATTGTGCGTTTTGAGCTCTAATATCACTTTCTGGGTCCAAAAGTAGAAACAGACTGAAAAAGCTTATTCTGCTTTGGAACTGCAAGAAAAAGCTTTCTCTCACTGAGAAACAGCGTTTCTAGCATTTCTAGGCTTGATTTGAGTTAATTTGCTCAGAAACACTAAAACTGCATTTCTGCTCAAAAAAATCAAAAACTAAGCAAATTGTGCGTTTTGAGCTCTAATATCACTTTCTGGGTCCAAAAGTAGAAATAGACTGAAAAAGCTTTTTCTGCTTTGGAATTGCAAGAAAAAGCTTTTTCTCACTGAGAAACAGCGTTTCTAGCATTTCTAGGCTTGATTTGAGTTAATTTGCTCAGAAATACTAAAACTGCATTTCTGCTCAAAAACTTCATAAACTAAGCAAATCGTGCGTTTTGAGCTCTAATATCACTTTCTGGGTCCAAAAGTAGAAATAGACTGAAAAAGCTTATTCTGCTTTGGAACTGCAAGAAAAAGCTTTTTCTCACTGAGAAACAGCGTTTCTAGCATTTCTAGGCTTGTTTTGAGTTAATTTGCTCAGAAACACTAAAACTGCATTTCTGCTCAAAAACTTCAAAAACTAAGCAAATTGTGCGTTTTGAGCTCTAATATCACTTTCTGGGTCCAAAAGTAGAGATAGACTGAAAAAGCTTATTCTGCTTTGGAACTGCAAGAAAAGCTTTGTCTCACTGAGAAACAACTTTTAAGGTATATCTAGGCTTGTTTTGAGTTAATTTGCTCAGAAACACTAAAACAGCATTTCTGCTCAAAAAGTCAAAAACTAAGCAAATTGTGCGTTTTGAGCTCTAATATCACTTTCTGGGTCCAAAAGTAGAAACAGACTGAAAAAGCTTATTCTGCTTTGGAACTGCAAGAAAAAGCTTTCTCTCACTGAGAAACAGCTTTTCTAGCATTTCTAGGCTTGATTTGAGTTAATTTGCTCAGAAACACTAAAACTGCATTTCTGCTCAAAAAATCAAAAACTAAGCAAATTGTGCGTTTTTGAGCTCTAATATCACTTTCTGGGTCCAAAGTAGAGATAGACTGAAAAAGCTTATTCTGCTTTGGAACTGCAAGAAAAAGCTTTTTCTCACTGAAAACAGCGTTTTCCTAGCATTTCTAGGCTTGATTTGAGTTAATTTGCTCAGAAACACTAAAACTGCATTTCTGCTCAAAAACTTCATAAACTAAGCAAATCGTGCGTTTTGAGCTCTAATATCACTTTCTGGGTCCAAAAGTAGAAACAGACTGAAAAAGCTTATTCTGATTTGGAACTGCAAGAAAAAGCTTTGTCTCACTGAGAAACAACTTTTAAGGTATATCTAGGCTTGTTTTGAGTTAATTTGCTCAGAAACAATAAAAACAGCATTTCTGCTAAAGATAAAGTCAAAAACTAAGCAAAATGTGCGTTTTGAGCTCTAATATCACTTTCTGGGTCCAAAAGTAGAAACAGACTGAAAAAGCTTATTCTGCTTTGGAACTGCAAGAAAAAGCTTTGTCTCACTGAGAAACAACTTTTAAGGTATATCTAGGTTTGTTTTGAGTTAATTTGCTCAGAAACACTAAAACTGCATTTCTGCTCAAAAAAAGTCAAAAACTAAGCAAATTGTGCGTTTTGAGCTCTAATATCACTTTCTGGGTCCAAAGTAGAAACAGACTGAAAAAGCTTATTCTGCTTTGGAACTGCAAGAAAAAGCTTTTTCTCACTGAGAAACAACGTTTCCTAGCATTTCTAGGCTTGATTTGAGTTAATTTGCTCAGAAACACTAAAACTGCATTTCTGCTCAAAAAACTCATAAACTAAGCAAATCGTGCATTTTGAGCTCTAATATCACTTTCTGGGTCCAAAAGTAGAAACAGACTGAAAAAGCTTATTCTGCTTTGGAACTGCAAGAAAAAGCTTTCTCTCACTGAGAAACAGCGTTTCTAGCATTTCTAGGCTTGATTTGAGTTAATTTGCTCAGAAACACTAAAACTGCATTTCTGCTCAAAAAAATCAAAACTAAGCAAATTGTGCGTTTTGAGCTCTAATATCACTTTCTGGGTCCAAAAGTAGAAACAGACTGAAAAAGCTTATTCTGCTTTGGAACTGCAAGAAAAAGCTTTCTCTCACTGAGAAACAGCGTTTCTAGCATTTCTAGGCTTGATTTGAGTTAATTTGCTCAGAAACACTAAAACTGCATTTCTGCTCAAAAAATCAAAAACTAAGCAAATTGTGCGTTTTGAGCTCTAATATCACTTTCTGGGTCCAAAAGTAGAAATAGACTGAAAAAGCTTTTTCTGCTTTGGAACTGCAAGAAAAAGCTTTCTCTCACTGAGAAACAGCGTTTCTAGCATTTCTAGGCTTGATTTGAGTTAATTTGCTCAGAAATACTAAAACTGCATTTCTGCTCAAAAACTTCATAAACTAAGCAAATCGTGCGTTTTGAGCTCTAATATCACTTTCTGGGTCCAAAAGTAGAAATAGACTGAAAAAGCTTATTCTGCTTTGGAACTGCAAGAAAAAGCTTTTTCTCACTGAGAAACAGCGTTTCTAGCATTTCTAGGCTTGTTTTGAGTTAATTTGCTCAGAAACACTAAAACTGCATTTCTGCTCAAAAACTTCAAAAACTAAGCAAATTGTGCGTTTTGAGCTCTAATATCACTTTCTGGGTCCAAAAGTAGAGATAGACTGAAAAAGCTTATTCTGCTTTGGAACTGCAAGAAAAAGCTTTTTCTCACTGAGAAACAGCGTTTCTAGCATTTCTAGGCTTGATTTGAGTTAATTTGCTCAGAAACACTAAAACTGCATTTCTGCTCAAAAACTTCATAAACTAAGCAAATCGTGCGTTTTGAGCTCTAATATCACTTTCTGGGTCCAAAAGTAGAAACAGACTGAAAAAGCTTATTCTGATTTGGAACTGCAAGAAAAAGCTTTGTCTCACTGAGAAACAACTTTTAAGGTATATCTAGGCTTGTTTTGAGTTAATTTGCTCAGAAACAATAAAAACAGCATTTCTGCTAAGATAAAGTCAAAAACTAAGCAAAATGTGCGTTTTGAGCTCTAATATCACTTTCTGGGTCCAAAAGTAGAAACAGACTGAAAAAGCTTATTCTGCTTTGGAACTGCAAGAAAAAGCTTTTGTCTCACTGAGAAACAACTTTTAAGGTATATCTAGGTTTGTTTTGAGTTAATTTGCTCAGAAACACTAAAACTGCATTTCTGCTCAAAAAGTCAAAAACTAAGCAAATTGTGCGTTTTGAGCTCTAATATCACTTTCTGGGTCCAAAAGTAGAAACAGACTGAAAAAGCTTATTCTGCTTTGGAACTGCAAGAAAAAGCTTTTTCTCACTGAGAAACAGCGTTTCTAGCATTTCTAGGCTTGATTTGAGTTAATTTGCTCAGAAACACTAAAACTGCATTTCTGCTCAAAAAACTCATAAAACTAAGCAAATCGTGCATTTTGAGCTCTAATATCACTTTCTGGGTCCAAAAGTAGAAACAGACTGAAAAAGCTTATTCTGCTTTGGAACTGCAAGAAAAAGCTTTCTCTCACTGAGAAACAGCGTTTCTAGCATTTCTAGGCTTGATTTGAGTTAATTTGCTCAGAAACACTAAAACTGCATTTCTGCTCAAAAAATCAAAAACTAAACAAATTGTGCGTTTTGAGCTCTAATATCACTTTCTGGGTCCAAAGTAGAAATAGACTGAAAAAGCTTTTTCTGCTTTGGAATTGCAAGAAAAAGCTTTTTCTCACTGAGAAACAGCGTTTCTAGCATTTCTAGGCTTGATTTGAGTTAATTTGCTCAGAAATACTAAAACTGCATTTCTGCTCAAAAACTTCATAAACTAAGCAAATCGTGCGTTTTGAGCTCTAATATCACTTTCTGGGTCCAAAAGTAGAAATAGACTGAAAAAGCTTATTCTGCTTTGGAACTGCAAGAAAAAGCTTTTTCTCACTGAGAAACAGCGTTTCTAGCATTTCTAGGCTTGTTTTGAGTTAATTTGCTCAGAAACACTAAAACTGCATTTCTGCTCAAAAACTTCAAAAACTAAGCAAATTGTGCGTTTTGAGCTCTAATATCACTTTCTGGGTCCAAAAGTAGAGATAGACTGAAAAAGCTTATTCTGCTTTGGAACTGCAAGAAAAAGCTTTGTCTCACTGAGAAACAACTTTTAAGGTATATCTAGGCTTGTTTTGAGTTAATTTGCTCAGAAACACTAAAACAGCATTTATGCTCAAAAAAGTCAAAAACTAAGCAAATTGTGCGTTTTGAGCTCTAATATCACTTTCTGGGTCCAAAAGTAGAAACAGACTGAAAAAGCTTATTCTGCTTTGGAACTGCAAGAAAAAGCTTTCTCTCACTGAGAAACAGCTTTTCTAGCCTTTCTAGGCTTGTTTTGAGTTAATTTGCTCAGAAACACTAAAACTGCATTTCTGCTCAAAAAAGTCAAAAACTAAGCAAATTGTGCGTTTTGAGCTCTAATATCACTTTCTGGGTCTAAAATTAGAAATAGACTGAAAAAGCTTATTCTGCTTTGGAACTGCAAGAAAAAGCTTTTTCTCACTGAGAAACAGCATTTATAGCATTTCTAGGCTTGTTTTGAGTTAATTTGCTCAGAAACACTAAAACAGCATTTCTGCTCAAAAACTTCAAAAACTAAGCAAATTGTGCGTTTTGAGCTCTAATATCACTTTCTGGGTCCAAAAGTAGAAACAGACTGAAAAAGCTTATTCTGCTTTGGAACTGCAAGAAAAAGCTTTCTCTCACTGAGAAACAGCTTTTCTAGCATTTCTAGGCTTGATTTGAGTTAATTTGCTCAGAAACACTAAAACTGAATTCTGCTCAAAAAAATCAAAAACTAAGCAAATTGTTCGTTTTGAGCTCTAATATCACTTTCTGGGTCCAAAAGTAGAGATAGACTGAAAAAGCTTATTCTGCTTTGGAACTGCAAGAAAAGCTTTTTCTCACTGAGAAACAGCGTTTCTAGCATTTCTAGGCTTGATTTGAGTTAATTTGCTCAGAAACACTAAAACTGCATTTCTGCTCAAAAACTTCATAAACTAAGCAAATCGTGCATTTTGAGCTCTAATATCACTTTCTGGGTCCAAAAGTAGAAACAGACTGAAAAAGCTTATTCTGCTTTGGAACTGCAAGAAAAAGCTTTCTCTCACTGAGAAACAGCGTTTCTAGCATTTCTAGGCTTGATTTGAGATAATTTGCTCAGAAACACTAAAACTGCATTTCTGCTCAAAAAAGTCAAAAACTAAGCAAATTGTGCGTTTTGAGCTCTAATATCACTTTCTGGGTCCAAACGTAGAAACAGACTGAAAAAGCTTATTCTGCTTTGGAACTGCAAGAAAAAGCTTTGTCTCACTGAGAAACAACTTTTAAGGTATATCTAGGCTTGTTTTGAGTTAATTTGCTCAGAAACACTAAAACTGCATTTCTGCTCAAAAACTTCAAAAACTAAGCAAATTGTGCGTTTTGAGCTCTAATATCACTTTCTGGGTCCAAAAGTAGAAACAGACTGAAAAAGCTTATTCTGCTTTGGAACTGCAAGAAAAAGCTTTCTCTCACTGAGAAACAACTTTTAAGGTATATCTAGGCTTGATTTGAGTTAATTTGCTCAGAAACACTAAAACTGAATTCTGCTCAAAAAAATCAAAAACTAAGCAAATTGTTCGTTTTGAGCTCTAATATCACTTTCTGGGTCCAAAAGTAGAGATAGACTGAAAAAGCTTATTCTGCTTTGGAACTGCAAGAAAAAGCTTTGTCTCACTGAGAAACAACTTTTAAGGTATATCTAGGCTTGTTTTGAGTTAATTTGCTCAGAAACACTAAAACTGCATTTCTGCTCAAAAAAGTCAAAAACTAAGCAAATTGTGCGTTTTGAGCTCTAATATCACTTTCTGGGTCCAAAAGTAGAAACAGACTGAAAAAGCTTTTTCTGCTTTGGAACTGCAAGAAAAAGCTTTCTCTCACTGAGAAACAGCTTTTCTAGCATTTCTAGGCTTGATTTGAGTTAATTTGCTCAGAAACACTAAAACTGCATTTCTGCTCAAAAAAATCAAAAACTAAGCAAATTGTGCGTTTTGAGCTCTAATATCACTTTCTGGGTCCAAAAGTAGAGATAGACTGAAAAAGCTTATTCTGCTTTGGAACTGCAAGAAAAAGCTTTTTCTCACTGAGGAACAGCGTTTCTAGCATTTCTAGGCTTGATTTGAGTTAATTTGCTCAGAAACACTAAAACTGAATTTCTGCTCAAAAACTTCATAAACTAAGCAAATCGTGCGTTTTGAGCTCTAATATCACTTTCTGGGTCCAAAAGTAGAAACAGACTGAAAAAGCTTATTCTGCTTTGGAACTGCAAGAAAAAGCTTTTTCTCACTGAGAAACAGCGTTTCTAGCATTCTAGGCTTGATTTGAGTTAATTTGCTAAGAAACACTAAAACTGCATTTCTGCTCAAAAAGTCAAAAACTAAGCAAATTGTGCGTTTTGAGCTCTAATATCACTTTCTGGGTCCAAAAGTAGAAACAGACTGAAAAAAGCTTATTCTGTTTTGGAACTGCAAGAAAAAGCTTTGTCTCACTGAGAAACAACTTTTAAGTATATCTAGACTTGTTTTGAGTTAATTTGCTCAGAAACACTAAAACAGCATTTATGCTCAAAAAGTCAAAAACTAAGCAAATTGTGCGTTTTGAGCTCTAATATCACTTTCTGGGTCCAAAAGTAGAAACAGACTGAAAAAGCTTATTCTGCTTTGGAACTGCAAGAAAAAGCTTTGTCTCACTGAGAAACAACTTTTAAGGTATATCTAGGCTTGTTTTGAGTTAATTTGCTCAGAAACACTAAAACTGCATTTCTGCTCAAAAAAGTCAAAAACTAAGCAAATTGTGCGTTTTGAGCTCTAATATCACTTTCTGGGTCCAAAAGTAGAGATAGACTGAAAAAGCTTATTCTGCTTTGGAACTGCAAGAAAAAGCTTTGTCTCACTGAGAAACAACTTTTAAGGTATATCTAGGCTTGTTTTGAGTTAATTTGCTCAGAAACACTAAAACTGCATTTCTGCTAAAAAAAAATCAAAAACTAAGCAAATTGTGCGTTTTGAGCTCTAATATCACTTTCTGGGTCCAAAAGTAGAAACAGACTGAAAAAGCTTATTCTGCTTTGGAACTGCAAGAAAAAGCTTTCTCTCACTGAGAAACAGCGTTTCTAGCATTTCTAGGCTTGATTTGAGTTAATTTGTTCAGAAACACTAAAACTGCATTTCTGCTCAAAAAAATCAAAAACTAAGCAAATTGTGCGTTTTGAGCTCTAATATCACTTTCTGGGTCCAAAAGTAGAAATAGACTGAAAAAGCTTATTCTGCTTTGGAACTGCAAGAAAAAAGCTTTTCTCACTGAGAAACAGCGTTTCTAGCATTTCTAGGCTTGATTTGAGTTACTTTGCTCAGAAACACTAAAACTGCATTTCTGCTCAAAAACTTCAAAAACTAAGCAAATTGTGCGTTTTGAGCTCTAATATCACTTTCTGGGTCCAAAAGTAGAGATAGACTGAAAAAGCTTATTCTGCTTTGGAACTGCAAGAAAAAGCTTTGTCTCACTGAGAAACAACTTTTAAGGTATATCTAGGCTTGTTTTGAGTTAATTTGCTCAGAAACACTAAAACTGCATTTCTGCTCAAAAAAGTCAAAAACTAAGCAAATTGTGCGTTTTGAGCTCTAATATCACTTTCTGGGTCCAAAAGTAGAAACAGACTGAAAAAGCTTTTTCTGCTTTGGAACTGCAAGAAAAAGCTTTCTCTCACTGAGAAACAGCTTTTCTAGCATTTCTAGGCTTGATTTGAGTTAATTTGCTCAGAAACACTAAAACTGCATTTCTGCTCAAAAAAATCAAAAACTAAGCAAATTGTGCGTTTTGAGCTCTAATATGACTTTCTGGGTCCAAAAGTAGAGATAGACTGAAAAAGCTTATTCTGGTTTGGAACTGCAAGAAAAAGCTTTGTCTCACTGAGAAACAACTTTTAAGGTATATCTAGACTTGTTTTGAGTTAATTTGCTCAGAAACACTAAAACAGCATTTATGCTCAAAAAAGTCAAAAACTAAGCAAATTGTGCGTTTTGAGCTCTAATATCACTTTCTGGGTCCAAAAGTAGAAACAGACTGAAAAAGCTTATTCTGCTTTGGAACTGCAAGAAAAAGCTTTCTCTCACTGACGAACAGCTTTTCTAGCATTTCTAGGCTTGATTTGAGTTAATTTGCTCAGAAACACTAAAGCTGCATTTCTGCTCAAAAAAATCAAAAACTAAGCAAATTGTGCGTTTTGAGCTCTAATATCACTTTCTGGGTCCAAAAGTAGAGATAGACTGAAAAAGCTTATTCTGCTTTGGAACTGCAAGAAAAAGCTTTTTCTCACTGAGAAACAACTGTTTCTAGCATTTCTAGGCTTGATTTGAGTTAATTTGCTCAGAAACACTAAAACTGCATTTCTGCTCAAAAAAGTCAAAAACTAAGCAAATTGTGCGTTTTGAGCTCTAATATCACTTTCTGGGTCCAAAAGTAGAAACAGACTGAAAAAGCTTATTCTGCTTTGGAACTGCAAGAAAAAGCTTTCTCTCACTGAGAAACAGCGTTTCTAGCATTTCTAGGCTTGATTTGAGTTAATTTGCTCAGAAACACTAAAGCTGCATTTCTGCTCAAAAAAATCAAAAACTAAGCAAATTGTGCGTTTTGAGCTCTAATATCACTTTCTGGGTCCAAAAGTAGAGATAGACTGAAAAAGCTTATTCTGCTTTGGGAACTGCAAGAAAAAGCTTTTTCTCACTGAGAAACAGCGTTTCTAGCATTTCTAGGCTTGATTTGAGTTAATTTGCTCAGAAACACTAAAACTGCATTTCTGCTCAAAAAAGTCAAAAACTAAGCAAATTGTGCGTTTTGAGCTCTAATATCACTTTCTGGGTCCAAAAGTAGAAACAGACTGAAAAAGCTTATTCTGTTTGGAACTGCAAGAAAAAGCTTTGTCTCACTGAGAAACAACTTTTAAGGTATATCTAGGCTTATTTTGAGTTAATTTGCTCAGAAACACTAAAACTGCATTTCTGCTCAAAAATCTAAAACTAAACAAATTGTGCGTTTTGAGCTCTAATATCACTTTCTGGGTCCAAAAGTAGAGATAGACTGAAAAAGCTTATTCTGCTTTGGAACTGCAAGAAAAAGCTTTTTCTCACTGAAAAACAGCGTTTCTAGCATTTCTAGGCTTGATTTGAGTTAATTTGCTCAGAAACACTAAAACTGCATTTCTGCTCAAAAACTTCATAAACTAGGCAAATTGTGCGTTTTGAGCTCTAATATCACTTTCTGGGTCCAAAAGTAGAAATAGACTGAAAAAGCTTATTCTGCTTTAGAACTGCAAGAAAAAGCTTTTTCTCACTGAGAAACAGCGTTTCTAGCATTTCTAGGCTTGATTTGAGTTAATTTGCTAAGAAACACTAAAACTGCATTTCTGCTCAAAAAGTCAAAAACTAAACAAATTGTGCGTTTTGAGCTCTAATATCACTTTCTGGGTCCAAAAGTAGAAACAGACTGAAAAAGCTTATTCTGCTTTGGAACTGCAAGAAAAAGCTTTGTCTCACTGAGAAACAACTTTTAAGGTATATCTAGGCTTGTTTTGAGTTAATTTGCTCAGAAACACTAAAACTGCATTTCTGCTCAAAAAAGTCAAAAACTAAGCAAATTGTGCGTTTTGAGCTCTAATATCACTTTCTGGGTCTAAAATTAGAAATAGACTGAAAAAGCTTATTCTGCTTTGGAACTGCAAGAAAAAGCTTTTCTCACTGAGAAATAGCGTTTATAGCATTTCTAGACTTGTTTTGAGTTAATTTGCTCAGAAACACTAAAACAGCATTTCTGCTAAGATAAAGTCAAAAACTAAGCAAATTGTGCGTTTTGAGCTCTAATATCACTTTCTGGGTCTAAAATTAGAAATAGACTGAAAAAGCTTATTCTGCTTTGGAACTGCAAGAAAAAGCTTTGTCTCACTGAGAAACAACTTTTAAGGTATATCTAGGCTTGTTTTGAGTTAATTTGCTCAGAAACACTAAAACAGCATTTCTGCTCAAAAAGTCAAAAACTAAGCAAATTGTGCGTTTTGAGCTCTAATATCACTTTCTGGGTCCAAAAGTAGAAACAGACTGAAAAAGCTTATTCTGCTTTGGAACTGCAAGAAAAAGCTTTCTCTCACTGAGAAACAGCTTTTCTAGCATTTCTAGGCTTGATTTGAGTTAATTTGCTCAGAAACACTAAAACTGCATTTCTGCTCAAAAAAATCAAAAACTAAGCAAATTGTGCGTTTTGAGCTCTAATATCACTTTCTGGGTCCAAAAGTAGAGATAGACTGAAAAAGCTTATTCTGCTTTGGAACTGCAAGAAAAAGCTTTTTCTCACTGAGAAACAGCGTTTCTAGCATTTCTAGGCTTGATTTGAGTTAATTTGCTCAGAAACACTAAAACTGCATTTCTGCTCAAAAAAAGTCATAAACTAAGCAAATCGTGCGTTTTGAGCTCTAATATCACTTTCTGGGTCCAAAAGTAGAAACAGACTGAAAAAGCTTATTCTGATTTGGAACTGCAAGAAAAAGCTTTGTCTCACTGAGAAACAACTTTTAAGGTATATCTAGGCTTGTTTTGAGTTAATTTGCTCAGAAACAATAAAAACAGCATTTCTGCTAAGATAAAGTCAAAAACTAAGAAAAATGTGCGTTTTGAGCTCTAATATCACTTTCTGGGTCCAAAAGTAGAAACAGACTGAAAAAGCTTATTCTGCTTTGGAACTGCAAGAAAAAGCTTTGTCTCACTGAGAAACAACTTTTAAGGTATATCTAGGTTTGTTTTGAGTTAATTTGCTCAGAAACACTAAAACTGCATTTCTGCTCAAAAAAGTCAAAAACTAAGCAAATTGTGCGTTTTGAGCTCTAATATCACTTTCTGGGTCCAAAAGTAGAAACAGACTGAAAAAGCTTATTCTGTTTTGGAACTGCAAGAAAAAGCTTTGTCTCACTGAGAAACAACTTTTAAGGTATATCTAGGCTTGTTTTGAGTTAATTTGCTCAGAAACACTAAAACAGCATTTCTGCTCAAAAAAGTCAAAAACTAAGCAAATTGTGCGTTTTGAGCTCTAATATCACTTTCTGGGTCCAAAAGTAGAAACAGACTGAAAAAGCTTATTCTGCTTTGGAACTGCAAGAAAAAGCTTTCTCTCACTGAGAAACAGCTTTTCTAGCATTTCTAGGCTTGATTTGAGTTAATTTGCTCAGAAACACTAAAACTGCATTTCTGCTCAAAAAATCAAAAACTAAGCAAATTGTGCGTTTTGAGCTCTAATATCACTTTCTGGGTCCAAAAGTAGAAATAGACTGAAAAAGCTTTTCTGCTTTGGAACTGCAAGAAAAAGCTTTTTCTCACTGAGAAACAGCGTTTCTAGCATTTCTAGGCTTGATTTGAGTTAATTTGCTCAGAAATACTAAAACTGCATTTCTGCTCAAAAACTTCATAAACTAAGCAAATCGTGCGTTTTGAGCTCTAATATCACTTTCTGGGTCCAAAAGTAGAAATAGACTGAAAAAGCTTATTCTGCTTTGGAACTGCAAGAAAAGCTTTTTCTCACTGAGAAACAGCGTTTCTAGCATTTCTAGGCTTGTTTTGAGTTAATTTGCTCAGAAACACTAAAACTGCATTTCTGCTCAAAAACTTCAAAAACTAAGCAAATTGTGCGTTTTGAGCTCTAATATCACTTTCTGGGTCCAAAAGTAGAAACAGACTGAAAAAGCTTATTCTGCTTTGGAACTGCAAGAAAAAGCTTTCTCTCACTGAGAAACAGCTTTTCTAGCCTTTCTAGGCTTGATTTGAGTTAATTTGCTCAGAAACACTAAAACTGAATTCTGCTCAAAAAAATCAAAAACTAAGCAAATTGTTCGTTTTGAGCTCTAATATCACTTTCTGGGTCCAAAAGTAGAGATAGACTGAAAAAGCTTATTCTGCTTTGGAACTGCAAGAAAAAGCTTTGTCTCACTGAGAAACAACTTTTAAGGTATATCTAGGCTTGTTTTGAGTTAATTTGCTCAGAAACACTAAAACTGCATTTCTGCTCAAAAAAGTCAAAAACTAAGCAAATTGTGCGTTTTGAGCTCTAATATCACTTTCTGGGTCCAAAAGTAGAAACAGACTGAAAAAGCTTATTCTGCTTTGGAACTGCAAGAAAAAGCTTTCTCTCACTGAGAAACAGCTTTTCTAGCATTTCTAGGCTTGATTTGAGTTAATTTGCTCAGAAACACTAAAACTGCATTTCTGCTCAAAAACTTCATAAACTAGGCAAATTGTGCGTTTTGAGCTCTAATATCACTTTCTGGGTCCAAAGTAGAAATAGACTGAAAAAGCTTATTCTGCTTTGGAACTGCAAGAAAAAGCTTTTTCTCACTGAGAAACAGCGTTTCTAGCATTTCTAGGCTTGATTTGAGTTAATTTGCTAAGAAACACTAAAACTGCATTTCTGCTCAAAAAAGTCAAAAACTAAGCAAATTGTGCGTTTTGAGCTCTAATATCACTTTCTGGGTCCAAAAGTAGAAACAGACTGAAAAAGCTTATTCTGCTTTGGAACTGCAAGAAAAAGCTTTGTCTCACTGAGAAACAACTTTCTAAGGTATATCTAGGCTTGTTTTGAGTTAATTTGCTCAGAAACACTAAAACTGCATTTCTGCTCAAAAAGTCAAAAACTAAGCAAATTGTGCGTTTTGAGCTCTAATATCACTTTCTGGGTCTAAAATTAGAAATAGACTGAAAAAGCTTATTCTGCTTTGGAACTGCAAGAAAAAGCTTTTTCTCACTGAGAAATAGCGTTTATAGCATTTCTAGACTTGTTTTGAGTTAATTTGCTCAGAAACACTAAAACAGCATTTCTGCTAAGATAAAGTCAAAAACTACGCAAATTGTGCGTTTTGAGCTCTAATATCACTTTCTGGGTCTAAAATTAGAAATAGACTGAAAAAGCTTATTCTGCTTTGGAACTGCAAGAAAAAGCTTTGTCTCACTGAGAAACAACTTTTAAGGTATATCTAGGCTTGTTTTGAGTTAATTTGCTCAGAAACACTAAAACAGCATTTCTGCTCAAAAAAGTCAAAAACTAAGCAAATTGTGCGTTTTGAGCTCTAATATCACTTTCTGGGTCCAAAAGTAGAAACAGACTGAAAAAGCTTATTCTGCTTTGGAACTGCAAGAAAAAGCTTTCTCTCACTGAGAAACAGCTTTTCTAGCATTTCTAGGCTTGATTTGAGTTAATTTGCTCAGAAACACTAAAACTGCATTTCTGCTCAAAAAAATCAAAAACTAAGCAAATTGTGCGTTTTGAGCTCTAATATCACTTTCTGGGTCCAAAAGTAGAGATAGACTGAAAAAGCTTATTCTGATTTGGAACTGCAAGAAAAAGCTTTGTCTCACTGAGAAACAACTTTTAAGGTATATCTAGGCTTGTTTTGAGTTAATTTGCTCAGAAACAATAAAAACAGCATTTCTGCTAAGATAAAGTCAAAAACTAAGAAAAATGTGCGTTTTGAGCTCTAATATCACTTTCTGGGTCCAAAAGTAGAAACAGACTGAAAAAGCTTATTCTGCTTTGGAACTGCAAGAAAAAGCTTTGTCTCACTGAGAAACAACTTTTAAGGTATATCTAGGTTTGTTTTGAGTTAATTTGCTCAGAAACACTAAAACTGCATTTCTGCTCAAAAAGTCAAAAACTAAGCAAATTGTGCGTTTTGAGCTCTAATATCACTTTCTGGGTCCAAAAGTAGAAACAGACTGAAAAAGCTTATTCTGTTTGGAACTGCAAGAAAAAGCTTTGTCTCACTGAGAAACAACTTTTAAGGTATATCTAGGCTTGTTTTGAGTTAATTTGCTCAGAAACACTAAAACAGCATTTCTGCTCAAAAAAAGTCAAAAACTAAGCAAATTGTGCGTT
The DNA here is from genome assembly GCF_018831695.1 of Puntigrus tetrazona. NCBI lineage: Eukaryota > Metazoa > Chordata > Actinopteri > Cypriniformes > Cyprinidae > Puntigrus > Puntigrus tetrazona. Next base: position 24,145,170 of record NC_056706.1, on the reverse strand, counting down.
TTGAGCTCTAATATCACTTTCTGGGTCCAAAAGTAGAAACAGACTGAAAAAGCTTATTCTGCTTTGGAACTGCAAAGAAAAAGCTTTCTCTCACTGAGAAACAGCTTTTCTAGCATTTCTAGGCTTGATTTGAGTTAATTTGCTCAGAAACACTAAAACTGCATTTCTGCTCAAAAAATCAAAAACTAAGCAAATTGTGCGTTTTGAGCTCTAATATCACTTTCTGGGTCCAAAAGTAGAAATAGACTGAAAAAGCTTATTCTGCTTTGGAACTGCAAGAAAAGCTTTTTCTCACTGAGAAACAGCGTTTCTAGCATTTCTAGGCTTGTTTTGAGTTAATTTGCTCAGAAACACTAAAACTGCATTTCTGCTCAAAAACTTCAAAAACTAAGCAAATTGTGCGTTTTGAGCTCTAATATCACTTTCTGGGTCCAAAGTAGAAACAGACTGAAAAAGCTTATTCTGCTTTGGAACTGCAAGAAAAAGCTTTCTCTCACTGAGAAACAGCTTTTCTAGCCTTTCTAGGCTTGATTTGAGTTAATTTGCTCAGAAACACTAAAACTGAATTCTGCTCAAAAAAATCAAAAACTAAGCAAATTGTTCGTTTTGAGCTCTAATATCACTTTCTGGGTCCAAAAGTAGAGATAGACTGAAAAAGCTTATTCTGCTTTGGAACTGCAAGAAAAAGCTTTGTCTCACTGAGAAACAACTTTTAAGGTATATCTAGGCTTGTTTTAAGTTAATTTGCTCAGAAACACTAAAACTGCATTTCTGCTCAAAAAAGTCAAAAACTAAGCAAATTGTGCGTTTTGAGCTCTAATATCACTTTCTGGGTCCAAAAGTAGAAACAGACTGAAAAAGCTTATTCTGCTTTGGAACTGCAAGAAAAAGCTTTCTCTCACTGAGAAACAGCTTTTCTAGCATTTCTAGGCTTGATTTGAGTTAATTTGCTCAGAAACACTAAAACTGAATTCTGCTCAAAAAAATCAAAAACTAAGCAAATTGTTCGTTTTGAGCTCTAATATCACTTTCTGGGTCCAAAAGTAGAGATAGACTGAAAAAGCTTATTCTGCTTTGGAACTGCAAGAAAAAGCTTTTTCTCACTGAGAAACACAGCGTTTCTAGCATTTCTAGGCTTGTTTTGAGTTAATTTGCTCAGAAACACTAAAACAGCATTTCTGCTAAGATAAAGTCAAAAACTAAGCAAATTGTGCGTTTTGAGCTCTAATATCACTTTCTGGGTCCAAAAGTAGAAATAGACTGAAAAAGCTTATTCTGCTTTGGAACTGCAAGAAAAAGCTTTGTCTCACTGAGAAACAACTTTTAAGGTATATCTAGGCTTGTTTTAAGTTAATTTGCTCAGAAACACTAAAACTGCATTTCTGCTCAAAAAAGTCAAAAACTAAGCAAATTGTGCGTTTTGAGCTCTAATATCACTTTCTGGGTCCAAAAGTAGAAACAGACTGAAAAAGCTTATTCTGCTTTGTAACTGCAAGAAAAAGCTTTCTCTCACTGAAAAACAGCGTTTCTAGCATTTCTAGGCATGATTTGAGTTAATTTACTCAGAAACACTAAAACTGGATTTCTGATCAAAAAAATCAAAAACTAAGCAAATTGTGCGTTTTGAGCTCTAATATTACTTTCTGGGTCCAAAAGTAGAAACAGACTGAAAAAGCTTATTCTGTTTTGGAACTGCAAGAAAAATCTTTGTCTCACTGAGAAACAACTTTTAAGGTATATCTAGGCTTGTTTTGAGTTAATTTGCTCAGAAACACTAAAACTGCATTTTTGCTCAAAAAAATCAAAAACTAAGCAAATTGTGCGTTTTGAGCTCTAATATCACTTTCTGGGTCCAAAAGTAGAAATAGACTGAAAAAGCTTATTCTGCTTTGGAACTGCAAGAAAAAGCTTTTTCTCACTGAGAAACAGCGTTTCTAGCATTTCTAGGCTTGATTTGAGTTACTTTGCTCAGAAACACTAAAACTGCATTTCTGCTCAAAAACTTCAAAAACTAAGCAAATTGTGCGTTTTGAGCTCTAATATCACTTTCTGGGTCTAAAATTAGAAATAGACTGAAAAAGCTTATTCTGCTTTGGAACTGCAAGAAAAAAGCTTTGTCTCACTGAGAAACAACTTTTAAAGGTATATCTAGGCTTGTTTTGAGTTAATTTGCTCAGAAACACTAAAACAGCATTTCTGCTCAAAAAAGTCAAAAACTAAGCAAATTGTGCGTTTTGAGCTCTAATATCACTTTCTGGGTCCAAAAGTAGAAACAGACTGAAAAAGCTTATTCTGCTTTGGAACTGCAAGAAAAAGCTTTCTCTCACTGAGAAACAGCTTTTCTAGCATTTCTAGGCTTGATTTGAGTTAATTTGATCAGAAACACTAAAACTGCATTTCTGCTCAAAAAAATCAAAAACTAAGCAAATTGTGCGTTTTGAGCTCTAATATCACTTTCTGGGTCCAAAAGTAGAGATAGACTGAAAAAGCTTATTCTGCTTTGGAACTGCAAGAAAAAGCTTTTTCTCACTGAGAAACAGCGTTTCTAGCATTTCTAGGCTTGATTTGAGTTAATTTGCTCAGAAACACTAAAACAGCATTTATGCTCAAAAAAGTCAAAAACTAAGCAAATTGTGCGTTTTGAGCTCTAATATCACTTTCTGGGTCCAAAAGTAGAAACAGACTGAAAAAGCTTATTCTGCTTTGGAACTGCAAGAAAAAGCTTTCTCTCACTGAGAAACAGCGTTTCTAGCATTTCTAGGCTTGATTTGAGATAATTTGCTCAGAAACACTAAAACTGCATTTCTGCTCAAAAAAGTCAAAAACTAAGCAAATTGTGCGTTTTGAGCTCTAATATCACTTTCTGGGTCCAAAAGTAGAAACAGACTGAAAAAGCTTATTCTGCTTTGGAACTGCAAGAAAAAGCTTTCTCTCACTGAGAAACAGCTTTTCTAGCATTTCTAGGCTTGATTTGAGATAATTTGCTCAGAAACACTAAAACTGCATTTCTGCTCAAAAAAGTCAAAAACTAAGCAAATTGTGCGTTTTGAGCTCTAATATCACTTTCTGGGTCCAAAAGTAGAAACAGACTGAAAAAGCTTATTCTGTTTGGAACTGCAAGAAAAAGCTTTGTCTCACTGAGAAACAACTTTTAAGGTATATCTAGGCTTGTTTTGAGTTAATTTGCTCAGAAACACTAAAACAGCATTTCTGCTCAAAAAAGTCAAAAACTAAGCAAATTGTGCGTTTTGAGCTCTAATATCACTTTCTGGGTCCAAAAGTAGAAACAGACTGAAAAAGCTTATTCTGCTTTGGAACTGCAAGAAAAAGCTTTCTCTCACTGAGAAACAGCTTTTCTAGCATTTCTAGGCTTGATTTGAGTTAATTTGCTCAGAAACACTAAAACTGCATTTCTGCTCAAAAAAATCAAAAACTAAGCAAATTGTGCGTTTTGAGCTCTAATATCACTTTCTGGGTCCAAAAGTAGAGATAGACTGAAAAAGCTTATTCTGCTTTGGAACTGCAAGAAAAAGCTTTTTCTCACTGAGAAACAGCGTTTCTAGCATTTCTAGGCTTGATTTGAGTTAATTTGCTCAGAAACACTAAAACTGCATTTCTGCTCAAAAACTTCATAAACTAAGCAAATCGTGCGTTTTGAGCTCTAATATCACTTTCTGGGTCCAAAAGTAGAAATAGACTGAAAAAGCTTATTCTGCTTTGGAACTGCAAGAAAAAAGCTTTTTCTCACTGAGAAACAGCGTTTCTAGCATTTCTAGGCTTGATTTGAGTTAATTTGCTCAGAAACACTAAAACTGCATTTCTGCTCAAAAAGTCAAAAACTAAGCAAATTGTGCGTTTTGAGCTCTAATATCACTTTCTGGGTCCAAAAGTAGAAACAGACTGAAAAAGCTTATTCTGCTTTGGAACTGCAAGAAAAAGCTTTCTCTCACTGAGAAACAGCGTTTCTAGCATTTCTAGGCTTGATTTGAGATAATTTGCTCAGAAACACTAAAACAGCATTTCTGCTCAAAAAAGTCAAAAACTAAGCAAATTGTGCGTTTTGAGCTCTAATATCACTTTCTGGGTCCAAAAGTAGAAACAGACTGAAAAAGCTTATTCTGCTTTGGAACTGCAAGAAAAAGCTTTGTCTCACTGAGAAACAACTTTTAAGGTATATCTAGGCTTGTTTTGAGTTAATTTGCTCAGAAACACTAAAACTGCATTTCTGCTAAGATAAAGTCAAAAACTAAGCAAATTGTGCGTTTTGAGCTCTAATATCACTTTCTGGGTCCAAAAGTAGAAACAGACTGAAAAAGCTTATTCTGCTTTGGAACTGCAAGAAAAAGCTTTCTCTCACTGAGAAACAGCGTTTCTAGCATTTCTAGGCTTGATTTGAGTTAATTTGCTCAGAAACACTAAAACTGCATTTCTGCTCAAAAAAATCAAAAACTAAGCAAATTGTGCGTTTTGAGCTCTAATATCACTTTCTGGGTCCAAAAGTACAAATAGACTGAAAAAGCTTATTCTGCTTTGGAACTGCAAGAAAAAGCTTTTTCTCACTGAGAAACAGCGTTTCTAGCATTTCTAGGCTTGATTTGAGTTACTTTGCTCAGAAACACTAAAACTGCATTTCTGCTCAAAAACTTCAAAAACTAAGCAAATTGTGCGTTTTGAGCTCTAATATCACTTTCTGGGTCCAAAAGTAGAGATAGACTGAAAAAGCTTATTCTGCTTTGGAACTGCAAGAAAAAGCTTTGTCTCACTGAGAAACAACTTTTAAGGTATATCTAGGCTTGTTTTGAGTTAATTTGCTCAGAAACACTAAAACTGCATTTCTGCTCAAAAAAGTCAAAAACTAAGCAAATTGTGCGTTTTGAGCTCTAATATCACTTTCTGGGTCCAAAAGTAGAAACAGACTGAAAAAGCTTATTCTGTTTTGGAACTGCAAGAAAAAGCTTTCTCTCACTGAGAAACAACTTTTCTTGCATTTCTAGGCTTGATTTGAGTTAATTTGCTCAGAAACACTAAAACTGCATTTCTGCTCAAAAAAATCAAAAACTAAGCAAATTGTAGGTTTTGAGCTCTAATATCACTTTCTGGGTCCAAAAGTAGAGATAGACTGAAAAAGCTTATTCTGCTTTGGAACTGCAAGAAAAAGCTTTTTCTCACTGAGGAACAGCGTTTCTAGCATTTCTAGGCTTGATTTGAGTTAATTTGCTCAGAAACTCTAAAACTGCATTTCTGCTCAAAAACTTCATAAACTAAGCAAATCGTGCGTTTTGAGCTCCAATATCACTTTCTGGGTCCAAAAGTAGAAACAGACTGAAAAAGCTTATTCTGTTTTGGAACTGCAAGAAAAAGCTTTGTCTCACTGAGAAACAACTTTTAAGGTATATCTAGACTTGTTTTGAGTTAATTTGCTCAGAAACACTAAAACAGCATTTATGCTCAAAAAAGTCAAAAACTAAGCAAATTGTGCGTTTTGAGCTCTAATATCACTTTCTGGGTCCAAAAGTAGAAACAGACTGAAAAAGCTTATTCTGCTTTGGAACTGCAAGAAAAATCTTTCTCTCACTGAGAAACAGCTTTTCTAGCATTTCTAGGCTTGATTTGAGTTAATTTGCTCAGAAACACTAAAACTGCATTTCTGCTCAAAAAAATCAAAAACTAAGCAAATTGTGCGTTTTGAGCTCTAATATCACTTTCTGGGTCCAAAAGTAGAGATAGACTGAAAAAGCTTATTCTGCTTTGGAACTGCAAGAAAAAGCTTTTTCTCACTGAGAAACAGCGTTTCTAGCATTTCTAGGCTTGATTTGAGTTAATTTGCTCAGAAACACTAAAACTGCATTTCTGCTCAAAAAAGTCAAAAACTAAGCAAATTGTGCGTTTTGAGCTCTAATATCACTTTCTGGGTCCAAAAGTAGAAACAGACTGAAAAAGCTTATTCTGCTTTGGAACTGCAAGAAAAAGCTTTCTCTCACTGAGAAACAGCGTTTCTAGCATTTCTAGGCTTGATTTGAGTTAATTTGCTCAGAAACACTAAAACTGCATTTCTGCTCAAAAAATCAAAAACTAAGCAAATTGTGCGTTTTGAGCTCTAATATCACTTTCTGGGTCCAAAAGTAGAAACAGACTGAAAAAGCTTATTCTGTTTTGGAACTGCAAGAAAAAGCTTTGTCTCACTGAGAAACAACTTTTAAGGTATATCTAGGCTTATTTTGAGTTAATTTGCTCAGAAACACTAAAACTGCATTTCTGCTCAAAAAATCTAAAACTAAGCAAATTGTGCGTTTTGAGCTCTAATATCACTTTCTGGGTCCAAAAGTAGAGATAGACTGAAAAAGCTTATTCTGCTTTGGAACTGCAAGAAAAAGCTTTTTCTCACTGAAAAACAGCGTTTCTAGCATTTCTAGGCTTGATTTGAGTTAATTTGCTCAGAAACACTAAAACTGCATTTCTGCTCAAAAACTTCATAAACTAAGCAAATCGTGCGTTTTGAGCTCTAATATCACTTTCTGGGTCCAAAAGTAGAAACAGACTGAAAAAGCTTATTCTGCTTTGGAACTGCAAGAAAAAGCTTTGTCTCACTGAGAAACAACTTTTAAGGTATATCTAGGCTTGTTTTGAGTTAATTTGCTCAGAAACACTAAAACTGCATTTCTGCTCAAAAAAGTCAAAAACTAAGCAAATTGTGCGTTTTGAGCTCTAATATCACTTTCTGGGTCTAAAATTAGAAATAGACTGAAAAAGCTTATTCTGCTTTGGAACTGCAAGAAAAAGCTTTTTCTCACTGAGAAACAGCGTTTATAGCATTTCTAGGCTTGTTTTGAGTTAATTTGCTCAGAAACACTAAAACAGCATTTCTGCTAAAATAAAGTCAAAAACTAAACAAATTGTGCGTTTTGAGCTCTAATATCACTTTCTGGGTCTAAAATTAGAAATAGACTGAAAAAGCTTATTCTGCTTTGGAACTGCAAGAAAAAGCTTTGTCTCACTGAGAAACAACTTTTAAGGTATATCTAGGCTTGTTTTGAGTTAATTTGCTCAGAAACACTAAAACAGCATTTCTGCTCAAAAAAGTCAAAAACTAAGCAAATTGTGCGTTTTGAGCTCTAATATCACTTTCTGGGTCCAAAAGTAGAAACAGACTGAAAAAGCTTATTCTGCTTTGGAACTGCAAGAAAAAGCTTTCTCTCACTGAGAAACAGCTTTTCTAGCATTTCTAGGCTTGATTTGAGTTAATTTGCTCAGAAACACTAAAACTGCATTTCTGCTCAAAAAATCTAAAACTAAGCAAATTGTGCGTTTTGAGCTCTAATATCACTTTCTGGGTCCAAAAGTAGAGATAGACTGAAAAAGCTTATTCTGCTTTGGAACTGCAAGAAAAAGCTTTTTCTCACTGAGAAACAACGTTTCTAGCATTTCTAGGCTTGATTTGAGTTAATTTGCTCAGAAACACTAAAACTGCATTTCTGCTCAAAAACTTCAAAAACTAAGCAAATTGTGCGTTTTGAGCTCTAATATCACTTTCTGGGTCCAAAAGTAGAAACAGACTGAAAAAGCTTATTCTGCTTTGGAACTGCAAGAAAAAGCTTTGTCTCACTGAGAAACAACTTTTAAGGTATATCTAGGCTTGTTTTGAGTTAATTTGCTCAGAAACAATAAAAACAGCATTTCTGCTAAGATAAAGTCAAAAACTAAGCAAATTGTGCGTTTTGAGCTCTAATATCACTTTCTGGGTCCAAAAGTAGAAACAGACTGAAAAAGCTTATTCTGCTTTGGAACTGCAAGAAAAAGCTTTGTCTCACTGAGAAACAACTTTTAAGGTATATCTAGGTTTGTTTTGAGTTAATTTGCTCAGAAACACTAAAACTGCATTTCTGCTCAAAAAGTCAAAAACTAAGCAAATTGTGCGTTTTGAGCTCTAATATCACTTTCTGGGTCCAAAAGTAGAAACAGACTGAAAAAGCTTATTCTGTTTTGGAACTGCAAGAAAAAGCTTTGTCTCACTGAGAAACAACTTTTAAGGTATATCTAGGCTTGTTTTGAGTTAATTTGCTCAGAAACACTAAAACAGCATTTCTGCTCAAAAAAAGTCAAAAACTAAGCAAATCGTGCGTTTTGAGCTCTAATATCACTTTCTGGGTCCAAAAGTAGAAACAGACTGAAAAAGCTTATTCTGCTTTGGAACTGCAAGAAAAAGCTTTCTCTCACTGAGAAACAGCTTTTCTAGCATTTCTAGGCTTGATTTGAGTTAATTTGCTCAGAAACACTAAAACTGCATTTCTGCTCAAAAAATCAAAAACTAAGCAAATTGTGCGTTTTGAGCTCTAATATCACTTTCTGGGTCCAAAAGTAGAAATAGACTGAAAAAGCTTTTTCTGCTTTGGAATTGCAAGAAAAAGCTTTTTCTCACTGAGAAACAGCGTTTCTAGCATTTCTAGGCTTGATTTGAGTTAATTTGCTCAGAAACACTAAAACTGCATTTCTGCTCAAAAACTTCATAAACTAAGCAAATCGTGCGCTTTGAGCTCTAATATCACTTTCTGGGTCCAAAAATAGAAATAGACTGAAAAAGCTTATTCTGCTTTGGAACTGCAAGAAAAAGCTTTTTCTCACTGAGAAACAGCGTTTCTAGCATTTCTAGGCTTGTTTTGAGTTAATTTGCTCAGAAACACTAAAACTGCATTTCTGCTCAAAAAAACTTCAAAAACTAAGCAAATTGTGCGTTTTGAGCTCTAATATCACTTTCTGGGTCCAAAAGTAGAGATAGACTGAAAAAGCTTATTCTGCTTTGGAACTGCAAGAAAAAGCTTTGTCTCACTGAGAAACAACTTTTAAGGTATATCTAGGCTTGTTTTGAGTTAATTTGCTCAGAAACACTAAAACAGCATTTCTGCTCAAAAAAAGTCAAAAACTAAGCAAATTGTGCGTTTTGAGCTCTAATATCACTTTCTGGGTCCAAAAGTAGAAACAGACTGAAAAAGCTTATTCTGCTTTGGAACTGCAAGAAAAAGCTTTCTCTCACTGAGAAACAGCTTTTCTAGCATTTCTAGGCTTGATTTGAGTTAATTTGCTCAGAAACACTAAAACTGCATTTCTGCTCAAAAAAATCAAAAACTAAGCAAATTGTTCGTTTTGAGCTCTAATATCACTTTCTGGGTCCAAAAGTAGAGATAGACTGAAAAAGCTTATTCTGCTTTGGAACTGCAAGAAAAAGCTTTCTCTCACTGAGAAACAGCGTTTCTAGCATTTCTAGGCTTGATTTGAGTTAATTTGCTCAGAAACACTAAAACTGCATTTCTGCTCAAAAACTTCATAAACTAAGCAAATCGTGCGTTTTGAGCTCTAATATCACTTTCTGGGTCCAAAAGTAGAGATAGACTGAAAAAGCTTATTCTGCTTTGGAACTGCAAGAAAAAGCTTTTTCTCACTGAGAAACAGCGTTTCTAGCATTTCTAGGCTTGTTCTGAGTTAATTTGCTCAGAAACACTAAAACAGCATTTATGCTCAAAAAAGTCAAAAACTAAGCAAATTGTGCGTTTTGAGCTCTAATATCACTTTCTGGGTCCAAAAGTAGAAACAGACTGAAAAAGCTTATTCTGCTTTGGAACTGCAAGAAAAAAAGCTTTCTCTCACTGAGAAACAACTTTTCTAGTATATCTAGGCTTGTTTTGAGTTAATTTGCTCAGAAACACTAAAACAGCATTTCTGCTAAGATAAAGTCAAAAACTAAGCAAATTGTGCGTTTTGAGCTCTAATATCACTTTCTGGGTCCAAAAGTAGAAATAGACTGAAAAAGCTTATTCTGCTTTGGAACTGCAAGAAAAAGCTTTGTCTCACTGAGAAACAACTTTTAAGGTAATCTAGGCTTGTTTTGAGTTAATTTGCTCAGAAAAACTAAAACTGCATTTCCGCTAAGATAAAGTCAAAAGCTAAGCAAATTGTGCGTTTTGAGCTCTAATATCACTTTCTGGGTCCAAAAGTAGAAACAGACTGAAAAAGCTTATTCTGCTTTGGAACTGCAAGAAAAAGCTTTCTCTCACTGAGAAACAGCGTTTCTAGCATTTCTAGGCTTGATTTGAGTTAATTTGCTCAGAAACACTAAAACTGGATTTCTGCTCAAAAAAATCAAAAACTAAGCAAATTGTGCGTTTTGAGCTCTAATATCACTTTCTGGGTCCAAAAGTAGAAACAGACTGAAAAAGCTTATTCTGTTTTGGAACTGCAAGAAAAAGCTTTGTCTCACTGAGAAACAACTTTTAAGGTATATCTAGTCTTGTTTTGAGTTAATTTGCTCAGAAACACTAAAACTGCATTTCTGCTCAAAAACTTCAAAAACTAAGCAAATTGTGCGTTTTGAGCTCTAATATCACTTTCTGGGTCCAAAAGTAGAAACAGACTGAAAAAGCTTATTCTGCTTTGGAACTGCAAGAAAAAGCTTTTTCTCACTGAGAAACAGCGTTTATAGCATTTCTAGGCTTGTTTTGAGTTAATTTGCTCAGAAACACTAAAACAGCATTTCTGCTAAGATAAAGTCAAAAACTACGCAAATTGTGCGTTTTGAGCTCTAATATCACTTTCTGGGTCTAAAATTAGAAATAGACTGAAAAAGCTTATTCTGCTTTGGAACTGCAAGAAAAAGCTTTGTCTCACTGAGAAACAACTTTTAAGGTATATCTAGGCTTGTTTTGAGTTAATTTGCTCAGAAACACTAAAACAGCATTTCTGCTCAAAAAAGTCAAAAACTAAGCAAATTGTGCGTTTTGAGCTCTAATATCACTTTCTGGGTCCAAAAGTAGAAACAGACTGAAAAAGCTTATTCTGCTTTGGAACTGCAAGAAAAAGCTTTCTCTCACTGAGAAACAGCTTTTCTAGCATTTCTAGGCTTGATTTGAGTTAATTTGCTCAGAAACACTAAAACTGCATTTCTGCTCAAAAAAATCAAAAACTAAGCAAATTGTGCGTTTTGAGCTCTAATATCACTTTCTGGGTCCAAAAGTAGAGATAGACTGAAAAAGCTTATTCTGCTTTGGAACTGCAAGAAAAAGCTTTTTCTCACTGAGAAACAGCGTTTCTAGCATTTCTAGGCTTGTTTTGAGTTAATTTGCTCAGAAACACTAAAACAGCATTTCTGCTAAGATAAAGTCAAAAACTAAGCAAATTGTGCGTTTTGAGCTCTAATATCACTTTCTGGGTCCAAAAGTAGAAATAGACTGAAAAAGCTTATTCTGCTTTGGAACTGCAAGAAAAAGCTTTGTCTCACTGAGAAACAACTTTTAAGGTAATCTAGGCTTGTTTTGAGTTAATTTGCTCAGAAAAACTAAAACTGCATTTCTGCTAAGATAAAGTCAAAAGCTAAGCAAATTGTGCGTTTTGAGCTCTAATATCACTTTCTGGGTCCAAAAGTAGAAACAGACTGAAAAAGCTTATTCTGCTTTGTAACTGCAAGAAAAAGCTTTCTCTCACTGAGAAACAGCGTTTCTAGCATTTCTAGGCTTGATTTGAGTTAATTTGCTCAGAAACACTAAAACTGAATTTCTGCTCAAAAACTTCAAAAACTAAGCAAATTGTGCGTTTTGAGCTCTAATATCACTTTCTGGGTCCAAAAGTAGAAACAGACTGAAAAAGCTTATTCTGCTTTGGAACTGCAAGAAAAAGCTTTTTCTCACTGAGAAACAGCGTTTATAGCATTTCTAGGCTTGTTTTGAGTTAATTTGCTCAGAAACACTAAAACAGCATTTCTGCTAAGATAAAGTCAAAAACTACGCAAATTGTGCGTTTTGAGCTCTAATATCACTTTCTGGGTCTAAAATTAGAAATAGACTGAAAAAGCTTATTCTGCTTTGGAACTGCAAGAAAAAGCTTTGTCTCACTGAGAAACAACTTTTAAGGTATATCTAGGCTTGTTTTGAGTTAATTTGCTCAGAAACACTAAAACAGCATTTCTGCTCAAAAAGTCAAAAACTAAGCAAATTGTGCGTTTTGAGCTCTAATATCACTTTCTGGGTCCAAAAGTAGAAACAGACTGAAAAAGCTTATTCTGCTTTGGAACTGCAAGAAAAAGCTTTCTCTCACTGAGAAACAGCTTTTCTAGCATTTCTAGGCTTGATTTGAGTTAATTTGCTCAGAAACACTAAAACTGCATTTCTGCTCAAAAAATCAAAAACTAAGCAAATTGTGCGTTTTGAGCTCTAATATCACTTTCTGGGTCCAAAAGTAGAAATAGACTGAAAAAGCTTATTCTGCTTTGGAACTGCAAGAAAAAGCTTTTTCTCACTGAGAAACAACGTTTCTAGCATTTCTAGGCTTGATTTGAGTTAATTTGCTCAGAAACACTAAAACTGCATTTCTGCTAAGATAAAGTCAAAAACTACGCAAATTGTGCGTTTTGAGCTCTAATATCACTTTCTGGGTCTAAAATTAGAAATAGACTGAAAAAGCTTATTCTGCTTTGGAACTGCAAGAAAAAGCTTTGTCTCACTGAGAAACAACTTTAAGGTATATCTAGGCTTGTTTTGAGTTAATTTGCTCAGAAACACTAAAACAGCATTTCTGCTCAAAAAAGTCAAAAACTAAGCAAATTGTGCGTTTTGAGCTCTAATATCACTTTCTGGGTCCAAAAGTAGAAACAGACTGAAAAAGCTTATTCTGCTTTGGAACTGCAAGAAAAAGCTTTCTCTCACTGAGAAACAGCTTTTCTAGCATTTCTAGGCTTGATTTGAGTTAATTTGCTCAGAAACACTAAAACTGCATTTCTGCTCAAAAAAATCAAAAACTAAGCAAATTGTGCGTTTTGAGCTCTAATATCACTTTCTGGGTCCAAAAGTAGAAACAGACTGAAAAAGCTTATTCTGCTTTGGAACTGCAAGAAAAAGCTTTCTCTCACTGAGAAACAACGTTTCTAGCATTTCTAGGCTTGATTTGAGTTAATTTGCTCAGAAACACTAAAACTGCATTTCTGCTCAAAAACTTCAAAAACTAAGCAAATTGTGCGTTTTGAGCTCTAATATCACTTTCTGGGTCCAAAAGTAGAAACAGACTGAAAAAGCTTATTCTGCTTTGGAACTGCAAGAAAAAGCTTTGTCTCACTGAGAAACAACTTTTAAGGTATATCTAGGCTTGTTTTGAGTTAATTTGCTCAGAAACACTAAAACAGCATTTCTGCTAAGATAAAGTCAAAAACTAAGCAAATTGTGCGTTTTGAGCTCTAATATCACTTTCTGGGTCCAAAAGTAGAAACAGACTGAAAAAGCTTATTCTGCTTTGGAACTGCAAGAAAAAGCTTTGTCTCACTGAGAAACAACTTTTAAGGTATATCTAGGTTTGTTTTGAGTTAATTTGCTCAGAAACACTAAAACTGCATTTCTGCTCAAAAAAGTCAAAAACTAAGCAAATTGTGCGTTTTGAGCTCTAATATCACTTTCTGGGTCCAAAAGTAGAAACAGACTGAAAAAGCTTATTCTGTTTTGGAACTGCAAGAAAAAGCTTTGTCTCACTGAGAAACAACTTTTAAGGTATATCTAGGCTTTTTTGAGTTAATTTGCTCAGAAACACTAAAACAGCATTTCTGCTCAAAAAGTCAAAAACTAAGCAAATTGTGCGTTTTGAGCTCTAATATCACTTTCTGGGTCCAAAAGTAGAAACAGACTGAAAAAGCTTATTCTGCTTTGGAACTGCAAGAAAAAGCTTTCTCTCACTGAGAAACAGCTTTTCTAGCATTTCTAGGCTTGATTTGAGTTAATTTGCTCAGAAACACTAAAACTGCATTTCTGCTCAAAAAAATCAAAAACTAAGCAAATTGTGCGTTTTGAGCTCTAATATCACTTTCTGGGTCCAAAAGTAGAAATAGACTGAAAAAGCTTTTTCTGCTTTGGAATTGCAAGAAAAAGCTTTTTCTCACTGAGAAACAGCGTTTCTAGCATTTCTAGGCTTGATTTGATTTAATTTGCTCAGAAATACTAAAACTGCATTTCTGCTCAAAAACTTCATAAACTAAGCAAATCGTGCGTTTTGAGCTCTAATATCACTTTCTGGGTCCAAAAGTAGAAATAGACTGAAAAAGCTTATTCTGCTTTGGAACTGCAAGAAAAAGCTTTTTCTCACTGAGAAACAGCGTTTCTAGCATTTCTAGGCTTGTTTTGAGTTAATTTGCTCAGAAACACTAAAACTGCATTTCTGCTCAAAAACTTCAAAAACTAAGCAAATTGTGCGTTTTGAGCTCTAATATCACTTTCTGGGTCCAAAAGTAGAGATAGACTGAAAAAGCTTATTCTGCTTTGGAACTGCAAGAAAAAGCTTTGTCTCACTGAGAAACAACTTTTAAGGTATATCTAGGCTTGTTTTGAGTTAATTTGCTCAGAAACACTAAAACAGCATTTCTGCTCAAAAACTTCAAAAACTAAGCAAATTGTGCGTTTTGAGCTCTAATATCACTTTCTGGGTCCAAAAGTAGAAACAGACTGAAAAAGCTTATTCTGCTTTGGAACTGCAAGAAAAAGCTTTCTCTCACTGAGAAACAGCTTTTCTAGCATTTCTAGGCTTGATTTGAGTTAATTTGCTCAGAAACACTAAAACTGAATTCTGTTTAAAAAAATCAAAAACTAAGCAAATTGTTCGTTTTGAGCTCTAATATCACTTTCTGGGTCCAAAAGTAGAGATAGACTGAAAAAGCTTATTCTGCTTTGGAACTGCAAGAAAAAGCTTTCTCTCACTGAGAAACAGCGTTTCTAGCATTTCTAGGCTTGATTTGAGTTAATTTGCTCAGAAACACTAAAACTGCATTTCTGCTCAAAAACTTCATAAACTAAGCAAATCGTGCGTTTTGAGCTCTAATATCACTTTCTGGGTCCAAAAGTAGAGATAGACTGAAAAAGCTTATTCTGCTTTGGAACTGCAAGAAAAAGCTTTCTCTCACTGAGAAACAGCTTTTCTAGCATTTCTAGGCTTGATTTGAGTTAATTTGCTCAGAAACACTAAAACTGCATTTCTGCTCAAAAAAAAGTCAAAACTAAGCAAATTGTGCGTTTTGAGCTCTAATATCACTTTCTGGGTCCAAAAGTAGAGATAGACTGAAAAAGCTTATTCTGCTTTGGAACTGCAAGAAAAAGCTTTTTCTCACTGAGAAACAGCGTTTCTAGCATTTCTAGGCTTGATTTGAGTTAATTTGCTCAGAAACACTAAAACTGCATTTCTGCTCAAAAACTTCATAAACTAAGCAAATCGTGCGTTTTGAGCTCTAATATCACTTTCTGGGTCCAAAAGTAGAAACAGACTGAAAAAGCTTATTCTGCTTTGGAACTGCAAGAAAAAGCTTTTTCTCACTGAGAAACAGCGTTTCTAGCATTTCTAGGCTTGATTTGAGTTAATTTGCTAAGAAACACTAAAACTGCATTTCTGCTCAAAAAAGTCAAAAACTAAGCAAATTGTGCGTTTTGAGCTCTAATATCACTTTCTGGGTCCAAAAGTAGAAACAGACTGAAAAAGCTTATTCTGTTTTGGAACTGCAAGAAAAAGCTTTGTCTCACTGAGAAACAACTTTTAAGGTATATCTAGACTTGTTTTGAGTTAATTTGCTCAGAAACACTAAAACAGCATTTATGCTCAAAAAAGTCAAAAACTAAGCAAATTGTGCGTTTTGAGCTCTAATATCACTTTCTGGGTCCAAAAGTAGAAACAGACTGAAAAAGCTTATTCTGCTTTGGAACTGCAAGAAAAATCTTTCTCTCACTGAGAAACAGCTTTTCTAGCATTTCTAGGCTTGATTTGAGTTAATTTGCTCAGAAACACTAAAACTGCATTTCTGCTCAAAAAAATCAAAAACTAAGCAAATCGTGCGTTTTGAGCTCTAATATCACTTTCTGGGTCCAAAAGTAGAAACAGACTGAAAAAGCTTATTCTGCTTTGGAACTGCAAGAAAAAGCTTTTTCTCACTGAGAAACAGCGTTTCTAGCATTTCTAGGCTTGATTTGAGTTAATTTGCTAAGAAACACTAAAACTGCATTTCTGCTCAAAAAAGTCAAAAACTAAGCAAATTGTGCGTTTTGAGCTCTAATATCACTTTCTGGGTCCAAAAGTAGAAACAGACTGAAAAAGCTTATTCTGTTTTGGAACTGCAAGAAAAAGCTTTGTCTCACTGAGAAACAACTTTTAAGGTATATCTAGGCTTATTTTGAGTTAATTTGCTCAGAAACACTAAAACTGCATTTCTGCTCAAAAAATCTAAAACTAAGCAAATTGTGCGTTTTGAGCTCTAATATCACTTTCTGGGTCCAAAAGTAGAGATAGACTGAAAAAGCTTATTCTGCTTTGGAACTGCAAGAAAAAGCTTTTTCTCACTGAAAAACAGCGTTTCTAGCATTTCTAGGCTTGATTTGAGTTAATTTGCTCAGAAACACTAAAACTGCATTTCTGCTCAAAAACTTCATAAACTAGGCAAATCGTGCGTTTTGAGCTCTAATATCACTTTCTGGGTCCAAAAGTAGAAATAGACTGAAAAAGCTTATTCTGCTTTGGAACTGCAAGAAAAAGCTTTTTCTCACTGAGAAACAGTGTTTCTAGCATTTCTAGGCTTGATTTGAGTTAATTTGCTAAGAAACACTAAAACTGCATTTCTGCTCAAAAAAGTCAAAAACTAAGCAAATTGTGCGTTTTGAGCTCTAATATCACTTTCTGGGTCCAAAAGTAGAAACAGACTGAAAAAGCTTATTCTGCTTTGGAACTGCAAGAAAAAGCTTTCTCTCACTGAGAAACAGCGTTTCTAGCATTTCTAGGCTTGATTTGAGTTAATTTGCTCAGAAACACTAAAACTGCATTTCTGCTCAAAAAAATCTAAAACTAAGCAAATTGTGCGTTTTGAGCTCTAATATCACTTTCTGGGTCCAAAAGTAGAAACAGACTGAAAAAGCTTATTCTGTTTTGGAACTGCAAGAAAAAGCTTTGTCTCACTGAGAAACAACTTTTAAGGTATATCTAGGCTTATTTTGAGTTAATTTGCTCAGAAACACTAAAACTGCATTTCTGCTCAAAAAATCTAAAACTAAGCAAATTGTGCGTTTTGAGCTCTAATATCACTTTCTGGGTCCAAAAGTAGAGATAGACTGAAAAAGCTTATTCTGCTTTGGAACTGCAAGAAAAAGCTTTTTCTCACTGAAAAACAGCGTTTCTAGCATTTCTAGGCTTGATTTGAGTTAATTTGCTCAGAAACACTAAAACTGCATTTCTGCTCAAAAACTTCATAAACTAGGCAAATCGTGCGTTTTGAGCTCTAATATCACTTTCTGGGTCCAAAAGTAGAAATAGACTGAAAAAGCTTATTCTGCTTTGGAACTGCAAGAAAAAGCTTTTTCTCACTGAGAAACAGCGTTTCTAGCATTTCTAGGCTTGATTTGAGTTAATTTGCTAAGAAACACTAAAACTGCATTTCTGCTCAAAAAAGTCAAAAACTAAGCAAATTGTGCGTTTTGAGCTCTAATATCACTTTCTGGGTCCAAAAGTAGAAACAGACTGAAAAAGCTTATTCTGCTTTGGAACTGCAAGAAAAAGCTTTTTCTCACTGAGAAACAGCGTTCATAGCATTTCTAGGCTTGTTTTGAGTTAATTTGCTCAGAAACACTAAAACAGCTTTTCTGCTAAGATAAAGTAAAAAACTAAGCAAATTGTGCGTTTTGAGCTCTAATATCACTTTCTGGGTCTAAAATTAGAAATAGACTGAAAAAGCTTATTCTGCTTTGAAACTGCAAGAAAAAGCTTTGTCTCACTGAGAAACAACGTTTAAGGTATATCTAGGCTTGTTTTGAGTTAATTTGCTCAGAAACACTAAAACAGCATTTCTGCTCAAAAAAGTCAAAAACTAAGCAAATTGTGCGTTTTGAGCTCTAATATCACTTTCTGGGTCCAAAAGTAGAAACAGACTGAAAAAGCTTATTCTGCTTTGGAACTGCAAGAAAAAGCTTTTTCTCACTGAGAAACAGCGTTCATAGCATTTCTAGGCTTGTTTTGAGTTAATTTGCTCAGAAACACTAAAACAGCATTTCTGCTAAGATAAAGTAAAAAACTAAGCAAATTGTGCGTTTTGAGCTCTAATATCACTTTCTGGGTCTAAAATTAGAAACAGACTGAAAAAGCTTATTCTGTTTTGGAACTGCAAGAAAAAGCTTTGTCTCACTGAGAAACAACTTTTAAGGTATATCTAGGATTGTTTTGAGTTAATTTGCTCAGAAACACTAAAACAGCATTTATGCTCAAAAAAGTCAAAAACTAAGCAAATTGTGCGTTTTGAGCTCTAATATCACTTTCTGGGTCCAAAAGTAGAAACAGACTGAAAAAGCTTATTCTGCTTTGGAACTGCAAGAAAAAGCTTTCTCTCACTGAGAAACAGCTTTTCTAGCATTTCTAGGCTTGATTTGAGTTAATTTGCTCAGAAACACTAAAACTGCATTTCTGCTCAAAAAAATCAAAAACTAAGCAAATTGTGCGTTTTGAGCTCTAATATCACTTTCTGGGTCCAAAAGTAGAGATAGACTGAAAAAGCTTATTCTGCTTTGGAACTGCAAGAAAAAGCTTTTTCTCACTGAGGAACAGCGTTTCTAGCATTTCTAGGCTTGATTTGAGTTAATTTGCTCAGAAACACTAAAACTGCATTTCTGCTCAAAAACTTCATAAACTAAGCAAATCGTGCGTTTTGAGGTCTAATATCACTTTCTGGGTCCAAAAGTAGAAACAGACTGAAAAAGCTTATTCTGCTTTGGAACTGCAAGAAAAAGCTTTTTCTCACTGAGAAACAGCGTTTCTAGCATTTCAAGGCTTGATTTGAGTTAATTTGCTAAGAAACACTAAAACTGCATTTCTGCTCAAAAAAGTCAAAAACTAAGCAAATTGTGCGTTTTGAGCTCTAATATCACTTTCTGGGTCCAAAAGTAGAAACAGACTGAAAAAGCTTATTCTGTTTTGGAACTGCAAGAAAAAGCTTTGTCTCACTGAGAAACAACTTTTAAGGTATATCTAGACTTGTTTTGAGTTAATTTGCTCAGAAACACTAAAACAGCATTTATGTTAAAAAAGTCAAAAACTAAGCAAATTGTGCGTTTTGAGCTCTAATATCACTTTCTGGGTCTAAAATTAGAAACAGACTGAAAAAGCTTATTCTGCTTTGGAACTGCAAGAAAAAGCTTTCTCTCACTGAGAAACAGCTTTTCTAGCATTTCTAGGCTTGATTTGAGTTAATTTGCTCAGAAACACTAAAACTGCATTTCTGCTCAAAAAAATCAAAAACTAAGCAAATTGTGCGTTTTGAGCTCTAGTATCACTTTCTGGGTCCAAAAGTAGAGATAGACTGAAAAAGCTTATTCTGCTTTAGAACTGCAAGAAAAAGCTTTCTCTCACTGAGAAACAACTTTTAAGGTATATCTAGGCCTGTTTTGAGTTAATTTGCTCAGAAACACTAAAACAGCATTTCTGCTCCTAAAAGTCAAAATCTAAGTAAATTGTGTGTTATGAGCTCTAATATCACTTTCTGGGTCCAAAAGAAGAAACAGACTGAAAAACCTTATTCTGCTTTGGAACTGCAAGAAAAAGCTTTCTCTCACTGTGAAACAGCGTTTCTAGCATTTCTAGGCTTGATTTGAGTTAATTTGCTCAGAAACACTAAAACTGCATTTCTACTCAAAAAAAAGTCAAAAACTAAGCAAATTGTGAGTTTTGAGCTCTAATATCACTTTCTGGGTCCAAAAGAAGAAACAGACTGAAAAAGCTTATTCTGCTTTGGAACTGCAAGAAAAAGCTTTGTCTCACTGAGAAACAACTTTTAAGGTATATCTAGGCTTGATTTGAGTTAATTTGCTCAGAAACACTAAAACTGCATTTCTGCTCAAAAAAATCAAAAACTAAGCAAATTGTGCGTTTTGAGCTCTAATATCACTTTCTGGGTCCAAAAGTAGAGATAGACTGAAAAAGCTTATTCTGCTTTGGAACTGCAAGAAAAAGCTTTTTCTCACTGAGGAACAGCGTTTCTAGCATTTCTAGGCTTGATTTGAGTTAATTTGCTCAGAAACACTAAAACTGCATTTCTGCTCAAAAACTTCATAAACTAAGCAAATCGTGCGTTTTGAGGTCTAATATCACTTTCTGGGTCCAAAAGTAGAAACAGACTGAAAAAGCTTATTCTGCTTTGGAACTGCAAGAAAAAGCTTTTTCTCACTGAGAAACAGCGTTTCTAGCATTTCAAGGCTTGATTTGAGTTAATTTGCTCAGAAACACTAAAACTGCATTTCTGCTCAAAAAAGTCAAAAACTAAGCAAATTGTGCGTTTTGAGGTCTAATATCACTTTCTGGGTCTAAAATTAGAAACAGACTGAAAAAGCTTATTCTGCTTTGGAACTGAAAGAAAAAGCTTTCTCTCACTGAGAAACAACTTTTAACGTATATCTAGGCTTGTTTTGAGTTAATTTGCTCAGAAACACTAAAACAGCATTTCTGCTCAAAAAAGTCAAAAACTAAGCAAATTGTGCGTTTTGAGCTCTAATATCACTTTCTGGGTCCAAAAGTAGAAACAGACGGAAAAAGCTTATTCTGCTTTGGAAGTGCAAGAAAAAGCTTTCTCTCACTCAGAAACAGCGTTTCTAGCATTTCTAGGCTTGATTTGAGTTAATTTGCTCAGAAACACTAAAACTGCATTTCTGCTCAAAAAAATCAAAAACTAAGGAAATTGTGCGTTTTGAGCTCTATTATCAGTTTCTGGGTCTAAAAGTAGAAATAGACTGAAAAAGCTTATTCTGCTTTGGAACTGCAAGAAAAAGCTTTCTCTCACTGAGAAACAGCGTTTCTAGCATTTCTAGGCTTGATTTGAGTTAATTTGCTCAGAAACACTAAAACTGCATTTCTGCTCAAAAAAATCAAAAACTAAGCAAATTGTGCGTTTTGAGCTCTAATATCACTTTCTGGGTCCAAAAGTAGAAATAGACTGAAAAAGCGTATTCTGCTTTGGAACTGCAAGAACAAGCTTTTTCTCACTGAGAAACAGCGTTTCTAGCATTTATAGGCTTGATTTGAGTTAATTTGCTCAGAAACACTAAAACTGCATTTCTGCTCAAAAACTTCAAAAACTAAGCAAATTGTGCGTTTTGAGCTCTAATATCACTTTCAGTCTATCTCAAAAGTAGAGATAGACTGAAAAAGCTTATTCTGCTTTGGAACTGCAAGAAAAAGCTTTGTCTCACTGAGAAACAACTTTTAAGGTATATCTAGGCTTGTTTTGAGTTAATTTGCTCAGAAACACTAAAACAGAATTTCTGCTCAAAAAAGTCAAAAACTAAGCAAATTGTGCGTTTTGAGCTCTAATATCACTTTCTGGGTCTAAAATTAGAAATAGACTGAAAAAGCTTATTCTCCTTTGGAACTGCAAGAAAAAGCTTTCTCTCACTGAGAAACAACTTTTAAGGTATATCTAGGCTTGTTTTGAGTTAATTTGCTCAGAAACACTAAAACAGCATTTCTGCTCAAAAAAGTCAAAAACTAAGCAAATTGTGCGTTTTGAGCTCTAATATCACTTTCTGGGTCCAAAAGTAGAAACAGACTGAAAAAGCTTATTCTGCTTTGGAAGTGCAAGAAAAAGCTTTCTCTCACTCAGAAACAGCGTTTCTAGCATTTCTAGGCTTGATTTGAGTTAATTTGCTCAGAAACACTAAAACTGCATTTCTGCTCAAAAAAATCAAAAACTAAGGAAATTGTGCGTTTCGAGCTCTAATATCAGTTTCTGGGTCTAAAAGTAGAAATAGACTGAAAAAGCTTATTCTGCTTTGGAACTGCAAGAAAAAGCTTTCTCTCACTGAGAAACAGCGTTTCTAGCATTTCTAGGCTTGATTTGAGTTAATTTGCTCAGAAACACTAAAACTGCATTTCTGCTCAAAAAAATCAAAAACTAAGCAAATTGTGCGTTTTGAGCTCTAATATCACTTTCTGGGTCCAAAAGTAGAAATAGACTGAAAAAGCGTATTCTGCTTTGGAACTGCAAGAAAAAGCTTTTTCTCACTGAGAAACAGCGTTTCTAGCATTTCTAGGCTTGATTTGAGTTAATTTGCTCAGAAACACTAAAACTGCATTTCTGCTCAAAAACTTCAAAAACTAAGCAAATTGTGCGTTTTGAGCTCTAATATCACTTTCTGGGTCCAAAAGTAGAGATAGACTGAAAAAGCTTATTCTGCTTTGGAACTGCAAGAAAAAGCTTTGTCTCACTGAGAAACAACTTTTAAGGTATATCTAGGCTTGTTTTGAGTTAATTTGCTCAGAAACACTAAAACAGAATTTCTGCTCAAAAAAGTCAAAAACTAAGCAAATTGTGCGTTTTGAGCTCTAATATCACTTTCTGGGTCCAAAAGTAGAAATAGACTGAAAAAGCTTATTCTGCTTTGGAACTGCAAGAAAAAGCTTTGTCTCACTGAGAAACAGCGTTTCTAGCATTTCTAGGCTTGATTTGAGTTAATTTGCTCAGAAACACTAAAACTGCATTTCTGCTCAAAAACTTCAAAAACTAAGCAAATTGTGCGTTTTGAGCTCTAATATCACTTTCTGGGTCCAAAAGTAGAAACAGACTGAAAAAGCTTATTCTGCTTTGGAACTGCAAGAAAAAGCTTTCTCTCACTGAGAAACAACTTTTAAGGTATATCTAGGCCTGTTTTGAGTTAATTTGCTCAGAAACACTAAAACAGCATTTCTGCTCCTAAAAGTCAAAATCTAAGTAAATTGTGTGTTTTGAGCTCTAATATCACTTTCTGGGTCCAAAAGAAGAAACAGACTGAAAAACCTTATTCTGCTTTGGAACTGCAAGAAAAAGCTTTCTCTCACTGTGAAACAGCGTTTCTAGCATTTCTAGGCTTGATTTGAATTAGTTTGCTCAGAAACACTAAAACTGCATTTCTACTCAAAAAAAAGTCAATAACTAAGCAAATTGTGCGTTTTGAGCTCTAATATCACTTTCTGGGACCAAAAGTAGAAACAGACTGAAAAAGCTTATCCTGCTTTGGAACTGCAAGAAAAAGCTTTCTCTCACTTAGAAACAGCGTTTCTAGCATTTCTAGGATTGATTTCAGTTCAATTGCTCAGAAACACTAAAACAGCATTTCTGCTCAAAAAAGTCAAAAACTAAGCAAATTGTGCGTTTTGAGCTTTAATATCACTTTCTGGGTCTAAAAGTAGGAATAGACTGAAAAAGCTTATTCTGCTTTGGAACTGCAAGAAAAAGCTTTCTCTCACTTAGAAACAGCGTTTCTAGCATTTCTAGGCTTCATTTGAGTTAATTTGCTCAGAAACACTAAAACAGCATTTCTGCTCAAAAAAGTCAAAAACTAAGCAAATTGTGCGTTTTGAGCTCTAACATCACTTTCTGGGTCCAAAAGTAGAAACAGACTGAAAAAGCTTATTCTGCTTTGGAACTGCAAGAAAAAGCTTTCTCTCACTGAGAAACAACTTTTAAGGTATATCTAGGCTTGATTTGAGTTAATTTGCTCAGAAACACTAAAACAGCATTTCTGCTCCTAAAAGTCAAAAACTAAGCAAATTGTGCATTTTGAGCTCTAACATCACTTTCTGGGTCCAAAAGTAGAAATAGACTGAAAAAGCTTATTCTGCTTTGGAACTGCAAGAAAAAGCTTTCTCTCACTGAGAAACAACTTTTAAGGTATATCTAGGCTTGATTTGAGTTAATTTGCTCAGAAACACTAAAACAGCATTTCTGCTCCTAAAAGTCAAAATCTAAGTAAATTGTGTGTTTTGAGCTCTAATATCACTTTCTGGGTCCAAAAGAAGAAACAGACTGAAAAACCTTATTCTGCTTTGGAACTGCAAGAAAAAGCTTTCTCTCACTGAGAAACAGCGTTTCTAGCATTTCTAGGCTTGATTTGAGTTAATTTGCTCAGAAACACTAAAACTGCATTTCTGCTCAAAAACTTCAAAAACTAAGCAAATTGTGCGTTTTGAGCTCTAATATCACTTTCTGGGTCCAAAAGTAGAAACAGACTGAAAAAGCTTATTCTGCTTTGGAACTGCAAGAAAAAGCTTTTTCTCACTGAGGAACAGCGTTTCTAGCATTTCTAGGCTTGATTTGAGTTAATTTGCTCAGAAACACTAAAACTGCATTTCTACTCAAAAAAAAGTCAATAACTAAGCAAATTGTGCGTTTTGAGCTCTAATATCACTTTCTGGGTCCAAAAGTAGAAACAGACTGAAAAAGCTTATCCTGCTTTGGAACTGCAAGAAAAAGCTTTCTCTCACTTAGAAACAGCGTTTCTAACATTTCTAGGATTGATTTCAGTTCAATTGCTCAGAAACACTAAAACAGCATTTCTGCTCAAAAAAGTCAAAAACTAAGCAAATTGTGCGTTTTGAGCTCTAATATCACTTTCTGGGTCTAAAAGTAGGAATAGACTGAAAAAGCTTATTCTGCTTTGGAACTGCAAGAAAAAGCTTTCTCTCACTTAGAAACAGCGTTTCTAGCATTTCTAGGCTTGATTTGAGTTAATTTGCTCAGAAACACTAAAACAGTATTTCTGCTCAAAAAAGTCAAAAACTAAGCAAATTGTGCGTTTTGAGCTCTAACATCACTTTCTGGGTCCAAAAGTAGAAACCAACTGAAAAAGCTTATTCTGCTTTGGAACTGCAAGAAAAAGCTTTCTCTCACTGAGAAACAACTTTTAAGGTATATCTAGGCCTGTTTTGAGTTAATTTGCTCAGAAACACTAAAACAGCATTTCTGCTCCTAAAAGTCAAAAACTAAGCAAATTGTGCGTTTTGAGCTC
This sequence comes from Puntigrus tetrazona, assembly GCF_018831695.1. Classification (NCBI taxonomy): domain Eukaryota; kingdom Metazoa; phylum Chordata; class Actinopteri; order Cypriniformes; family Cyprinidae; genus Puntigrus; species Puntigrus tetrazona. The sequence goes on along the minus strand of NC_056706.1, from coordinate 24,120,382 downwards.
TAATATCACTTTCTGGGTCCAAAAGTAGAAACAGACTGAAAAAGCTTATTCTGCTTTAGAACTGCAAGAAAAAGCTTTCTCTCACTTAGAAACAGCGTTTCTAGCATTTCTAGGCTTGATTTCAGTTCAATTGCTCATAAACACTAAAACAGCATTTCTGCTCAAAAAAGTCAAAAGCTAAGCAAATTGTGCGTTTTGAGCTCTAATATCACTTTCTGGGTCCAAAAGTAGGAATAGACTGAAAAAGCTTATTCTGCTTTGGAACTGCAAGAAAAAGCTTTCTCTCACTGAGAAACAGCGTTTCTAGCATTTCTAGGCTTGAGTTGAGTTAATTTGCTCAGAAACACTAAAACAGCATTTCTGCTCAAAAACTCAAAAACTAAGCAAATTGTGCGTTTTGAGCTCTAACATCACTTTCTGGGTCCAAAAGTAGAAACCAACTGAAAAAGCTTATTCTGCTTTGGAACTGCAAGAAAAAGCTTTCTCTCACTGAGAAACAACTTTTAAGGTATATCTAGGCTTGTTTTGAGTTAATTTGCTCAGAAACACTAAAACAGCATTTCTGCTCAAAAAAGTCAAAAACTAAGCAAATTGTGCGTTTTGAGTTCTAACATCACTTTCTGGGTCCAAAAGTAGAAACAGACTGAAAAAGCTTATTCTGCTTTGGAACTGCAAGAAAAAGCTTTCTCTCACTGAGAAACAACTTTTAAGGTATATCTAGGCTTGTTTTGAGTTAATTTGCTCAGTAACACTAAAACAGCATTTTTGCTAAAAAAAAGTCAAAAACTAAGCAAATTGTGCGTTTTGAGCTTTAATATCACTTTCTGGGTCCAAAAGTAGAAACAGACTGAAAAAGCTTATTCTGCTTTTGAATTGTAAGAAAAGGCTTTCTCTCACTGAGAAACAGCGTTTCTAGCATTTCTAGGCTTGATTTGAGTTAATTTGCTCAGAAACACTAAAACTGCATTTCTGCTCAAAAAATCAAAAACTAAGCAAATTGTGCGTTTTGAGCTCTAATATCACTTTCTGGGTCTAAAAGTAGAAATAGACTGAAAAAGCTTATTCTGCTTTGGAACTGCAAGAAAAAGCTTTCTCTCAGTGAGAAACAGCGTTTCTAGCATTTCTAGGCTTGATTTGAGTTAATTTGCTCAGAAACACTAAAACTGCATTTCTGCTCAAAAATATTTAAAACTAAGCAAATTGTGCGTTTTGAGCTCTAATATCACTTTCTGGGTCTAAAAGTAGAAACAGACTGAAAAAGCTTATTCCGCTTTGGAACTGCAAGAAAAACGCTTTTCTCACTGAGAAACAGCGTTTCTAGCATTTCTAGGCTTGTTTTGAGTTAATTTGCTCAGAAACACTAAAACTGCATTTCTGCTCAAAAAAAATCAAAAACTAAGCAAATTGTGCGTTTTGAGCTCTAATATCACTTTCTGGGTCCAAAAGTAGAAACAGATTGAAAAAGCTTATTCTGTTTTGGAACTGCAAGAAAAAGCTTTCTCTCACTGAGAAACAGCGTTTCTAGCATTCCTAGGCTTGATTTGAGTTATTTTGCTCAGTAACACTAAAACAGCATTTTTGCTAAAAAAAAAAAGTCAAAAACTAAGCAAATTTGGGCGTTTTGAGCTTTAATATCACTTTCTGGGTCCAAAAGTAGAAACAGACTGAAAAAGCTTATTCTGCTTTGGAACTGCAAGAAAAAGCTTTCTCTCACCGAGAAACAACTTTTAAGGTATATCTAGGCTTGTTTTGAGTTAATTTGCTCAGTAACACTAAAACAGCATTTCTGCTCAAAAAAGTCAAAAACTAAGCAAATTGTGCGTTTTGAGCTTTAATATCACTTTTTGGGTCCAAAAGTAGAAACAGACTGAAAAAGCTTATTCTGCTTTGGAACTATAAGAAAAGGCTTTCTCTCACTGAGAAACAGCGTTTCTAGCATTTCTAGGCTTGATTTGAGTTAAACAGCCTTTCTGCTCAAAAAAATAAAAAACTAAGCAAATTGTGCCTTTTGAGCTCTAATATCACTTTCTGGGTCCAAAAGTAGAAACAGATTGAAAAAGCTTATTCTGCTTTGGAACTGCAAGAAAAAGCTTTCTCTCACTGAGAAACAACTTTTAAGGTATATCTAGGCTTGTTTTGAGTTAATTTGCTCAGAAACACTAAAATAGCCTTTCTGCTCAAAAAAATCAAAAACTAAGTAAATTGTGCGTTTTGAGAACTGAAATGTGATGGATCATCACTTACCTATGTCTCTTGTGTTTGTTCTTCTTCTCTGTCTACATCCTAAAGACTCCCTATAATGAGACCCTCAAAAATATGAGTCTCTTCACTGCATTTGACAAGTCATTACCTGTTTGTTGTGACAAAATGCCAGTTCCCAAAATGTGTTGTTATCATACAATAACATCACATTTTGATGATGTAATGTAGAGGTTGCAGGTGACTACATCCAGTGTCTTATTAAGTCTTCAGTTGACACAGCACAGATGATGCCAACTCCCTAAGAGGACTCCAGATTAAGCTGACTCTGAATAAACCCCTAAACTTTTCATTGTAATCAACTTGAAATCATGTAACCATTGTAATTTGTTGCCTGTTTAAATGTTTAATTTTATAAATGTTTCATTGAATACTTGAAGTTACTTAACTGCATGATTTGTATAGTGTAATTTTAAAACATTTCTGCAATATGAACATTACTTTGACACCTGTAATTAGCACTCTTAATTGTAATTGGTAATTGTCTTATTGGTAATTTAATTCAAGGGGGAGACAAATGTGCATTCTTGCCTCCGTCTAAAACATATTACCACATATACACTGTAAAGTAAACATCACTATAATTAATCAGCATTAGTTCATAAGCAGTTGTCTGGCATACATTTGTGCCATTCTTTTATTGCAAACTGTGTTTAGATCAGAACATTATAATTCAGCTGTACAAATCACACAGGACGTCAATTCTGACTGGGCATTTTGATTTCATTTTTATTGGCTCACAAAAATGGCATTGATTTAGATTACTACAGAACTACACAAATGTGTTGTTAACACAAACCTTTCAAATTTCATTCCATACATTCAAACTTTCATTCCATATATCCAGATTTTGTTCCATATGTTCAAACTTTCATTCCATATATTCAAACTATTCTACAATTTTTATTTAATATATGCACGTTTCATTCAATGTCTTATATATATAGGCTGAATGTAACAAACATGGACTTTTACCATGGTATTTTCAGCCTAAAATATGTTAACAAAACAGGTAAGAATAGCTGACCACATGAGTCCTCAATTATTAGAATTCTTAACAGATTTTATCTTTTAACACTGATACAATTATTTATATACTACGCATAAATGTATATATTATTTATATAAATTATTTATTTTATAGTAATTACCAAAAATCACATTTCTCTCCAGCAAATCAATATACATTGCAATACTCAATGTATTTCAATTGCCCGTCTATGAGGTTCCCCAAAGTATTTGAAGTCTATGCAAATCATATGACGGTTGAGTGTTTTGAACTTCTCAGTGGATCTGTGCACCCCGAAGTGCAGTCTGAAAGGCAGTTAGAGCACAGCCTCAAGTCACGTGCATTTCAAAAGTTTACAAATTTAGTGCTTCTGAACAAATGAATGAAAACTGAGCCTACATATGACTGCAAAGCTTCTTTCCTAGTGGGAGAAAGCTGCTTTATTCAATGTTAAGAGCATTGTTCAAGTTCTGGATGTTAATGCAACTAAGCAAATGAAGCCCACATATGCTTTAAAACCTGTCTCTTGAAAGAATGTTGATTGATGCAATTTTAAGACTAAAGCTTGCCCACCCGAAAAGCATTTCTAACATATGAAATGAAATGTTATATGCAATACAGACAGAAAGATTTAAATGCTTTAGAAGTTTTCTACTAAGTCATGATAGAGCATCTAAGCGCAAGAAGCCTTAGACACTGGGGACCTAATGTCTTTTTTTCGGTTAGGGTGGTGCTGTTTACATTTCTTTTTCTGCTAATCTCTTCTCAGGATTAGTTTTATTACATGGCCTCAGTGTTCCTAAGCTTTATGAGGGATAATTTTAATTTTATGCAAATTAAGATGTTTCTAACTGATAAGATCAAATATTATTTGCAATACAGAAAGACAGAAAGTTTTAATGTGTTAGAAGCTCTAACATAAGTGCATGAGGTTAAAAGTCCTAAGCAGAAGAAGCTTTGTTTATTGCTGAGAACAGTAGCGACGCCTCGTGGTACCATCTCAAAGAGGCTCGAAATCACTCTCCAGAACTTTCTCGTTCTCTGTTCCTGGCTGGTGGAACGATCTTCCCGTACATATCCGGAATGCTGGATCTCTGTCAATCTTTAAGAAACTGCTGAAAACTCACATCTTTCAGCAATACCTGACCTCATCATAAAAAAAAAAAAAAAATGTATACTCTCACTGTCTCTGTCTCACTTCTCCTCCCCCTTGTTTATTCCTTCCTTCTGGCATGTACTAATTTGAACACTCCCTGTGACTGGGTGTTATAAGCACTTACTCTGTCTGTTTGTCTCTCAAAAAATGAATCGCTGTTGTACTCTCAATTGTAAGTCGCTTTGGATAAAAGCGTCTGCAAAATGACTAAATGTAAATGTAAATGTAAACAGTATAACACTCTGCTAGTGCAACTAATCAAATGAAGAGAATATGCTGATAACCTTCTTTCCTGTAATGCAATGACATTAAATGTTATTTGCAATGCAAAAAGACAGATTTTAACATGTTAGGTGTATACTCATGAAGTTATGTTAGAGCTTCTCAGCGCAAGAAACAAGAAAGTTTAGTGCTTTTGCGAACAACTAAGCAAATGGAGAATGCAAGTAAGAAAAAGTTGTTTTATGCAATAAGGCTTGCCCATATGAAAAATATTTCTAACATGTGGAATGAAATGTTATTTGCAATGCAGAAATACAAATGTTAATGTTTTAGGAGTTTTATACTCAAGCTCATGTTACAAAACTTAAAACTTACAATGAGTGAAAATTGCTTTATATAATGAAAAATAAAGCTTGACCACATGAATGTTTCTGTCTTAATCAAATGTTAATGCACAGTATGTGAAGTAACAGATCTATTACAAAAATAAGGCTTGCCCATATGAAAAAATGTTTGTAAAATGTGGAATGAAATGTTATTTGCAATGCATAAATACTTATTTTAATGTTTTAGGAGTTTTATACTCAAGCACACGTTTCAAAACATATTTTTCAGTAAGTGAAATTTGCTTTATATAATGAAGAATAAAGCTTGACCACATGAAAGATGTTTCTGTTTTTTACTAAATTAAATGTTAATGCACAGTATGTAAAGCACCACACAAACATTCTATGACAACAGTTTGCTATGTATCTCATCACCACAGGAAGCATTGAATGAACCAGAGAATTTTACAGTGTCTGAGATTATTCGTGCCTGCGTATATTTGCACATATAACACTACTAATAACACAGTCAATATTTTGGAACTTGGTTTACCCAAAGCAGACATTTTTAAGGTATGAAATTTGCAGGGTTAATTTAAATGTTATTATAAACTCAAAACATTGTATGGTGTAATCAAGTGAACTATTTTATGAATTTTTTAAAACAGTGGTTTAAACCACTAAAGGATAAAGGATACCCTCAATATTTGGCAATCAGCTCAGACCAAATTTATTGAGCAGAAAAATGTAGAGTTTGTTGAAATGTACATGGTTTTGCAGTGCACCTTTCTCTACTTTTTGTAGTACTTTATGAAAAAAAAGTTAAGTGATTCTTTTTGCTCTTAACTTTATAATTAGCAGCACCAATTGTAGCTATATAAAGGCTTAATTTGCAATATCAACAGGTGAGGCAGACTTTTATTACACACTCATGTTAAGTATTATGAGCTCATATATGACACACATTATTTCTAGGATATGATCTGTTGCACAATCTCTTTAAAGAAGGCTACATTATGTCAAACTATAATACCAAATTAAACGTGTTTGGTTAGGCAAATACACATAAAACCAAAAACAAATATAATTTATGTAGGATTTGGACATCAGAAACACACTTTTTCATTAGATAAAAAAGAGTTACAACATCTTTGGAATTTATTACACTTCAAACCTGGAAGAACGTAGTCGAAAACCTTGAAACCATAAGACTTTCATCTGGGCACTTGTTAAAGACCAAGGCAATGCAAGTATCTTACATTTAACTACACGAAACAGAGGTTTAGTTTGCTATAGACCCCATTATAAATGGTGCTGATTGTTTCATTTAAAGGTTGACTCCTTTTCCATAGCTTCATTCCCTGTTCTTCTACTGATCTCTTTCATCCACTTTGCCCCCTTTTATATGTACAAGTGAGTGTATGTATGTTTGTTAGACTAGTTTGTGTTGGTGTTTAGTTAATAAAACTTTTTGCACAAATTACATGAGTTTCTAATTTTGGTACTTTCTTTGGCCATGAAAATAAAGTTCATATGAAATTACCCTTTTGCTGGACAAACAGATTAGTTAATATCAAAATAATTCTGCTACAGTTGCTACTGGCAGATGGTAATTGTAATTTTTGGGTTGACCCTTTTGAGTTGATTTGCTACATTTACCCATTCAGCAAGAATCAGGTCAGTTGGACTAACAATAAGTATGACTGTTACTATAATCCAAGAAGTTACTGAGTTCTGTTTTTTAATAAATTTACTAGGATACCATTTTAGATCTTATAGTATAGTTTACTTCTGGAAATGGGGACCAACCAAATTTTTCTCCACCCAAAGCCTGGTAATACTAATGACAACTCTTACTGCTTATTTTTCTTAGACTTTCACAGTTCACTAAATGATTATACTTTTTTCTCGAAAGCAATTGAACAGTGGGAAAGGTCAGAAGTTTCAGCCATTTTTAACTGGTCAATCAGTTATATTTTTATAAACTGGGGAAAAATAAATTTAAAGGAAGTCAGACTTTTTCCTTCATGATAGTTGTAAATTTTAATGTTCTTTAAAATCTGTGTTAAATATAAGTGACAATTCATTTTCATAATAGCAAGCATACGAAATAATCTTTCATAATATTAAGCTACAACATTGACATATTGATAGGAGAAAGTGAGCAATATATGGTTGTTTTGTCAGCATTTAATCAGATTTTCTTGTAAATCGCCATTCACATTTCTATTGTGCTGAACATTTAAACATCTAACTTCAAGATTTCATTTTCTATGTGGTATCTGACCAGAACAATTCTTGGTTCTTAATGAAATAACAGGCAATTAACAGAGTAAGATTATCTTAACTGGTACAAATAATTTCAAGTAACAAAAACAGTGACAATGTTAAACACATAAAACAACACAAGATGATATTCTTCATGTTATTTGGAGGTTGCTTGGAGACTGAAATGATCGACACACAACTTTAACTTTCACATAAGCCGACATTTTTTCAAATGAGCCTCAGTTTTCAAACTCTGTGTTTACCATCTTAGGTGAATTTTACAGTAAAATACATAAAGAAAGCAGGAACAATAAATGAAGCTCTACCAAAAAGGGCACCTAAAGAGAATAAGAGAAAAAAAAAAGACTGTAAACACACAACGCTACATATTACAACATAAAATTACACATTCTAGACTATGTTGAAGAAATATATATTTGTGCAACTTACAATTTTTCAGCAATTAAATAAAAACACATACCATCCAATATAACACTGGCACAGGTTTTCATGTGAAGTAGCTTGTTTGATGAGCAGCTCCACTTGAGTCGGTACGTCCAAGGTCTCATCATGGGAAAAGTCTCTTCCTAAAAGAAGTAAATTGTAATTAGAAAATCCATTAGAATTTTTTAACTAGCTTAACTGATTTTCGATGATGAATGATGATAGTGAGGATCATGATAGTGCTTAAGTTGTGTTTATGTCACTTAGAAATTGATGTGTTTATGCTCTGTGGCTAGAGAAAAAAACAACAGTTTTGCTCACCAGTTAGCTTGTCCCGCACCCTGTTGATAATTTGGATAGCTTTCTTGTTCAAGGCTTCAGGTTGCACAAGACCATCTCCAACTAAAGGAAGAAAATAAAAAAAACTAAATTTTTAACGGTAAACATACTGAAAACCACATCCTGAAACCTGATCAGTAAACAGATTATTCCTGATGATGCTTTCAAAACTTTTATGGCTTAATGTTTGCTTGAGAATGTCAATCTATCCCATTGGCAAGGCAAGGTTGACTCCTACTTACAAAATTGTGTTTTGATATGTTGACTGCATAACGGTGGAATATACAAGGCAAACATAAAGTGCATTTTTATTTGTTCAGCATGGAAAAGAGAGTAAATAAGAGCTTATGTTTACTGTATAAAGTAGAGGATTATTACCAGGGCTGTTGATTTAACACATTCATTTGATGCAATTATGGAAAAAATTTGTTAAATAATGAAAATCCATTAACGGCTGTTCAAAACCCACTAACCTCATTGCACATATTTATGCAATTTTAACTGCTGAAAAAGACTTGTTATTATACGTAATATTATTTCAGCCTATGAAAAAGGGAACTCCCCCCAATTTCCAAATGTAAATTAATAAATCACATGATAGCATATTATTTGGCCAGTTTTATTTTTAACTTTGAGTTAAAAATGATCCAAAATCAATATTTAAGCAAGTACATAACCAGTCAGTGTTCAAAACTATTGGCCTACTTCAGCCTGATTCACAACAGTTAGCTCATAATAATGTTTTCTAATTTCAGTGGTACATTTTTGTGAGAAATTCTAGCATGGCACTGCATAATTACATTCTAATATGAAATTTGAATGGTATGACCAAATATTGAATTGTATCCAAATTACAACCTATGCTTTCAATGTCTAACGCAGAAATGTTAATTCATGCGTTTATGACCTTGAGGTTATATTATTGTAATACATCCCTCTCATTGTATTGTTCTCTTTTATACTGTTCAGTGCTTTGATACAATCTGTATTGTTAAAAGCGCTATATAAATAAAAAGTGATCGACTGACATTTAGAGATTAGACTGTACATAAATTGCATCTACACGGTAACACACACTATACTTAGTCATGCAATGCTGAAGCTGTTAACATTAATAATTTGAGATGTATAATAATAATAATAATAATAATAATAATTTGCAGACTTCAATGCCATATGAGTTAATCAACAGTTAGATTAAATCACCATTGGTAGCACAATTTATTGTAATTCTATTTTCCTCAGTCAGAACAAAGTGTGGTATACTTGTTACTTATTTAAATGGCAATATATTGTGAAACTTCTTATTTAGGTCATATTTTCCAAGACGGAAAAGTTTATATATGATTGAAATAATGATACATGCATGTCGATATATGTTGGGAAGGAGGATGACCCATAGTGGAACCATGGTTGATTTTTTTAGCACCAACCACAACAGTTGACATGGTTATGCAGAGGTTCAGGCAAATGTTGATAGACTGAGAGATTAAGCAACACAGATGGACCAAGAAACCAATACGGAGACATGTAGGGCTGCACAGTGCATATATGACATATACACTATATTGCCAAAAGTATTCGTTCACCCATCTAAATAATCAGAATCAGGTGTTCCAAACACTTGTCCACAGGTGTATAAAATTAAGAACCTAGACATGTAGCCTGTTTTTACAAACATTTGTAAAAGAATGGGTCACTCTAATGAGCTCAGTGACTTCCAGTGTGAAACTGTGATAGGATGCCACCTTTGCAACAAATCCAGTTTCCAAATCCAAAAAATTCCTTGCTCACAAATATTCCAGTCAAATTCAAATTTTTTTATTTGTCACATACACATACATACATGGTACGACATGCAGTGAAATGTTTTTTACAACCGTCCAGCATCAAAATAGAAAACAGAAAACAGAATTTAAATATATATAAATATAAAATATATGTATAAAAATATGTATAAAAAGTGTGCAAAGTTAAAAAAAAATAAAGTGTAAATAAGTGTAGAATATAAAATATAAAGTGTAAAATGTAAAAGTGGCTGTGCGAATGTCCAGTGCAAAGTGGCTAGTGCAATTGTCCAAAGTAAGTGGCGAGTATCTGGGAAAGAGGGGTGAACATGGGAATCCCGGTAATTAGGTGCTGGGTGTTCTCCGAATGGCCTGCGGGAAGAAGCTCCTCCTCATTCTCTCTCTGGGAATGAAAGCGCTTTCCTGAACACAGCAGAGAAAAGAATCCATTGTTGGGATGGCTGAGGTCTTCCACGATCTTCCTGGCTCTGGTACAGCACCGCTTGTTGTAGATGTGCTGCAGCACAGGGAGCTCAGTGCGGATGGTGCGCTCAGCTGACCGCACAACCTTCTGAAGGGCTCGCCTGTCCTGCATGGTGCCGTTTCCAAACCAGGAGGTGATGTTTCCCGTCAGGACACTCTCGATGGTGCAGGTGTAAAAGTTCCTGAGCACCTGAGATGGGAGTCTGAAGTCCCTTAAGCGCCTCAGATGGTATAGACGCTGCCGGGCCTTCTTCACCAGGGTGTTGATGTGACAGGACCAAGACAGGTCCTGCGTGATGTGAACACCCAGGTACCGGAAACTGTCCACTCTCTCCACTGGGGTTCCGTCGATCTTGATGGGATGGTAAGAGCGCACCTGCTTCGTGCTGAAGTCCACTATTAAGTCCTTTGTTTTGCTGACGTTCAGAGATGGTTCATGACACCATCTCTCCAGGTTGTTGATCTCCTGAAGGTAGGCCATCTCATCGTTGTTGGAGATCAGGCCCACCACGACAGTGTCGTCAGCAAATTTAATGATGGTGGTGGAGTTTGTAGTGGCCACACAGTCATGTGTGTACAGCGAGTACAGCAGGGGGCTCAGAACACAACCCTGAGGGGCTCCAGTGCTGAGAGTGAGGGAGGATGAGGTGTGTTTTCCCATCCGTACGGCTTGTGGTCTGTCAGTTAGGAAGTTGGTGATCCAGTGACGCAGGGATGGGCTGAGTACCAGGACCTCCAACTTCGAGGTGAGCGTGGAGGGAACTATGGTGTTGAACGCTGAACTATAGTCCACGAACAGCATTTTCACATAGTTCCCTTTCCTAAAATCCAGGTGGCTTGTGGTTGTGTGGAGGAGGTGTGTGATAGCATCCTCTGTAGACAGGTTTTGGCGGTAAGCAAACTGAAGTGGGTCCAGTGTGTCCGGTAGTGATGCAGTGATGTCTCTGACGAGTCTCTCGAAGCACTTCATCACTACAGACGTCAGAGCTACAGGGCGGTAATCATTTAGGCAAGATGGTTGAGGTTTCTTCGGCACAGGAACAATGATGGACTCTTTGAAACATGAGGGGACTATAGACTGTTTCAGGGAGAGATTAAATATCTCAGTGAACACCGGTGCTAGCTGGTCAGCACAGGCTCTCAGAACCCGACCTGTGATGCCGTCAGGTCCTGCTGCCTTCCTGGTGTTCACTTTCCTGAATGCCCTCCTTACGTCGTGCTCCGAAATGGTGAACGCGATTTCCTCTCCGGCTCTCTCGGCATGCGTGCTGTTCATCATGCCGCTAGCGGCGATAGCGTGATTAGCGTGATTAGCTGCAGCCTCGAAACGAGCATAAAAGGTGTTTAGCTCGTCTGCCAGAGAAGCATCCGCGCTCCACTCTGGAGGTTGGCGTTTTATAGTCCGTGATGTTTCTCAGTCCCTGCCAAAGGCTCCTAGAGTCACTGTGTTGAAACTGTGACTCAAGTTTCCTCCCGTAGCGCCTCTTTGCCTCCTTTACTGCTCTGCGCGCGCATTTGACGCAGCCTTGTATTCAGACATATCCCGGTGACTATCCCGTGTTATAGGCTGCGGAGCGGGATCTCAGAGAGTCGCGGATAGTTTTGTCTACCCACGGCTTCTGGTTGGGAAACGTCCTGATGACGGTTTTCTCTACTGTGTCATCCGCTAGTTTCCCAATGAATCCCACCACCGCTTCCGTGAACTCGTTGACGTCCTCGGAGCTACACCTGAACATGGCCCAGTCTGCGTCATCCAAAGCGTCCTGCAGAGCGGCCACCGAATTGGTCAGACCAGCGTGACACCTCCCTCTGTACCGGGGCTTCCTGTTTCAGCCTCTGTTTGTAAACAGGTACGAGGAAAATGGCGGCATGGTCCGATTTACCAAACGGCGGGCATGATTTTGCCTGGTAGCTGTCTCTGAAGGGTGTGTAGCAGTGATCCAGTGTCCTTTCGCCCCTGGTGGGGCAGGTGATGTGCTGGTGAAAGTTCGGCAGTGCGCGCTTGAGGTTTGCACTGTTAAAATCCCCCAGCACAATGAGTGCGGCGTCCCGGTGTTGTGACTGGTGTGTTGTGAGGTGGTCGTGTAAATCCCATATTGCAGCGTCCGTGTCCGCTTGAGGTGGAATATAAACGGCGCTGACTATGACCGAGCTGAATTCCCGTGGAAGATAGAAAGGGCGACATTTGATGGTCAGAAGTTCCAGGTTTGGTGTGCAGGAGCGTGAAAGAGGAACAACGCTCGCGCTGTCGCACCAGCGGTTGTTCACCATCAGACACACTCCACCTCCCCGTGTCTTCCCCGACTCCATTGTTCTGTCCATGCGGTAAACGGAGAAAAACTCGGCCGGTTGTATGGTGTGGTCCGGTACCGCTGGGTTCAGCCATGTCTCGGTGAAGCAGAGGAGTTTGCAGTCCCGAATGTCTCTGTGGAACTTGATCCTTGCCCTGAGGTCATCGAGCTTGTTTTCCAGAGACTGGACGTTGGCTAACAGGACACTAGGTAGGGGAGCGCGGTGTGAGCGTGCCCTCAACCTGTTCCTGACGCCGGCTCGTTTCCCTCGTGGACGCCGGTGCGGGTCGCGTCCTTTTGTCTTCGTCAGGATCTCGCTCGACCAACATGGGTCCGGGTTTAAAAACGGCGAAAGTTGGGTGCATTGTTGAGAATGAGAAAGGTTCAGTGTGTGGTATTACGCTGAAAAGGGTTAAATATAGGTTCCAATAAATATATATTCCAAAAACGTTATTTATATTGCGATTTACATTCTAAGAGCAGGAAGCCCAGGCCCTGAGCAGTTCCTGAACATCTGGCAGGTTTCCCAAGTTAAGTGTGAATGCTAACCTCAAGGTACAATTGTGTCTTTTGTTTCAGGGTTTCTATAACACCTATGCATTTGAATGACACTTGTATGCTAAATAGATCAAGGCTTGGACAATTTCTGTTCTGTATTTGCACACTTTTTTTTCAATGGTCTCCACCTCGCCTTGAAACCTCTATACCCCAATGTGCTGGGCCTTAGTTAGATATCTTGGAGATTTCTTGATGACCTCTTGATGACTACAGTGACACAAAGACAAGTTTAAAGGTCTGTTTACCAAAAATCTCCTGGTCTCTTCTTAAAAGAAGATAAAAAAGTGTGAACATCAAAATCATAGAACAAGTGCACAGAACCTGATTTTGTGAAATGCAACATGTTCCTGGATTAACATCTTTGTTGACCCAATAACAACATTGTGATTAACCAATCAGATCTGAAGAACCAGTTTATAGTTGAAGTTTAGGCTTACAATCAGTGTTTGGTGCTTGTACATCAGTGTCATTCATCTATCAATTCATCTGATTTTTGGCATTACTCATGGGTAAGATTAGGTTTAAGTGATTTATGGTCAAAATAAAATTTTTGTATTAAAATGTTGTTCCAGGGTTAACAAAATATGACACAGGAACATCAGCAATATCAAGACGTGCGTTAGGAGACAGGCTTGGCATTTAACTGGACAAGTGGTGATCAAGACAACTGGATGAGACTAGTGGCAATGAAGAACAGACTGTTCTGAAAGGGGCCAGCAACGACAACTATGTATATCACAGAACCAGTGGTGATGAAGAAAATACTGTACTGTGTGGGTAACACATTCTCACTTCCAACTTGTCACATATGGATGCTTGGAATATATGGAATATATATATATATATATATATATATATATATATATATTTTTTTTTTTTTTTAATACCTGATAAGTTCTTCCTGTTGTGGCAAAGTTGATTTTTTTAGCCATCACTACACTTAAGTGTTGCATAATTTTTCCGAAATCATTCTAATATGCTGATTTATTATCAATGTTTGAATAAGCTGTGCCGCCTGATATGTTTATTTTCAGAACCTGTGAGATAAAGCCCCATGTCATTTTTTCCATTATTTATTTACATTACAAAGGTTGGTCTGCACTCTTTTAAAACTCTTGATTGATTAACTATCACTTGATGTATGTCATTTGCTACATAATCACTGAGATAACTGTCAGATCAGCTGAAACATTTTTCTTTTTATCTACTATTTTAATTTTAATAATACATTTAAAGAAAGTAGACCAAACTTTGTACAACCTTTGAAATATAGGTTTTGGCACCTTATTCTGCTGGGAGAGCACTGTGAATTGCATATATTACATGCATTTATTGAAAATAAAATGTTTTTATCATGTTGTTTATGGTGGCCATAAGGACATTAACGCAAGTAAAACCTATTATGTTTTTACAGGTAGCCAAAAGAAACAAAATGTAAAAATACCAACTTAACCAAAATCACTTATAATTATGACTTCTGAGCTTGTAAATTAGAACCTGCCAGGAGGACTTGAAAGTAGAATGTCTTCAAGGACTTACTGAAGGAGTGAATTGATTCAGGCACAGTAGTTCCAGGCTTTTTGTGGGTTGTTTCTCCCAGGTCAATACCCTCCATTGCTTCTACATGAAACATACCAAAAGACACCACAAAATATGAATCTATTTACAAGAACATGCATTAGTTTAGGTGGAAATGTGTGCAAAAAATGTGTGTAAATAAGAGTCTTATTTATGGGAAAGCTCTGGCAATGTGAACAAAATCTTGGGAATAACTTTTTTTCTGTAATCTCCAAGCTTTTCAGTTTTACAGGGGAGTTTACCCTACTATAACACTATAAATTAGAATGGGGATAAAGTCACTCACCAACAGACTGTCCTGCTGTGTAGGAGTCAGTTCTGGTCCTGGAGCGCTTGTTTCCTTTAGTGTTTGCTGTAGGAGAGAAAAGAAAAATCCATCCACTTTAAAAACTTTACCCTTCATACTTTTAATTAAAAAGCATGGCATTAACTTTAATATTATAAGTTGATATTTTCAAATAAATGAAACATTTACAAACTAATAATGGTATAAATAAAAAAATTAAAAAATAAAACCTAATTTGTTGGTGATTTTAATATTCACTTTCATAATGAAATAGAGACTTAACATTTATAAATGTATATAATTCTGCTGTTAGACAAAATGTGTCAGGACCCACTTATTTGCTGTCTGTCATGCTGTGGTCTGCCTGAACTATGTTTGAGCTCCATTCATCACTCAAACGACATAAAAAGCTTTCTTACTTTTAAATGAACCAATTCAAATTGAAAAAACTAATACTCTAAATGCGTGTCCAAGATGACAAGGTAGCATCATTAGTTTTTTTTTTTAAATTGACAAACAATTCTGTGTAATGTCCTTTTAACAAACATGTAAATTCTATGCTATGAAAACAGTGCTTACAGTGTTAACAATGTCCTCCTATACCTTTCATAACAGCTTGAATTCTTGCTGGTGCTTGACTAGATTTTCTCTCTTTTTTTTAATAGGTAACAGCAATAATTATATCACTAGAAATAGCCAACTACTGTTATTAAAGAGCTTACGCATATTGGAGGACTAACCAATACAGAAAGGTAGGTAATCACTAATATTGTTGTTTAGAGCAGCAGTGGCACAAAGCTTACATAATTTGTTGAAAATAATTTTGTTAGGCACTGTGTAATGATAATAGTTTAAATATCTTTATAAAAAAATACAATTATTAGAAAGAAACAAATGACTAAACATTATTATTATAATTAAATAAAAACAAACTCAGTGTTAACCAACAGGTAAGAGTAATTTACTTCCGGGACACATGTTGATATCTTATGAAAGGCAGTTATGAAACATCTAATTTTTAAATTCAAAATTACATGCTGAATCCCTTTACAGTTCCAGCTCTAGTATTTTTAAGTCACTGAATATGGAAAAGTTGTGTGCTTACTGTCCATAAGCCTCCAGTTAAGTAATGGATCATAGACAAAGGCCTCCAGCACAGCCATGACACTGTCCCTGTGTTCCCGAAGTACCTCCATTACTGTATGACATGTAATCCGGTAGTTACCATCTAGTCCAGTCACCTGAGAGGAAACATGATGTGTTAGGCACCCAGAAAGATGTCACTGATAGCATTCACAAGGGTGTTTCATTCACATATTAGTCATTCACACTCCATTTCTCACTATTAACTAACTACCTGTCTTTAACTATGACTTCAATAAACTCATAATTTGCTTTTTATTAAAAGGTTGTTCAGTTTAGGTATTGTGTAGGATTGAAGAGAAGTTATGCAGAGTGTGTAAATATTAATAAACAGCCAATACGCTAGTAATATGCATGCTAGAGATTCACTGTTTTTCCTCAGAAGAGTTATTAGTTAGGGCAAGGTGGAAAAAAAAACATTTTGGACTTAAACATTCCAAATACACCCCCATACAACAGATGATCTTACCTCCATGGCATTGGTTAACATCCGGGTTAATCTGAAAGGTATTTTCTCAGGGAATTTTTCTCTGGTCATTGCAACCTTAATGTATATTTAAAAAAACAGTTGTAAACAAACAAAACTACTGCATGCTGCTTATTTGTTCTTGTTTATTAAAAAAATACCTCAAAACAGTCCCCAAAATCAATATGCAGTATCTTTCCACTCAGCCTGTCCAACATCAGATTAGAAGGATGTCTGTGGTTGGAGGAAAAAAAATATGCATGGCATAAGTTATAAATTAATAAACAAGTGTTGATAAAAAAAGCAGTAATGCCAGTTTAGTTTGTACCTGTCACCAAGCCCTAAGATATAGCCAACCATGGACATGACAGCTAGTGAGCGGGTGTAGTTGGTCCTCCTATCAAACCAAACCTATACAAAAAGGTAGCAGTTAGAATCAAATTTTTACATTTTGTTCTTAAAACAACATTTTGTTAGATGCAATGGTAAATATATCTACAATAGTGAAACCAAAATACAATTTTGTGAAATGTATACAAAATATACATTTCACCACTAACAGAAAAAGTTCTGAATTTTAGCACCCATATTTAATAAAATCAGTGCCTTTTAAAGTTTACAGATGTGGCCATTAGGAATTTGTGTCACAGGGAAAAGGATGCCAAGCACTCTGTGGAATTTTTTGACACAGAAAACACATCACCAGTAGGTGGGCATTTTATCCGGACCGTCAGACAAAGCAAAACATTAAATATGTTACGTTTTCCAGCCAACATTGCTTCAATTAACTTCATAACTTGAAAAATAGTTAAAATGTAATGTAATGCACTATGACTTTTAATAAATGAATTATACAGTAAGAAAGAAACAGATTTTTAAGAGAAAAACAACATAAAGCTTGATTTAATTGAAAAGTGTGTACTGAATTAATTTTTATTTATATCACATATCGTATGTCTAAATGTCATGCTTATGAAATTTAATGCATTGTTTTAATAATGTTGTATTACAAGAAAACACATTTCCTTGTCTGTCATTCCCTATGAGTTATGTTGTGACGACAGACTGGGGTCTTGCTCACCATCAAGTGGGTATAAATAGGCTACAGGTGTAACCACTCATCAGATTTTGCTTCGGAGCCTACAGCCCTGAAGTGCTACAAACAGGGGAGAAGCTGAAACAAAAGCTGTTCTGGGTGGTGTCAAGGGGTTATGTGGATATTCCCCAGTTGGAGAGAGCGGTTGGGGTTCATTTGTACCCGCAAAACGCCGCCACCTGACGGAATCGTCTCAGGCTCCCATCCAAAGCCTGTAGGACCACGGCAGCTCTCACTGCTAAGGCCTACAGCACTACAGGCCAAACCGCCTCTGCCCTGCATGCCATGGCAATCCTGCAGATCTGCCAGACCAAGGCACTGAAAAAGCTGCACTAGGGTGGATCCGAGGGTTGATGCAGGAGCTGCGCATGGCGACTGGCTTTGCTCTACAGATGATAAAGGTCACAGCACGATGTCCAATTTGGTGGCCCAAGAGCACCATCTATGGCTCAACCTGGCCGAGATGCGTGATGCTGACAAGATTCACTTCTTGGATGCTCCCATTTCCCAGGCTGGGATATTTGGCAACACTGTTGAGGACTCCTCTAAGCAGTTCTCGGCAGCAGACAGAGGCGATTCAGCACATCCTCCTCCAGCATGATTCTCCAGCTGCCAACAGTCCACCACGGGTTTTGTCTCGGCCTGCTTGTCGCCTACTCTGCCACAGGTAGCCTCTAAGTCCTCTAGGAAGACGATGAAGGGACCCTGAGACGGATGGCCTGGAGAGACAAGGAGTTGCTCTTCAGGAGATGGTGAACAAGGCGCCACTCCTTCCCTCATAGGATGGCCGGGCGGAGAACCTTCTGTTTCATTTTCTTTCTGTTACACCACAGCCCCAAGGGTCTGCAGTACCTATTGTCTCAGAAAAAGAGCAATTTCCTCATCTTCCGGGCCTTCGGGTCCGTGGTGTGTCAGTGTGCGACACTTTGCATCCTCACTCATTGCCAGTGGCTAAGAGACGATGGTTGGGAGACGCTACGCTTCCCCACATATCTCTAGACAGCACTGTAAGGCATTTGGACAGTCTGTGGAGATCCAACCCAAACGTGCTGTCTCCTCCAACTGCTCCCTGCTGCGCACCCCTTAGTACGCTGGTGACTCCGATGGTGCCACTCATGAGGAGTTTCGATGCGTGGATGGCACTACCCAATGCTTCACGCTGACATATCTGGATGATTCTGCTAGGCTATGTGATCCAATTTGCCCATTGACCTCCCAGGTTCAGTGGCATTCTTGAGACTTCTGTGGCAGCCTGGAACACTCCTGTCTTACAAGAGGAGATTGCTGGGATGCAATCGAGCTGAGTTTTACAGACTCAACTTCATTGTACCCAAAAAAGTTGGTGACCTTCGACCGATCCGGAATCTGCGAGTTCTGAATTGGGCCCTGCATAAGCTTCCGTTCAGAATGCTTAAGCAGAAATACATCATCAGGTGTGCACAACACCAGAATTGGTTTACAGCAATCAGCCTGAAGGATGCGTATTTTCATGTCTCATCCTTCCTTGCCACAGACCGTTCCTACGGTTCGCATATGGAGGTTCATGAACGTTGCAGGAAAGGGGCACCAGACTCTCAATGACTGCCTCATTCTGGCTCAGTCACTGGAGAAGTTATGCGAACACAGGGATTTGGTGCATCCGCACCTCAGCCAGTTGGGGCTTCGGGTCAACTGGGAAAAGAGCAAACTCTTCACAGTGAGAATTTCTTTTCTCGGTCTGGAGTTAGACTTGATGAGTATGACAGTGTGCCTCACAGAAGAGTGCTCTCAATCATTGCTGCATGGGAGGCACTGTCAGGTCAGGTCATGGATAATATATGGTTAATATTTATGATTTATTTATTTTTCTACTTTATGTTGGAGTCATTTTCTATTTAAAATAAATACATGATCAAAATGATGAAGGTTTAAATGTAAACCTGCTTATTTTTTTAAACAAGTTTGGTTGCAATGTTGCTCTATGCACCACCTGGTGGATGTTCTGTGAAGCATAACACATTTATTTCATTTCCAATGACCATTCTTGCAGAATTGAGCAGCAAACTGCGAGACAAAAGACGCATGAAACACGCATTTTTAATGGCCACACATGTAATAATAATTATTAATTAATTAATTATTATTAATTATATATTAGACTTTGCGTATCTTTTCAGCCTAAATTTACAACCTCTCAAAATTATAACTAAAATGTTTGTTATAAAATTGTTATATTACAATTACTATTTAGGACTTTATAATGGCCAACAGTAACTTGTTTTATTTAAACATGTGCACCTAAATGCATTTTACAATTTGTCTATTTGGGCACTGAGATAAAGTGACAAGGAAGTGACGTTGGAATCATATTTTCCATGAAAGAAAATATTTTCCATGAAAGAAAATATGAAAATGCAAAATACAATTGTTTTGATGAGAATAAAAGATAATAATGATTGCAAACCTCTGAGCTGGGACTCTTAAGCCACAGCAGTTTGGCCAAGTCATCTCCTGCTGTATTGTTTACTGCATGCTCAAACACCTCCACCTTCTCCATGAGAGTCAAGTGGTCATAGTCAGGTGCCATCTACCATAAATTACAGTTTTAGCCAACAGAGATCAATTTTATGTCTTCAGTTCTTCAAGTTCTCCCACACCATTTCCTTCTGATAAAAACTGCTGAACTATTCATAGTTACACCAGGAAAGTATTTTACTTAAATAAAAATGGTCAACTTTGACAGGATTGAGACATGTTACCCTAAGCATGATGCGATGTTCAATATTGAGTAGGATCTTCTTCTTCTCTCTGTAGTCTCGAATCAGTGCATGCAGCGTATCACAGTGAGGAACCCAGCCGATCAGACCAGAGTTGGTGGAGAGTGGAATCACAGCATAGCGCTGAATACTGTTCAAAGACATGTTCATTAAAGAAAAGATGTGCCACAAAA
The DNA here is from genome assembly GCF_018831695.1 of Puntigrus tetrazona. NCBI lineage: Eukaryota > Metazoa > Chordata > Actinopteri > Cypriniformes > Cyprinidae > Puntigrus > Puntigrus tetrazona. The sequence continues at coordinate 24,099,742 of NC_056706.1, read as the reverse complement.
ATTAGAGCATCAAAACCTGCTTATAGAGCTGGCTAATATTTTAAATAAGAAGACCAGTACTATATAGCGCCCTTTACAAATTTTAGAACACTTGGTAAATAATGGGATATGAAATTTAATCTAAAAAATTATGTGAATTAATTTAAATTAATATTTTATCAACCAATCAATCAATCAATCACTTTTATTTATATAGCGCTTTTAACAATACAGATTGTGTTAAAGCACTGAACATTATAAAACAGGAGAATATACCTAAAGCATCTAGAAATCCTTATGAGTAACTAAAGTATCTTTTCATCCATACTGTATTATGGATTAATTATTTTGAGACAAAAGGTTGAGCCGCAAAATTTAGGAAATTGTTATATAAGAAACTAACTCAAAATCAATTCAACAAAACATTAAAAAAATCAAATAAAACTTCTGGACAGAATCTTCTAGAATGTTTCTGGACGCAACATCAGATCCTTTGCCATGTGTTGCTCAGAAGAAGATTGAGAGCTTGTAATGTTTCTCCTGTGTAGTTTGCTTCGGATAAAACCTATTGTTACACGAATACATGTGACAAGTATATTATATGAGGGGGGTATCAGAAACATATTAATATATATTTTTGAAAATATCTTGGATTAATTAATTAGACTTTCATAAATATTTTCAAAGATCAAAAGCATGAACATCAAGCAAATGACAACATTTAAGGAGGCCACTGTAATACCAGCTCTGCTCAGCAGGTATCACTGCAGCCTCACAGTTAGCAGGTTTCAGTTCTGGCTGTGGAAGGAAGCCTCTGTGTGTGTCGTTGTAGCATGTTTCTCTCTGTGTTCCTCTCCAGTTTATTCCAATATCAAAAGACTGCTTGCAGCTTAGGTGGATTGGAGATAATAAATGTCTCATAAAAGTGAGTGTGGTACTGTGTCCCGGCATTTCTGGGAATCTATTCACAATGCTTACTCAATTTTTTGTTTGTATCATCACTTAAAATGCTCACTTAACCCCACAAAACCCCCCCACATGTAATAATCTAGAACACTGTCTAACTCTTGATGGCTGCTCTGTTAATTCTTCTTCATCAGTTAGGAACTTAGGTGTGTTGTTTGACAGCAATCTTTCCTTTGAAAACCATGTTTCTAGCATCTGTAAAACAGTTTTTGCATCTCAAAAATATATTCAAATTACAACCTATGCTCTCAACGTCAAATGCAGAAATTTTAATTCATGCATTTAGGACCTTGATGTTAGATCATTGTAATGCTTTATTGTGTGGTTGTTCTGCACACTTGATAAACAAACTTCAGCTGGTCCAAAATGCAGCAGCTAGAGTCCATACTAGAACTAGGAAGTATGACCATATTAGCCCGGTTCTGTCAACACTGCATTGTCTCCCTGTAAAACATCGGACAGATTTTAAAATCTTGTTAATTAGTTATAAAGCCCTGAATGGTTTAACTCCTCAATATTTGAGCGAGCTCTTAATCACATAATAGTCCTGCACATCCCCTGCATTCTCAAAACTCTGGCCATCTGATAACACCTAGAATATCAAAATCGACTGCAGGTGGCAGATCCTTTTCCTATCTAGCACCCCAACTCTGGAACAATCTCCCTACCACAGTTTGGGAGACAGACACACTCTGTCAGTTTAAATCTAGATTAAAGACACATCTTTTTTACCTAGCCTACACATAACACACTAATGCACTTCTATTATTTAAATCTGTTAAAGGATTGCTGCATTAATTAGATCAACCGGAACTGGGAACACTCCTCATAAAATACGATGTACTTGTGATATCGTTAAAAGAATGGCATCTATGCTAATATTAGTCTGTTTCTTTGTCATTCTGTTCCTCAGCTTGTATCCAGATCAGATGGTGGATCAGTACCCAGAGATGACGTTCATCTGAGACCAAAACACACACACATACACACAAGTCCTTTACACCATTGTGCATAGCCGCATTTAAAATTGAACTGGAAATTAAGTTCTAGGCATCCGGCCAGAGGACAACTGGCTCCAACTAAGCCTGTTTTCCTCCTCAATTTGATTACAGAGACTCACTCTTCATTTAATAACAAATTGTTTAATCTCGTCATGATAACATTCCTATCATTGTATTCTCCTATTTGATACTGTTCAGTGCTTTGATACAATCTGTATTGTTAAAAGCGCTATATACATAAAAGTGATTAATTGACTGAGTTAAGTCCATGCATTACCTTTTTATGTTTTGAAATGCTTTAATGAAAATATGTTCATGAGTTTAAATATTTATTGCAGAATCTGCAAGCAAATCATTTTAAGACATACTGTACAAGGGGTCATAAAAATATTATGTTGTGGGACCAACAATATTATATTTAGGACAACTGAGGGACTTAGGCACAACTATTACAATCAGCTACTTTTGAACACATTACATTAAACTAAACTTTTGATGCTCATGATGTCTGTGTAGACAGTTGTTTCGTCTTATATAATATGTAAACATCTTATGGGTGCAAAAGTTATACTTACTATCAAGCCTAAATCCTGCAATACTTATATAACTCCTGAAAGGCAGGAGATGTTTGCATAATGTGCTAGTAATTAAAACATACAAAATACTGGCTATGTACCTGCCATGGTAATATTATGCATTACTAATTTCTACTGTATTAAACTTGTGTCATAATTACATTATATTATGTGTTCTGAATCTATTTAGCATTTATTCTACTGATCAGAAAAAAAATTGAAAAAATAAAATAAACAAGGTATCAGTATATAATTTGGTTTAGCTATATCTTGTTTGCCTGATATAATTAGTTTCAAAGAACAACACTTTCTGAGATTCTGATGCCAAAATGCAAGAGGCTTGCCTCAGATTTTTGCGCAAGGAGGCTGGGTCATTAGCCAGTAGAGTGTTCACTAAGCCAAAAAGCTGCATGACTCTCTCATCCTGCCGTAGATCCTCATGACCCTTCAGCAAAAACATGAACTCATGACCATTGCTACCTGCAGGGTACAGAATACAACAGAAAAAACATTGTGTCACCGTATCTACTATAACGAATGCATTTACTTTTACAACCAAGATCACAGCATGTGTTTGTAAGAAAAAATAAGACACAATAAAATGTTGCCCTCATAAAAACAACTTGTTTTACATACTAGAACAGAGATGCCTTCACCAGGACCTGGGTCCTGAATGCCACATATTACAAGATCAGGAAAAGAAAAAAAAACATTGTCCAATGCTCAGAGCAAGCCATGGGCCAGATCAGATGTAGAACTGTTTAAATTGTGTCTGTTGTTCATTTTCTTTTCCCTTATTTATGACAGCCTATGCAAAACAGTTAATTTTTACTTGGCTCTTACCCATGATAGTGAGTTTGCGTGGCCGCTGTTTGGAGGTGATGACCTGCAATGAGGGAGCAATAGACTGAATACGTATAATTGGCTGATTGGGGTCATATGTTCCAGGCACAGCCAACTCCAGATCACGACACATAAGTAGTTTAGGTGAGACATACTGAAGCTCCAGTGAAGTGAGCTGTGGACAAAGACACACTGTCAGTAATTTATAACAATAAAATATCAGATAATATTAATTTCAGTTTTCATCCTGAAAATATACTTGCTAAGTTAACATCATCACACATGTCTCTTTGTGAGTTTAAAAGAGTTTATTATTGTAAAGACATGATTTAAATAGTTTACATGATTTAAAGACTATTCTAATGAATACACTAGCAAGAAACACTACTTGACAGACCTGTGGCAGCTGTTTGGATATCCTGCGAAACACATGGTAGTACAGGTCCCAGGCCTGCGTCAGGTCCTTCACATTACCAGATCGCATATACTTTCTGCACCAGTCCTGCGCTTCCATCAGGTCTCGGCCATAAGCCTGAAACCACAGCAGCAGAGGATATTAAAAAATACTGATGGACAATTAAAAATCTTTTCCTGTGTGTAAGAGAATGTGCTCTCTTTGCCAAGTGACATGAACCGATGTCAGCTGAGCTGATGTCAGGAAGTCTAGAGCTAATAACATCTTTGAATTGGCTTTTATTTGTAGTGCTTTAAGACATTAAGCAAGAACAATACTACAGACACGTGTTATATTTGAAAGACTTGTAGACCAGAATAATAAATAAAGGTATTAATTTTTTATTTTAATCCAATGTAACACTGATTAGATATATTAGAATAGTGCATAATAAATAAAAATATATTAACTATAAAAATTTATGGAGATCAGAATTTTACAACACCGGAAACAACAGTAATACATATTTAACATTCAACTATAAGGGTTAAGTTACAAATTTCTCCATATGGACTTGCCTGATTAAATGATGTTTCTTTCAGAGTTTGTGGCCCTCTCTCCATCATGGCATGTAGGGGCTCCAGTACGGCAAACATCCCCTTGACATTCCTCTCTCCAAAGTACAGACGTGATGCCTCCTCCAGCCCCTCATGCCACATTTCATGCCACAGAATAGCCACCCTGATCAGCTCCTCACTTACCTAAACACAGACAGAAGCAGTGACCATGTAACGCATCTGGCTGTATTAATTCCTCTTTTTAGATCATAACTGACTCTTGGCTAAACCTTGTCTTAAAAAACACCACTTACTAATGCAGCAACTGTACCTTAGTAGGTGTTATTGTCAATTAGTTAAGTAAATCTTTTGCTCCTTTTAAATGTTTTTGTATTTCTATAACATCTCATTCTCAGAAGGATCTGTGAGTTTGATTGGCTTTAAAAAGAAATTGTATAGAAAACACAGTAACAATTTTTTAGCATACATATTACTAGAATAAAGCCATTTATTAGTGCTAATTAAGCACATATTAATGCTCTACTTTACATGACTTTATTCTACATCCTTAATCCTACCTTAATGCATCCTTAAATACCTTACTAACTATTAAGCTGCAAATTAAGAAAGTATTAGAAAGTAAGAAAAGTAAATGGTTCACAAGTGTTACCCAAGTTGGAAAAGTCAAGTCACCTTCAAATCTGTATATGTATCAGTAATGGATAATGACAAGATTAAAACACTCAATTTAACTCAGTTAAAGGGATTTCATTATTGAATACAGAAATGTCATTGTCTAGCTCGATTTAGTGTAAATAGTACCTGTGCAATCAAATCAAAGGTAGTGGAATTTTTTTTATTAAAGAATATTTAAAATACAGCAAAACATTATTGTCAGTGCACGTTTAATACAGTGTGTATGCACACTTTTAGTTCAGTTCTCTTGTTTTCTTTTTTAAGTACAGACCAAAAAAGAAAAAGATTTAGTCCTGGTTTGCTTAGCATTAACACTCTCTTTTGTCATATTGTCAGCTGTAGACACAAATGGAGATGCGCTGCAAAGAAATGGTGATTCAGACACCTGACTGTAATGGATTTTGGTTTGCTTAAATGTCTTACATGTCGTGTTCATATATTGTGCAAACACACCATGAAAAGGTGGGTCTTGGTCCACTTTCTGACATGCCATATGAATAAACCGCACTAATAAAGAGCAATCACTCAAAAGTAAACAAGCCTGACAACTGTGAACACACTCACAGATACACAAGGTACCCAGAAAGGAAACGTGCAATATTTCTTTCTTTTACAAAAATCTTCCCCAATAAGCATCATCAAATCACTGTTTATGGATATCTCCAGTTTATTCTTATTGCATGTTCTTTAAAGCTTTGTAATTAATAAAACATTTATTTTTTTTAGACAGTCAAACTTTGTACTCATACCATAATGGCTTGCTGGACCAGAGTGTTGCAGTGTTCACACATGTTCTTCAAGATCTTATTGGCTGCATTGTGGCGGGCAGTGGTGGTAGATTTGGAGGCCACAGTCAAAGGATAAATTAAAGCCTTTAAGAACACAAACACAAATCAAAGAAACACAGGTTATTATTCATAGACACAAGTCTGGAGACACCTATTCATTTTTTTTCATAACACTGTAAAAACTGTGCGTTAAATAACAGTATTTTACAGGCAGCAGGGCAGTCAGTAATGTACTATTAATTTACAGCCCTCTATCATTAATTCTTACAGCATGTTACTGTCATACTACCATTGAACTCTGCTCCAAATGTTTAAATTACTATTCATATGGTATTTGTAATGTATTCCATTTGAGTCAACTGGAAAAAATATTAGTATAAAACAACAAACACATTAAATAACTAAAAACATGTCTTAAACTCAAATATTTCAGATCATCATCAGCTGTATTTACACATGCATCTGCTAATATACTCAACAAAAGGATCATCGTGTTCAACCCTAACGTTCAGTTGCAAAGTATTTATAAGTTATTAGCTAACGATTTACACATTTTTTGTAAGTTAAAAAAATCTTAAATAGCACCATGAAATAATCCTTAGTAAAAGGTTAAAACACTGAAAAAAGTATTTTTTTCAAGGTAAGTGGTTGCTAACAATATATTTTTTGTTGAAAGTTAAATCAACCTGTACATGTTACTCAACCTGTACATGTTACCTCTGGGAGATATTATCAGGAGTCATGGTGTTAGTTTTCACTGCTATGCTGATGATACTCCGCTCTATATTTCAGCGCAGCCTGGTGTTACACACCAAATTGAGAATCTAACAGAATGCATAGTCGATATAAAAAGCTGGATGATGAGTAACTTCTTAATGTTAAATTCTGAAAAAACAGAGGTGCTAATAATTGGACCTAAAAACCCCACATATAATAATCTAGAACACAGCCTATCACTTGACGGCTGCTCTGTTAATTCTTCATCATCTGTTAGGAACCTAGGTGTGCTGTTTGACAGCAATCTTTCCTTTGAAAATAATGTTTCTAGCATCTGTAAAACTGCGTTTTTCCATCTTAAAAATATATCTAAATTACGACCTATGCTTTCAACCTCTAATGCAGAAATATTAATTCATGCGTTTATGACCTCAAGGTTAGATTATTGCAATGCTTTATTGGGTGGTTGTTCTGCACGCTTAATAAACTTCAGCTAGTCCAAAACGCAGCAGCCAGAGTCCTTACTAGAACTAGGAAGTATGATCATATTAGCCCGGTTCTGTCAACACTGCACTGGCTCCCTATCAAACATCGAATAGATTTTAAAATCTTATTAATTACCTATAAAGCCCTGAATGGTTTAGCTCCTCAATACTTGAGCGAGCTCTTATCACATTATAGTCCTGCACGTCCGCTGAGTTCTCAAAACTCTGGCCATTTGATAATACCTAGAATATCAAAATCAACTGCGGGCGGCAGATCCTTTTCCTATCTAGCACCTAAACTCTGGAACAAACTCTGTTCAGGAAGCAGACACACTCTGCCAGTTTAAATCTAGATTAAAGACACATCTTTTTAACTTAGCCTACACATAACACACCAACACGCCTTTTATTATTCAAATCCGTTAAAGGATTTTTAGGCTGCATTACTTAGATTTGCTGGAACCGGGAACACTACTCCTACAATACGATGTACTTGTGACATCGTAAAAAGAATGGCATCTACGCTAATATTAGTCCTGTCTCTTTCTCAATCTGTTTTCACAGTTTGTATCCAGACTAGATGGTGGATCAGCACCCAGAGATTATGTTCATCAGAGACCAGAACACCTAGATGCGCCCCGTGGACCAATCACCAGATCCTGATGTACACACGCACACGCACACACTAAGTCATTTACACTACCTGACACAGCTGCGTTTAAAATTGAACTGGAAGTTAAGTGCTGGGCGTCCGGTCAGAGGAGAACTGACCCCAACTGAGCCTGGTTTCTCCCAAGGTTTTTTTTCTCCATTCTGTATGCATGGGGTTTTGTTTCCTTGCCGCTGTCGCCTCTGGCTTGCTTGGTTGGGGACACTTAACTTCTAGTGACTATCGTTGAATTGACTACAGAGACCGTCTCTGCATTTAATAAGAAATTGGTCACTCTCGTCATTATACATCCCTTTCATTATACTGTACAGTGCTTTGATGCAACCTGTGTTGTTAAAAGCGCTATATAAATAAAAATGATTGATTGATTGATTGATTGAAAGTTGAAAGTTAGTCAAATTTGTTGATTTAATGTAGCTTAAAAGAAAATCATTATAGTTACAAGTTACTAGTTAATATGTTAATCAATTATACATCATTGAAATGTCAACATTGTACTATTATCTACTAACACATTTCTGCATCTCTTAATCTAAAGTGTAAACTACTCATGAGTTGTAAATGTCTTACAAACCTGCTGGTTATAGGTTGTGTGTGTGTACACACTGGGGTCAAAGATCTATCAATGATGAGTAAAACATTTACAACTGATGAGTAGTTTACACTTTAGATTAGAGTCGGCAGAGAGTGTAGCTGATTTATTAACACAACAGGTTTTGAATACTTTGTACTGTGTACTGCAGTGTAATGACTCACTAGTGAGGGTTAGACGGATGTATTCTCTGACACTGATGGAGTATTTTTAACGCTATGAGACAATAGTACAATGTTAACATTTCAATAATTTTAAGTTATTCAATAAATCAATCTCTTTATATAGCACTTTTAACAATACAGATTGTATCAAAGCACTGAACAGTATAAAGAACAGTACAATGATGAGATTGAACAATTTGTTATTATGCAGAGATCAAATCGACGATAATCACTAAAAAATTAAGTGTTCCCAACTAAGCAAGCCAGAGGCAACAGCATTCATACAGAACCCCATTCATACAGACTGAAAAAAAAAAGACTCAAATGAGAACAGTTGTCCTCTGGCTGGACACCCAGCACTTAACTTCCAGTTCAATTTATTACTATAATATATTCATATATAATGTGTAATGTAATAATATAATGTATATGTTTAATTATTTCCTTATATGCTATTTTCTAAGATAACATATGACAGATTTGTACATTGTTACCATATTAATATTTTGTGAACATATATATTATGTTTCGTAAATGATTAGTTCATCATTAACTAATCACTTATAAATGCCTTACAAATGGACATTATTATAAAGTGTTACCCAGTTAATTATCTTCTTATCAGTTCATGACTTTTTTCTGTTTTCTGTGTACCCTCACTAATAATTCAGTAAAAATAACTTTTTTTTTGTTAAGTTAACCTGACATTTTAAAGGTAAATTGCTGCCAGTAATTAACAGTTTTTTTCTACAGTTTCTTGCTGTAAATTAATTACAGTTTATTGCTGTTAAAATACTTTTTATGCTGGTTTATATTCCTCTTACATCTTTTTACCTTTTTAAACCCCAGAATACAATCCTCGTGAACACTTATAATGTGTGCACACTACATAGTGTTAAAGTAACACTGAATTAGTGTTAATGAGATAATTCTGTGATTAAGTGATGATTGAGTATTAGTGATGAACAGCTGCTGTTAACAAACAGAATCACTGAATGAAAGAGGAACAGAAGAAATAAAGGCGACTTCAGCCATATCTTAAATGAAATCAACTGAATTAAAAGACATAAAATCTGATTAAACACCTAAATCAGCATCATACATTACTAACCAGACTGATGCTATAACGTCTGTCAGACGTCTAGAGAAGAGCTTATTGAGAATTAACAGATTTAGGTATTGTATATATTTTTCTTGTTTTCTTGGGCACTACCATGATGCAAATTAATGTTAGCTTTAGTTGGGTTCTTGAACATTAACTTTTTAATGTTAATTTTGCTTTGGCTGCTGTAAACATGTGTTTTAAAACATATTTGTTATGGCCAGTGCTGTGAGTAATGCATTACAAAAGTAATGCTAAATATTAACAGTAATAACTCAGTAGTGTAAGGCATTACTAATACATTTTCAGTAATATTTTACATATTCAGTAACACTTTACGCATTATTGCATGTCCAATAGCTTATCAGAATTATGGGCCTGAACCTGTTTTTTTTCCCTTCTACCAAAATGACTTATACTACTGTTTCAGCTATTAAAATAGTTCAGATTTGTGTGTAATGGCAAAATGCTTATATTGTTCTTTAGTTTTTTATTAAGATAATTTAGAAAAATGTTTGGATAATAATTTTTTTTGCATCATTCAACTATTCAGCACATGCCACAAAACTGTTGCTGGACGAAAACAAAACTTTTTTTGCCTTGTCTTAAATAGGAGAGCTTCACAAAAATGAACCAAAACCAAAAGCAAAAAAAACATCATATATATATATATTTTTAATTGCATGGCGTCATTATTTTTTTTTATATATATATATATATATATACAAATATACCTGGGGGTGGTAGCGGCCAATGTCAGTGAGTAGCTGGTGAATAAGACGTCCCACCAGTGCACGTGGGGTATCAATTCGAGCTATCAGTTGAGGAATCACCTGATCAAAAGGAAGAACATAATGCATGTTTTTTTGCTATGTACTAGGAATACCATAACTTTCTTTAGTATAAAAAGCATGCCTACAATCTTTAATCAAAACATATTTGTTTTGGAAGCTTAATTGTGATAAGACTAAATAAAATCTGGTAATGTTATATGTGAAAATTGTTCCTATCTACTGGAAGCAAAAACAGATTTAGAATATTTAACTTGTAACTATTTCAGACCCTCCTTACGTATAGACAGCTGGAAATGGTCTTACCTGTAACCATGTGTCTATCTGAATGGTCTTAATGCCTTCGACTAAAGCTTCATTCACCTCGGGCCAGTGGCCATAATCAAACCACAAGGTCAGGACTCTAAATATAAAGGACAAATACATAATCATACACAATGTATAGTTAATTGATGTATGTGATTCCAGTATATTTCAGTTGATTTTTGTTTGTCTGTTGTTACAAAGAAGCAAAATAATAATAAAAAAAGTACATTTATAAGCATCTATTAAAGCATTCCTGGAGATAGCATCTCATATCCTCCTCCTAATGCATAATGATGATGTTAATAAACAGTTACCAAAACATTTATCAAGAAACCACGACCTGATCCTTATCGGCTAACCATACACCTATCTCCAATTCTCCCGGAGATGACAGACTCAAAATAGAAAGATAAATGTGAAATATAGAAATACAGACAGTGTTACTTTTGTCAGATGACAAGGGCTCTTATACCTCAGGGTGTCCTGTAAATTATTTCCACGTGAGAGTGAGATAGATCTAAAAAACCCTTGCACTGCAGGCACTGTATACAATAGGAGAGTTTTGGACAAATCCTGCAACATAGAAAACATAGAATTCAACACTAAACATTACATGACCGTCAAAGTAAAAAAAAAAAAAAAAAAAAAAAAAAAGAAAATCCATACATATCCTTTGCATGCACTTTCAAGCATGTTGCCTGTTTTAAATTCATGTTTTATTTGACGTCAAGATTTTGGAATAATTGTCATGTGCTGTTTATTCTCCCAATATCTGTTGATCAAAATTATTTTAAACTATTGAGAGAACCATGTTTATAGCAACAGTCTGCAGATTTGTTCATATAGCAGAGTAAACACATCTGAAGATCAAAGATACTAACTTAATTATATTGTTGGCCAATATTAAACTTGTTTAGCTGTATTAAACATATTTACTTGTTTTAGAAAATTGTTTACAAGTTGTTTGGAAATGCAGTAAAGGTGAATGTTAGTGAAGCTTCACACACAAGCTTCCAATAATACTTGAGTGTTGAGGTCTGGCTTTAGTTTGTTGCTCACTTCAGTAACTTTCTTCTGTCCAGGGGAGGGTACAGGACTTGGCTCTGTGCTGTCGGCCTCACTGTCACTGTTACTGGCTTCACTATTGGCACTGGCACCACTTGCGTGTCGCAGTTTCTTCTTCTCATCACGGCCCTGGTTCTGGTGCTTGTAGTGAAGCACAGCCTCAAAGTTCATTACGGCCCAAGCATGCCAGGCCTGTAGAGAAAATATGCTTTATTTAAATATGCTCATTTTATAACAACACAGAAAATATCAGCCCTTCAATGGAAATAAACTGTCACCTGCATAGAAACAGAAGCAAGAAAAATTTCACCTTTTTTTTTAAGGTGAACTGGTATTAATTTTCAAGATGTAAATGCAATGATACTCTTTTACTGAACTTTTTACATTCAGACATAATAATAATAATCATAATGGACACAAGGAAAATGCCAAGAGACTTAACAATTAACAATAAAGGAGCTAAAGGAATACTTTGCAAGCACTGGTCAATTGTTGCATATGACAACAATGTTTTGTTTTTGTTCATGTGAGTGAGCTATGGGATATATATGTATGTGATGACACAAACTGAACTTCTGGTTCAACAAAAGTCGTAAAAACCACTTATTGAATAACACAGTGTAACATCAAAGAAAAGGACCAACATTTAATCACTTTTATTTATATAGCACTTTTAACAATACGTCTACAGGATTTGTCCTAAACCCCAGTGTTGTACCCTACTGCTGACATTAGCCAGGAAACTAATGACACCTTCCCTGACAACAGAGAGTTGTCATAGGGGTTGGGTGGCCATGTGAGACAACATAGGCTAAAAGTCAACTAAATATATGAAATTTGCATAAAATGTATCTTCTAAGCATTATTTGTATTATATACTAAAATATTTTTATTTAACCATACATGCATGGAGTATTATCAAATCATTGGTAAAGCCACCAGTTTAGTTTAGTCACTGTAATGTCTGGAATTTTAAAGGCCACTAATGTTAAACCAAATGCAAGTAAGAAAAATAAAATATATATTTCATCACTGTGCAAACAAAAACTTTTGATAAAATGAGCTTTAAGGCAAAAAAGGAGAGATGATCAGAGTGAGAAAATAGGAGAGTATGGAATCACCAGAGTAAACATCGGGGACCGACCAGCAGGTTGTATTGCACAATTAGCCATGCGAGAAACTGACAAAGTTATCTCATTTACATAAAGAGTGCAAAGTAATTGAAGAGGATAGTTATGTTGATGATATTCTAACCTCCCACAATGATCAGAACAAGCTGTTGAGGAGATCCTAAGAGCTGGAGGGTTTTTCTTGAATCACTGGGTTTTGTCAGGACAACAGTGGAAGCCTGGTGATGGTGAGTCAGTGAAGCCAGCAGTGAAAGATAGAATCCTGAAACTTCCGAACCAGCTGAGGGATCAAGACAGCAAGGCCCTTGGAGTTTGGCCCAAGTTGGCGCCGTTGAGGTCAGTTTTTTTGGTAATCTTCTGTATTTTGAATAGTGTAGGTTGTTTTCTTTATATAAGATGGCTATCATTACATATGACCGAGCCACTCAATGTAAGATCCTGTCGAAAACAAAAGGACGCGACCCGCACCGGCGTCCACGAGGGAAACGAACCGACGTCAGGAACAGGCTGAGGGCACGCGCACACCACGCTCCCCTACCTAGTGTCCTGTTAGCCAACGTCCAGTCTCTGGAAAACAAGCTTGATGACCTCAGGGCAAGGATCAAGTTCCAGAGAGACATTCGGGACTGCAACCTTCTCTGCTTCACCGAGACATGGCTGTACCCAGCGGTACTGGACCACGCCATACAACCGGCCAAGTTTTTCTCCGTTCACCGCATGGAGGTAGAGTGTGTCTGATGGTAAACAACTGCTGGTACGACAGCGCGAGCGTTGTTCCTCTCTCATGCTCCTGCACACCAAACCTGGAACTTCTGACCATCCAATGTCACCCTTTCTATCTTCCATGGGAATTCAGCTCAGCCATAGTCAGTGCCGTTTATATTCCACCTCAAGCGGACATGGACACTGCAATATGGGACTTACACGAACACTTAACAACACACCAGACACAGCACCGGGACGCTGCACTCATTGTGTTGGGGGATTTTAACAGTGCAAACCTCAAGCACACACTGCTGAACTTTCAGCAGCACAGGGGCGAAAGGACACTGGATCACTGCTACACACCCTTCAAAGAGAGCTACAAGGCAAAATCATGCCCACCGTTTGGTAAATAGGACCATGCCGCCATCTTCCTCATGCCTGTTTACAAACAGAGGCTGAAACAGGAAGCCCCGGTACAGAGGGAGGTGTCATGCTGGTCTGACCAGCCGCTCAGCAGGATGCTTTGGATGACGCAGACTGGGCCATGTTCAGTCGCAGCTCCGATGACGTCAATGTGTTTATGGAAGCGGTGGTGGGATTCATCGGGAAACTAGCGGAGGATAGACAAAACTATCCGCGACTCTCTGAGATCCCGCTCCGCAGCCTATAACACAGGGATAGTCACTGGGGATATGACTGAATACAAAGCTGCGTCGTACAGTGTGCGCAGAGCGGTGAAGGAGGCAAAGAGGCGCTATGGGAAGAAACTAGAATCACAGTTTCAGCATAGTGACTCTAGGAGCCTGTGGCAGGGACTGAGAAACATCACAGACTATAAAACGCCAACCTCCAGAGAGGAGAGTGCGGATGCTTGTCTGGCAGATGAGCTAAACACCTTTTATGCTCATTTCGAGGCTGCAGCTAATCATGCTAGCGGCATTCAGGAGAGTGAACACCAGGAAGGCAGCAGGACCTGACGGCATCACAGGTCGGGTTCTGAGATCTTGTGCTGACCAGCTAGCACTGGTATATTCAATCTCTACCTGGAACAGTCTACAGTCCCCTCGTCTTTCAAACAGTCCATCATCGTTCCTGTGCCGAAGAAACCTCAGCCCTCTTGCCTGAATGACTACCGCCCTGTAGCTCTGACGTCGGTAGTGATGAAGTGCTTCGAGAGACTGGTCAGAGACTTCATCACTGCATCACTACTGGACACACTGGACCCACTACAGTTCGCCTACTGCCAGAACCGGTCTACGGAGGATGCCATCACACACCTCCTCCACACAACCACGAGCCACCTGGATTTTAGAAAAGGGAACTATGTGAAAATGCTGTTCGTGGACTATAGTTCAGCGTTCAACACCATAGTTCCCTCCACACTCACCTTTAAGTTGGAGGTCCTGGGACTCAGCCCATCCCTGCGTCACTGGATCACCAACTTCCTGACCGACAGACCACAAGCCGTACGGATAAGAAAACACACCTCATCCTCCCTCACCCTCACTGGAGCCCCTCAGGGTTGTGTTCTGAGCCCCCTGCTGTACTCGCTGTACACACATGACTGTGTGGCCACTACAAATTCCACCACCATCATTAAATTTGCTGACGACACTGTGGTGGGCCTGATCTTCAACAACGATGAGATGGCCTACCTTCAGGAGATCAACAACCTGGAGAGATGGTGTCAAGAGAACAATCTGCTCCTGAACGTCAGCAAAACAAAGGAGTTAATAGTGGACTTCAGCACTAAGCAGGTGCGCTCATACCATCCAATCATGATCAACGGGACCCCAGTGGAGAGAGTGGACAGTTTTCGGTACCTGGGTGTTCCTGTCTTGGTCCTGGCACATCAACACCCTGGTGAAGAAGGCCCGGCAGCGTCTATACCATCTGAGGCGCTTAAGGGCCTTCAAACTCCCATCTCAGGTGCTCAAGAACTTTTATACCTGCACCATTGAGAGTGTCCTGACGGGAAATATCACCTCCTGGTTCGGGAACAGCACCATGCAGGACAGGTGAGCCTGTGAGGGCTCCCTGTGCTGCAGCACATCTACAACAAGCGGTGCTGTACCAGGGCCAGGAAGATTGTGAAAGACCTCAGCCATCCCAACAATGGACTCTTTTCTCTGTTGCGTTCAGGAAAGCGCTTTCGTTCCCTGAAGGCAAACACAGAGAGAACAAGGAGGAGCTTCTTCCAGCAGGCCATTCGGAGTCTGAACAAGGAAACACCCAGCACCTAATTACCGGGACTCTCATGTTCACCCCTCTTCCCCCAGATACTTGCCACTTTACTCTACACTGTTCACTTTTCTGTTCAATTTTGCACTAGTCACTTTACATTGGACATTCACAACAGCCACTTTACACTTTATACTTTATATTTTATTTTTATACTTTGTACACTTCTTTATATATATATATATATATATATATATATATATATATATATATTTATATATATATATATATATATATATTTTATATATATATATATATATATATATATATATATATATTTTTTTTTGTGTTTGTTTTGTTTGTTTTCTATTTCAACGCTGGACGGTTGTAAAAAGCATTTCACTGCATGTCGTACCATGTATGTATGTGTATGTGAAAAATGAAATTTTAATTTGAAATTTGAATTTGAGTTGGGTATCTAGCAGAGGAAGATAAGCTGTATATCATGACATCAATTAATTTTTCTAAGCGGAAAAAGAAAATGAGAGTAGGACAAAACCTCCTTAAAGAGGAGGTCAGGACTAAGACTCCAAATCCTCTGACTAAAAGAGAACTACTGAGCCAAGTGGCTGGATTGTATGATCCCATTGGCCTGGTCACACCTGTCAAGCAAAAAGGGGCTATTCTTGTACGGAACGCCTTTCAGGAAGCAGGATGTGGAAACTCAATCAAAGATACATGGGATAGACCACTGTCGGGAAGCCTCAGGAAAGCTATGGTTACCAGCCCTTCTTTGCAAATAGAGTTGGAGAGATCCAGAGAACTACACCTGTTAAAGATTGGTGGTGGATTCCAGGTGACTTAAATATTGCAGATATTATCACAAGAGGAGCTAGTCCAGAAGACCTCAATGAAAACTCTGCATGGCAGAAAGGGCCAGTATTCCTGAAATGGCCAATAGGGGATTGGCCATTGAAGTCAGCTTCTGAAGTTGCAACTGCTGCAAAAGAAAGCATTCACAAGCTTCAGAGAAAATCTTTTCTCTGCAGTTCTGGCTAAGAAAGGACAAGATTTAGGCCTCCCAGAGAAACACAAATTGACAGCTCATGAGGATGGAGGGAAATCTGAGATGAATCACCTCACTGCAGATTAAAGTATCTCTGCAAATGAAAAAGAAAGGTAGCTGGATGTTCCATTAGAAAGGATGTTTGATGGTTTAGTAAGAAGTAAGTTACTTGATGTTAAGAAATTCAGCAATTTGTCTAGACTGGTCAGAGTTACTGCTTGGCTGCGACGAGCTGTCAAGAAGTGGTTGAAGATAAGAACTAAGACCTTGAGTTCATCAAAGTGAGAGGTAAAATCTTTGCAAAGAAGATTTAAGGAAGCAGTCTTGACAGTGAGTGAACAGAAGGATGCTCTTGAAGATCTCTTCCTAACAGCCCAAAAGAATGTGATCTTTCCTAATACTACCCTAAGTAGGTTGGCAGTATACAAGGATAATTCTGGACTGTTGGTTTGTGGAGGTAGAATTCAAGTTTTCAAAGAGGACAAAACTGCAGTCTTGCCTTATAATACACATGTGTCCACACTGTTGGCTCAGGAAGCTCATCAAGTAAATCATGAAGGAGTGGCTGGAACATTGTTGAAAATCAAAAGAAAAGCTTGGGTGGTAAAAGGCCGCATACTATCTAAGAAGACCGTAGATGACTGTGTGACTTGCAGAAAGGCACGAGCAAAACAGTGCCAACAGACTATGGGAGACCTTCCACCAGAGCGGACAGAACAAGCTGCACCATTTGAGTACACAACCCTGGATTTATTTGGACCTTATGTGATAAAAAATGAGGTAAAAGAAGAGGGTGGGACTGAAAGTTTGGGGAATTGTGTTGTATGGCCTCAAGAGCTGTTTATACGGATATTGTCAGTGATCAATCAACTGAAGGATTTCTGCTGGCATATGAGAGATTTACAGCTTTAAGGGGACATCCAAGGAAATTGTGGTCAGACTCAGGATCATATTTCATAGGAGCCAAGTCTGTTCTTAAAGATTTTCACAGATTCCTAGAACGACAAGACAGAGTGAAGTTAGAGGTAGAAGCAGCCAGACATGGTACAGATTGGTCTTGGAAAATTCATCCAGCAGATTCTCCTCATAGAAATGGGGCAGCAGAAGCAGCAGTCCATCTTGTGAAGCGAGCCCTCCAAAATTTGGGGGTTAACGGCAATCTGTCTTGGGGGGAATTTCAAACCTTTCTTTATACTACTGCTAATCTGGTAAATGAAAGACCTATTGATGCCAGGACACAAAGTAGAGAGGACTGTGAGGAATATGTGAGTCCAAACTCTCTTCTTCTGGGACGTACTAAGAAAAGTGGGGATCAAGGAAGTTTTGAGTTTTGACAGCTATCCATACAAAAGACAAAAAAAATATCCAGGATGAAGTCAACAGGTTCTGGAGAAGATGGTGTCAACTGGCAGGTCCTAACCTGTTTGTAAGAAACAAGTGGCATACTAAAGAACGGAATGAGGCTGTAGGAGATGTGGTATGGTTGGCTGACTACAATGCTTTACGAGGTCAATAAAAGGTGGCCAGAGTTGTCAATGTAAATGCAGACACAAAAGGTATAGTAAGAGATGCAACAGTTAGAATATTCCCCAGTTATCCTGTTTCCATTGTTAAACCAAACCAAGCAGAAATGGTTGAAGATGTCAAACGCTTTATGACAAGATTCCAGCTACAATTCTTCATAGGGATGTTAGACGCTTGGTTGTTTTGATTCCCATTGAAAAGCAATAAAAACATCAATTTTTAGCTATGTGACCTCCTTGGGTCAGCTGACCAGGAACTCAAGTAGGAGGTGTTAAACCAAATGCAAGTAAGGAAAATAAAATATATATTTCATCACTGTGCAAACAAAGACACAAATCTATCAGATAAAATGAGCTTTAAGATCGGAAAGGAAAAAAAGTGAAACTACTGGTTGTGAGCACAAACAAAGAGCAAGGAAGCTGATTGGTCAGTGGAACTGCACATGATGTCACATGGAACAAAGTGTGTGTAATTATCAACATGCAGAGCGTGTTTGTGGATGTGCTTCTCCAGTTTTCTCCATTCCTACCCAAGTTAGTGCTATTACTGGTTGCAAAACCAAAGAAGGGAAGTGCAAATCCTTGCACTTGGTTACTAAGTTTGGTGTAAGCAACTTGAGTTTGTTCAAGGACAACTGGGAAAAGCCAAAATGTACTCATCAACTTTGAGACGCTACCGGTAGGATAAAGACTAATTTTAGCAACTATGTTAAAATCTAGCCTGTGAATATCCCAGTAATGTTGCTTAAATGATTTTAAATGATGCTATGTGTAGTGATTTATATAATCATGTTTGTTTGTTTGTATAGATTATTAAGCTAAGCATCTGAGAACACGTATCTAAGGCTAAGCATCTGAGAAATTGTTGAAAAATTTTCAATAAATTGCTTCAGTGATTAAGAATCTCATGCTTTGAATTAATCCTTGCGCCTTCCAAAGTTGATTAAAGCCTTTTTTCAAGTTGAGGCAGACATTGAGACTACAAATCCCACATAACTTGACAACTAAGGCCACTGCCTAAGCACAATAACAAAGGGAGAAACTTTTTTTTCCAAACGAGAAACTCACCGAGATCTACCAAGTGAAAAATATAAAATATATATTTATTTATACGTATTTTATTACTTATATAGTCATATTGCATTCATTTAATTTTTCATGAAACAAAAGTAAATATATAATAATAAAATAATGTTCAATTCTTAGTCAAGTACCTAGGTGCTGCTAGTAGTAGCAGTGGTTCTTAACCTTTTTTACTCCAAGACACCCTCCTCTTCTAATCAATACTGCAAGCCCAAATTTGTTTTCACTAAAACAGTTTTAATTTTTTTTCAATAAAATAAATTCAAGACAGGTTTAAGCATGTTATTTTTAACCATAACCATGTTATTTTTTGCAAACAGTCGCAAAAACATCCCTGCAGAAATTCTAGAAGACACCATCACTTCCTCTGTCAGCACTGCCTTCGCAATTGACTTATTGGGCACCCCTGCTCTAATGCATCAGTACTGTAAACTGCTCTATAACCAAAAAAGAACAGTTATTAAACTGATGCTTATATTGTATATTCATTGGACAAATAGATCAGTTGATTAATTGAATATTAATATATATATATATATATTCAATATTAATTCTGCCACATTTACTTCTGCTGATATATATAATGATATTTGTTTTTAACTAATTCTAATTAATTACATTAATTCCCATTTTAAATAATTTAGTGAGTAATGAGTTAGTGTTCTCCGGCCAGGAGGAGTTTCACCAATTCACAAACCAAGAAGTTAATAGACTCTTATACAAAAGGACTGACTGGCTGCTCTATTACAAAACAATGTTTAAACAAAGTATTATTTGAGTGATGGGCATAACTATGCAACTAAGTGTTCATATCTATTCATAAAATGTCATAATTTGTACTTTCAATTTTAAAAGAAATGTACAATCCACATACATACAGTACATTTATAGTTTATGAGATTAACATACCTTGTACCAGTTGCGATCATGCTCTGTTGAGTGGCTGTAATACTGCAACACTTTAGGTATGGTACTCTCATTGATACCCTGAAGGCTGAGTTGCCACTCCCCCAGCTTCAGAAAACACCTGCACAGAGGAAAAACAAACGAACAAAAAATTTAACCAGTTACCTCTACACAAACAGTCTCACCTAAACAACCAATATACCAGGGGCAGAAACTCACTGAAGATCAATTGATTTTTGATATTTTGATTTATATATCAAAATATCAAAATAGGCACCTTCCCCACAGCATTTAAGCAGGCTCGGGTAAACCCACTGCTCAAAAAGCCCACTTTAAACACTTCCCTTATTGATAACTACAGGCCAGTCTCTCTTCTTCCATTCATAGCGAAAACACTTGAAAGAGTGGTTTTCAACCAGGTATCACTGTTTCTTTCGAAAAACAACAAACTGGACCATAACCAATCAGGTTTCAGGTGCGGCCATTCAACTGAGACTGCGCTGCTCTCAGTCACGGAAGCCCCCCACGGACTGCAAGAGCTGAATCCAAATCATCAGTTCTCATTCTGCTGGATCTATCCGCTGCTTTTGACACTGTGAATCATCAGATCCTGCTGTCTACCCTCTCATCACTGGGCATCTCTGGGATCCCACTTCGTTGGTTCGAATCCTATCTCACTGGTAGGTTTTTTAGGGTGGCCTGGGGAGGAGATGTATCCACAGCACATCAACTGGTCACTGGGGTTCCTCAGGGATCGGTTCTTGGTCCCCTCCTCTTCTCCATTTACACTACATCACTAGGCCCCATCATACAGGCTCACGGCTTCTCCTACCACTGCTACGCCGATGACACACAGCTCTACCTCTCTTTTCATCCAGACGATCCAACGGTAGCTACTCGGATCTCTGGTTGCCTGGCGGACATCTCGACATGGATGCAAGAGTACCATCCACAGCTCAACCTGACAAAGACTGAGCTGCTTGTATTCCCTGCCACTCCAACTACACAGCATGACTTCACCATCCAGCTAGGTTCTTTGTCAATTACCCCATCAACCTCAGTCAGAAATCTTGGTGTAATCCTTGATGACCAACTAACCTTCAAAGATCACATTGCAAAGACTGCTCGATCCTGCAGGTTTGCACTACACAACATCAGAAAGATCAGGCCCTTTCTAACAGAGCAAGCTGCACAGCTACTTGTCCAGGCCCTTGTCATTTCTAGACTGGACTACTGCAATGCTCTTCTGGCTGGACTTCCATCGAACACAATAAAACCTCTACAAATGATTCAGAATGCAGCAGCACGGCTGGTATTCAATGAGCCCAAGAGAACCCATGTTACACCTCTCTTTATCTCCTTACATTGGCTACCGATTGCAGCTTGCATCAAGTTCAAGGCACTGATGCTTGCATATAGAACAACCACAGACTCGGCACCGGTCTACTTCCACTCACTATTACAAATCTACACACCCTCTAAAAGTCTGAGATCTGCTAGCGAGCGACGCCTCGTGGTACCATCTCAAAGAGGCTCGAAATCACTCTCCAGAACTTTCTCGTTCTCTGTTCCTGGCTGGTGGAACGATCTTCCCGTACATATCCGGAATGCTGGATCTCTGTCAATCTTTAAGAAACTGCTGAAAACTCACATCTTTCATCAATACCTGACCTCATCATAAAAAAATAAAATAAATAAAAAAATTAAATTAAATACTCTCACTGTCTCTGTCTCTCTTCTCATCCCCCTTGTTTATTCCTTCCCTTCTGGCATGTACTAATTTGAACACTCCCTGTGACTGGGTGTTATAAGCACTTACTCTGTCTGTTTGTCTCTCAAAAAAATGAATCGCTGTTGTACTCTCAATTGTAAGTCGCTTTGGATAAAAGCTTCTGCAAAATGACTAAATGTAAATGTAAATATATGTCACTAATTAGTTTTTCTTTTGATGGTAGGGTGTTTGACCTGCTTATAAACTACTTTACTTCCAAGATCGATACTATTAGAGATATAATTGTAATCAGCTACAGTATGCACTACAAATCCCCTGAGGAAAACTTTCACTTATTCTCTATTATTGGGGAAGAATTGTACAAACTTGTTAAATCATCTAAACCAACAACATGTATGCTAGACCCTATTCCATCTAAACTATTAAAAGAGCTGCTTCCAGAAGTCATAGATCCTATTTTTAATTCAGTGTCATTAGGATATGTCCCCAAAATCTTCAAAATGGCTGCTGTTAAATGACATCTTGACTCCAAAGTCAATTACAGACCGATCTCGAATATCTCTTTTCTGTCAAAGACACATAGTTTATAGTAGTAAATGAAATATGTACCTCAAGGCTCAGTACCAGGACCATTACTTTTCACACTTTACATATTACTTCTGGGAGATATTATCGGGCCTATATTACTAGCCTACACATAACACATTCATTGTATTATTCAAATCTGTTAATGCACATGATCTGACACACATAGCAAAGTCCTTCGCACAATCTGACATAACTGCATTTAAAATTGAACTGGAAATTAAGCGCTGGTCGTCTGGTTAGAGAATGTTACTCCAAGCCAGCAGAGGGAGCTCTTACCTCTGGATGAACTGTGATCGCTTCCTCTGCTGCTACTTTCTGTTTGGAGACTATATATGCTGAAGCAGGTCTTTCACTAGCATGTAGCATGCTATAGTTAGCCTAACGCTTGTTTGTTCTTGCATTGTTTCTCATTTGATATTCTCTGGTTTTGACTCTGCCTGACTTTGTTTTTTGATCGTTTGCTGCCAGACCCGCCCTCTGCCTGTTTTTGGATTTTGTTGTTACCTTGCCCCTGATTTTCTTGTTTGCTGTGTTGTTGACATCTGTCTGCTTTGACCATGCCTTTGTTAATAAAAGCCTGTGAATGGATTTTCATGCCTCAGACCTTCATTCATGACAGAATGCTACATCGAACCAGGATCCAGCGGCTTTTCACCTGAACCATGGCCAGTATGTGCCCTCAAGCAGGGCACCCAAACGCTTAAGGACTACACCCAGGAATATCTAGACCTTGCTTATCTCTCAGATTTACCGGACTGTGTCTTGATCAACTTCTTTTGTGAGGGTCCATGTGGGTTACTTGCACAGTTTATGGAGTTTGCCTTAGTGACTGTGGTTTCACTCACACTGGGTATTGCGGAGGGATTCCTTCATTCATGACAGAGGAGAAGTAGCCCCACCTGAGCCAAGTTTCTCCCATGGTTTTTTTTTTCTGCTATTTTGTAATGTTTGGGTTTGGGTTCTTTGAGACTGTCTCTGCATTTAATAACAAATTATTCAATCTCATCATTATACATCCCTATCATTTTATTCTCCTATTTGATACTGTTCAGTGCTTAGAAACAATCTGTATCGTTAAATGCAATTGATTGATTGAAAAGATCTAGGTCAGTGAAAATCCACATTTCCACCATCAGGGCAATATCTACGAATTTCCAATCAACATAAAATATTATGAAACTGCCTGGAAAAGGATGTGTGTCTATATCTGGTGAGAAGACGAGTTTGCATGGCTAAAGACTCTTCAATGGCCACAGCTGGAGAATTGCTAAAAATAGTCTTAAAAAAATAGTTAAACAGCTCCTACACCCATACATTCAGTTAGCAGACATGACTAGAATTTCAAATGGGACTGGCTTTTATGGTCAGATGAAACTAATAAAATATTTTTTTTCAGCAGCAAACATCCAAGATGGGTTTGGTAAACACAAGGATAAAAGTACCCCATCAGTAGAATGTAATATACTACTGTATTATTAATGTTGTGGACCTATATTTCTGCTTGAGGTCTTAGATATCTTGTTTAGACACATGGCATCATGGATGATATCAAATACCAACAAATAAAAAATAAGTCATTGACTTTGTTAGAAATGTTATAATGGGCCATGTTTGGATTTTCCAACAATACAATAATCCAAATACAAACCTTAAAAACAACACAAAAATGGGTCCCTGATCACAAAATTAAACTTCTGTTATGGCCTTTCCAGTCTTCTGACTTGAACCTTTATAGAAAATGAGTAGGGTGAACAAAATGAAGCTGGGAATCTAAAGAGTCTGAAGTGATTCTGGATGAAGGAATGGTCTCTGATCTCTGGTCAGGTGTTTTCTAACCTCATCAGGCATCATAGGAGAAAGTTTAGAGCTGTTAAACAAAATCTGCATTCAGAGCAATCATTTCTCATGCTTGGTATAAAACAAACAGCACACATTTTTTTTAAATAAGAAAATTTGTATGTGCATAAACAATGCACCATTTCCATCCAAAGTCAAACTAAATTGTCACTTCCTGATGAACTGGCACTAGATATCTCTAAAAAATAAAATTGGATAAGCCACTGAATGTAATAATTTTATATATAATAATTAACAGCAGACAAAACACAATAAATGTGATCATTGCTTTCAGAGGTGGATGCTGCTGTTTGGGAACATAATTCTTGGCATTCTATATTTTAGTTTCCAAAAAAAAAAAAAAAAAAAGAGACTAGAAAATTAGGAGACTAGAAAATAGGAGCTTATATCAAACTTGCATATTTTCGCCCGCCACCTCCTCCTCTGGAGTCAAAAGCATCTGAGGTCGCTTTGTGTCATTTGTATTCCAGGCATGTGCAAGCAGGCAGCTGATCAGCTGTCGCAAGCTGCACTTCTTGGAGAATGGAGACTTCATCCCCAGACGGTTCCGCTGATTAGGGAGCATTTCAGAGCCGCTCAGGTAGACCTGTTTGCCTCTCCAGAAAGCCCTCACTGCCAATTGTTTTTCTCCCTGACCGAGGGAACACTCGGCACTGATGCACTGGCACACAGCTACGCGTTTCCCCCAGTGAGCCTTCTTGCACAGACACTGTACAAGATCAGGGAGGACGATGAACAGGTCCTGCTAGTAACACCTACTAGTCCACATGGACCTGGTTCCCAGAACTCATGATCTTGGTGACAGCCCCTCCTTGGCCGAATCCTCTGAGGAAGGATCTTCTGATTCAGAGACGAGGCAAGAGATGTGCCTATGCTTTGAAGTGGAGCCTGTTCATTGAGTGGTAGTGATCAGAGTTGCGCTGACTTTCTTGCAGGACGGGCTGAAGCGAAGGCTGTCCCCCTTCACCCTTAAAGTCTATGAGGCTGCGATCGCTACAAATCATGGCCCAGCAGATGGGAGGTCTGTGAATAAGCATGGCCAGGAGATTGAATCCCCCACGGCCCCCACTCTACCCTCTTGGGACCTGTCTGTAGTGCTGAGAGCAGCAGGTTCCATGTAAGCATTTTGCAGTTATGCTGAAGTTTTTGTCAAGGAAGACTCTGCTCCTGCTCGCATTGGCCTCCATCAAGAGGGTAGTGGACCTGCAGGTTTTTTCGGGTGATGAATCTTGCCTAGAGTTTGGGCTGGCAGATTCCCAGTTAACACTGAGGCCACAGTCCAGGTAGAGGCACTGAGAGGCCCGGTTTTGGGTTGGCTTGTTAACTGGTCCAGAGTGTTCATACAGCAGACCCTGTCGAGCTCCTCCATCCCCAACGTCAGCCAGAGGTAGTGAAGCATCTGGCGCTAGGCCCTTACTCTATGAATTTGTGAGAGGGCTGGGAGCCATGTGAAGTACCCAAGAGGACTTCATGTGTGTATTTCCACGATATATTCCACATGCACTGAAATACTGTCCATTAGTATACGCTCCTAGACCTCCTATGGGAAGGTTGGACTTCCATATGTCCCTGTTTACTAGAACGTGGGACTTTCCACAGTGTTCCAGTCTTATTGAATGGGTAGTACTAATGATAGTAGCTGGCTTCTTGTGGTAGAGCCTACGCCGATAGACTGAGGGGGCTTGGGAGGCTCACACAGGACACTGAAAGAGGCAGCCTCCATGGCGTTTTGGTAAAGATCCCAATTTGTCTGTCATCCAGACAGAGAGTGACTCAGAGTGACCGAAAGGGAAAGGGTCTTAGTTGCGTATGTAACCCTCGTTCCCTGAAGAAGGGAACGGAGATGTCATGTCCTGTCGCCATGATGCTGTACATCCGCAGAGTGGTTGGCTCCTCAGCAGAAACCTGAATATTTGCTGCACCCACTGCTCATTTATACTCACGCTGTGATCAGCTGCAGCTGGATGCGATCAGCGCATGTCAATGTTCATTGGCTCATTTTAATACACTCAAAGTAGATTGGTCTCTCAAAGCGAGATCCCAATTCGTTGGTCATACAACGTGACCTCTCCATTCCCTTTCTCGGGGAACAAGGGTTACATACGTAACAGAGATGCTATTTTGCACTATTCAGCTGAAATATTGACCCGCTAACCCTTGTTATCAAAACAACACAACAACAATAAAACTTGTTAGACTATGGGATTTGTCAAAGCACTTACATGCTCTTTTGTTGAGTTTGACTGCTTCTATAGTCAACATTTTTTAAGTAGGTTTGGATAAAAACATTTATACTATTAAATAAATTAAGTTCAAGGATCATGTTAGGCAGAGATAACTTCTGTATGGATGAGGCCTATTTAGAGCCCCACACAATGAGCTCATTTCATTGGTTGACTCATTCATTTCATTCTGTCAGATAAAGTATAATATATTACAATTATTTTCCATTTCAAATCAATTCAATATGGTATTTCAAATAAAATCAGCTAAGAGTGTATATGGTTACTGACCGTGCCATTAGCTTGTGTAGCTCCAGTTTGTGCTGCTGGTCTTCAGCTGCGATGGCATGTTGTGCTTGTTGTTGCATGCCCTGCACAAAGTGCTGCATATGCTGGAATGCATCGATCTGAGAGAGATGGCCAAAGAACAAATGCCAAAATATATCATGCAAGTAATTATCAACTTGTAAGACATTTTTATACAAAGTCAAGTTAAGTTGCCTTCATTTATAAGAAGTTTTATACAATACATATTGTGTCAAAGCAAATAGTATTAAACAGGAAAACTATGTGTTGATAAGGCAAGAGGAAAACAGTAAACACTCAATTTTATAGTTATCTTTAGACAGTATTTCTAATACACAGACCATTTCCCTGGAACAATAGTGATGACAATGGTTATGAGCATTACCATAACACCCGATTTCCTAGTGACTACAGTAAATTGACATTTTCCTTTAATACGGCAATTTCAATCTCTTAACAATTTCATGTTTATTTTATCTCTTCACAGGAATTTCTGAGTGAGGCTGACGGCTCTATGTGTGTCTGTAACTTTAACACACTGCTGGGCTGTGGATTGGGACTGGCGCGCTGGTTTGGTCCATTATTCTCAGTGCCTGGTACTTAGCCAGTACTTATGTAATCTCTCAAAGACATAACACTCTAGTAACAAGCTGCTCTATGGGACATTGGTGTGACGGAATTATACTGTCATTAAATGGATAACCACCCAAAAATGAAAATTCTTTCATCATTAGCTATGTTTCCATCTATCTATGTTATGTGTATTCTGGGATATTGCATAAAAAAGACTGAATGTAATTATAAAATGTGCATGTGTTCAACTGAGTTGGATACATTTTTTTATCCAATAAGAAAATGTGTGCATAAATTATTAACAGGTTCTGGTCCCGTTTTACTTTTTTTTATTTTTTCACACTATGGAAGTCAACAGGGACCAGCTACTGTTTGGTTACCCACATTCTTCAAAATATGTTTTTTTTTTTTTTTTTTTTTTAACCTGAAAAAATTAACTCTTTGGAGCAGGTGGTATCATGAAATATATATTATACAAATCTACTTTAAATTAATGTTTAAAATATACTGACATTATCTAATAGTCACGAATCTACAAAAAATATACTATTACCAATTATTGACCTGAATGGTCCTTGCGGCACAAAATCCCTTTTTTAACTGGGAAATCACTTTAGGATCCTAAGAAATCTTGCTAAACTGGACACCAAATGAATGTAATGCAATGTCAAACAAGTTAAAGTTAACAAGAGAGAGGCACTGTTTATGTGGAGCTAATTAAGTTTTTTTGTAGTTAATTTGCCAATACTCTTAAGGAAATGGTGACTGCTCTCCACAGTGCAGAGTAACAAAGAGGTATAACTTGAAAGCTGGAAAAGTAAAGCCAAGCAACCTTTCCACTCATCTTGTTACATCATCACAGACAGTATTTTTGTTTCCTGTTAAAAAAACAAGGATGTTTTTAAACGAGCAGGGAACTATTTCAAGGAGTCTGTCTTCACCTCATGAAGTACTTTCATTGGTCTTATATGAAAGGATACTAATGGCACATGGAAAGTTGTTGGCAGGGTAGGAATTTCCCAAAACCAATTACAGTCATGTAAAATTAAGCTGTTTGAAAAACTAAATGGAAGCCACAAGCCTCACTTTATTTTGTCATAACTGCTATCACATATCGTCTTATGTAACTGGGAAACAAGTATTTGACATCTTGCATAATTGTAAAAATATTAACACAGCATTCCAAAAAGTTGAGCTGCTTCATCTGCTTCAAGTGTTGTTTTTTTATAGGGGTCACTACAAGCTCACTACATTCTATCTGTGCCACATGCACCAACGGCCCAGAGTCTGGTCGTCAGTACATGCAATGCAACAAGGGGCCTGCAATCCTAACTCTGACAAAATTAACTGCTTTGTCAAGGTGTAAATTTCCTGAGGAACATTTTTCTTCAGACAATGCAGACCGTTTTTGTATATTCAAGCAGAAAGAATCTGTACTTGAATATTTCCCAAGGGCACTGCAAAGGGAATCTCTTGTTTTTAAGAGTAATTAAAGTTAGTGTGCGAGTGTTTACCTTGCGAGTGCTCTTCCACATATACTTCATATAAGCATAGGTGACATGAGGGTGAGCAGTGGGCAGGGGATGGTCAAGCTGTTTGGAAGGATCCACTCCCAGCAGGAGAATGAGGGTCTTATGGGCTAGCGCCTGGGAAATACACAAAGAATCTCAGTTAGGATCATAGTTTATCAAGATTGCAAAAATGTGTAATTGTCATTTACTAAATTATTCTGGCTTAGTCTTGCTATGCTTGATCTTATGTTTATAATCTTAGTAAATAGCTTTGTATGGGAACAGCAGTGGTTGATGAAAAGCAAGCCATTAAAAGTGTAACTATAATAATAAAAAAAAAAAAAACACACACATGAATACATGTATGTATGTATGTATGTATGTATGTATGTATGTATATATATATATATATATATATATATATATATATATATATATATATATATATATATATATATATATATATATATATATATTTTACTTTTAGTCACTTAGCAGACCCTTTTTTTCCAAAGCACATTTAGTGTTTGATAACTATACAATTTTCTGGAGGACACAGGTATGATATTTATTACAAGAAGTGTGAAGATTGTTTAAATTTAAATAAGAAATTGTTATTTTTAAAGTTTAATAAATGTTAAAGTAAAAGCTTTCATTTATACTGCAATGTTGAATGACTATAATCAATGACAACAAATATATATATGTGTGTGTGAGCGTGTATATATTTATTTTTTTGGAAGCTTTAAAACAATAAATGAGACATCAATAAGAGGATTGGTAAAAAAAGTGTCTGTATAATTAAATATTTAAAGGTTGAATCTGATTCATTAAAGTAAATTAAGCTTGTATGCTTGACCCCAATGGGTCACAAAAAGGCATCTGTTAAAAACCAAGCACTTTATAAATAAACACACACAGAGGTCACATATATTGTGAGGAAAAAGGTAAGGGGGTTTAGTGGTTAACCATGATAAGATTATCCCACTGCTGGTAGATGCATTAACTACACTATTATTCAGATAAAAAAAAAAAAAAAAAATTTTTCCTTAATGATGCAATATATCATTTCAAATATTTAGATTTGATTGCTTGAGTCCTATTGTAAAAAGCACTATAAACCTAATTAAGGTGTGGTTTGTTATCAATTAATGTTTTTATAAATGTTATAAAAGTACAATGCTATCAGCTTTAAACAACAAAGCAACAGGTGATTTTAATGCTACGTTCCTAAGAAGAACAATATGAAGTTCACTGTTTAGTCACTGGCTTGATTTATCGACACAAACAACAAACAAAACAGAGAATGTCTGACTGTGTGCTTTCACAGTTGAAAATAAACAACCATTGTCCTAACATTAGGATCCTTTGGAAGGTAATGCTATTTTAGTCAAATGATCCCAGTCTATCAAAAAAACAGCAGTGCTTGGGTCAAAGAGGTAATGATGGAGAAGCAGGCGTTAACATTGAGATCGTTTACATGCACGTTCTTAAGCTGATTATGCTAGGCGAAAAATGCACTTGGTTATTTAAACATGGTAACCATCTTTCTGTCGGCTGTGCATGTGTGCTATATGTGACAGGAAGTGCAAGATTTAAATGTATCTAGACAGAGCAAAACTTTTGCAGTACAGAAAGAAGAAAATATACGCTATCACAATGGCATACTTTTTCATGACACAAAAAATTATACATTTTTAGATGTTCTCATCTCATGCAGGAGAAGCAGAAGTGGTTCAATCACAATGCTGCATTTATAACTTCATGAGAGAATAATATATAAGCTGTTTCCCACTGACATTTTGCAAGCTTTATTTAACATCACGAATATGCAAATTATTATATTTTGACATCACTACAGAAAAAACCTGATTTATGAATGAAGTCAATTAAACGCATGCATTGTCAGCTTACTGCTGTGCATGTCAACATGCTCACTCGTGTGCAATGTAAACCTGCTCACTGTTGTATTAATTTCTATTACATAATAAATAGAAAGACTTAAAAAAGTCTTGTTTTGGTAACTTAGTTTCAGAATTTCTAAATAACTGTAAACCAATGCTACAAGGGGCTTATTGTTTTATTTTTGTCCCTTGTTTTAGGATTTTTCTATGTTCTAAACATTGTGCCACATTCTGGAAAATATTTAAAACTTCCACAAGCATAATGTTAAGCTTGCAATTGAAGGACACATTATTGTTCTTACTAGTCTTCCACTTTTTCCACAGAGGCTAGCGTACTTCAACCATGTCCGCATGTCCTCATGTGGACTAATAACCAAGGAGCGCACCATCAAGATCCTCTGCCAGTCCTCCACAATACGCTGACAACCCTAAGAAAAAACATATTTTCAACATTTACTTTTGTAAACTAGGCTCACTTGGGAGGTAATTGATTACACAGAATGAAGATGTAATGTAATCAGACTACAAATTAAATACTTGTAATCACATTATATCACTCTCATAATTAGATGACAGTTATTTTAAGGATTACATGATTACATATGTACACATGCATATTCTTTTCTAAAAATCAGTAACAAACTACAATTTGAAAGTAATCAGTCCAGCACTGACTTTGCTGAAGCTCTGGTTGTTTACTCTATGACGTTTTTTGACATAAACGACAAGAAACCGAGCAGCTGACAGCTCTAAATGGTTTGTTACACATTAATTTGATAATGAATGCATCAACAGAAAGATGAAGTCTTACTTAGGCATCTATAGCTATTACCATTACAAAACTATGAACTGGTGTTTACATTACAAAAAGTGGGCAGTCCTTAACCAGAATAAGCTGCTACACATAACAAGGATGAATAAATTTAAAAGTGGATAAAAAACTTACAGTATATTTAACCCCTATATTTCCATGTCAAAAATATATCAGGTCTGCACTCTCACACCTTCCTTTATGAATCTACAGGTTGGCAGCATTAGTTCTTAAAGTTAAATGTTTGCACTAGCTGAGCACATAAAAGAAACGCATGCTGACACACGACGTCTAGGCAACCAGCCAGCCAGCCAGATCAGGACAGGATTATTAATGAAGAAATAAAACAAGAACAGATGGAAGTTATTGGTTTGGATGAACACTTTCTTTGTGAAACTTAAAATTAATGTATCACTACTAACTTACTGTTTGACAACATGTAGTGATGCAAAAATGTACATGTGCAAAAATATTTTGTAATGCATCATATTTGAACTTAGAATTTAGAAATAAACATATAGACTAACTTTAACTAAGTAAGTACCTGCAGTCTCTCCCACCACGTTTCCCTTATGATGTCCCTCCTCTCAGGAACCAGTTTATACTGGATCACCTCCTCTAACTCAGACAGCATCTGACAAGACACCATGGCCTATGAGAGGGAGAGAGGGAGAGGGAGAGAGAGAGAGAGAGAGAGAGGGAGAGAGAGAGAGAGACTTGAAACATGGTAAAGTAAACACAGTGCAACCAAGACTAGAAAGATTAGATGCAAAAGAAAATAAAGGTTAGATGCATTATGTTTATTATCTTACCCAATGTGTGTGTATGTGTTTATTATCACCTTATTCAGGTTAGAATAATGTTACAAAGACTTGGGTTTGGCTTTATTATGTAACAGTCTCTTCTGGAATTTTCTCACAATTACTCAATGAACAATAAAAATAACCCAAACAAACAAAAAGCATTACTTATGTCAAATTATTATTATCTTCTATATTGAGAGGTATATGCTCTTACCCCATATGCTCTACTGTAACTCTCTCCAGCCATAGCGGTGAGCTCAGCATCCAGCAGATCTCTGGCTTTGTCAATGCACTGAAATCAAAATCATAAATTAAGTTATGCCATAGTAGCTGAATGCTTGATTCTGGTTGGAACTTATAAATGTAACTGGAACTTATGTAAAGTATCTTTTTGGGTAGTTTATAGTTATACTGAGTACCAAAGACATTAGCCACTTTTACTCTCTACTTCACTAAATGTTTGAATGAGTATCTGTACTCTACTTCACTACATTTGAAATGAGTGTTGCAGCTACACATTACATTTTACATGACACCTAGCTTTTTTGAAGCAGTTTATTTATGCTAAAACATTTGATATTGTCAACAACAGGGAACTGCACCTACTATTGCTTGTGCGTTTTACCCTCATCCAAACCTTTCAACAAGGTTACTTTAGGTTACTGGTATCAAACTCAATTCCTGGAGCGCAACAGCTCTGCACAGTTTAGCTCCAACCCTAATCAAGGACACCTGATTCAGATAATCAGGCTCTTCAGGATCACTAGAAACTTTCAAACACGTGTGATTTAGGGGTGGTTGGAGCTAAACTCTTGAGTTTGAGACCACTGCTTTAGGTGAATATGAATTCCTTAGCTAGTAGTTGTGAATCACAGGTGTTTTATACATGAGATGAGGACATGACTTCAGCTGCCAATGAGGCCCAAACCAGTACAGAGTTTTTTTTGTTTTTTTTTTGCAATTTTGGTTTTAGGAAATTATTAACCATATAAACCATTATTGCTCTCCTCATAAATAAGCTCTTTCTTATTTTTGTTGTGGTTTCAGTTTGTTGTCTTGGACTTTTGTCACTTCCTCTCTCCCATGGTATTTGTAGTCAGTTTGTATCTTATTTTGTTCAGCTTGTTAGCCTCCTGTATATATGCAGCCCTAATGTTTCTTTAGTTGTTGAAAGTTATGGTTGTCATTTCGACCATCATTCTGTTCTTGGTTCTCTGTGGTTTTTGCCTTATTGTTTTTTCTAGTTTCCCCAGCTTCTTTACAACATTAGTTTTTCACTGGTATGTCTCTTTGAATAGTGCATTTTTGAGTTGATATTTAGTATAATTAAAATACTCACGTGCTGTTAAAATCAGATACTAATACTTTTAGTCAAGCTGTTTTAGAATTGGTGACTGTAATGGAGTAAGGTATCTGCATTTTACTCAACTAATGTTTTCAGGTACTCTTTACACCTCATGAATTAAGTAACTAATAAAATTGTTTGCGTGCCTGCTATTGTGTGTTTAACTTGAACCAATGGCTACTTTCCTTTCCAGCTTTAAACTGATGCTGTAACTGTTGTTTACCTGGAGTAACCTTTGCTACAATGTCCTCTCAAGTAATGGAACAGGTGGGATGAACAGAATAATAATGGCGAACACAAGTACATGGGTGTGTCTTTGATGTTATCCATGTGTATGAGCTCATCACACACACACACATGCTGTTTTGGAAAAAGGAACACTGGATTACCACAGGGACCATATGTCAGCCAAGTTTTTGATGTGCAGACTGAGGGTAGCCTTTGACCAATATTACATAACGCCTGTGAGACAATGACGGTAACTGCTGCATTCATCATCCTTGATTGAATATTTTTTCCTTAAACATCTCCCTCCTGGTTGTTTCCTCCATGTAAAGTGAGTTGTGTTTTTTTTTTTATTTATTTTTTATTTTTTTTTAGAGGATGACACGAGGCAGTTTATATACTAGTCATTCAACCCTCATTAGTTGTTCATTATTTAGTACCTGTTGTGCCAACGAGAAGAGATCCTGATGTAGAGCAAGCACTGCCCTGTAAAAGGCTCCATCATGGGTGTCTCGTGGGATCATGCAGGTATACTCTTCCATACTGTCCCAGTGGCCTGACAAACGCACAAATATGCTAATTATATTATACATACAAATATTATATATTCAGCAAAAAATTACATTTCATATCTGAGACATGTATTAAGTCCAACATTAAATCACAGCAATGTGGAACATCCGATGGACTGTAAACAAAATATCTGTAAATGCCAATTTCTATTTAATGCTTAACTCTAATTTATACTTTCTAGACTCATATTGATATTTCGGAAACTTTTCAACTTTAAGCAGGTTTAGGTCTTAGCAGGGTAAGGCTCCTTTAATGAATTAACATCATGAAACAAAATGTAAAAAAATTCTACTGGGGGCCTATTTATTTTATGTATAAATGATATATGAAAAATGAATATCAGATGATTTTATAATATTTATATATGCAACATTAATCTTCTGTTATTAATAGTCTTCAAAGCATTTACATTAAGAAGCTACCTTTTTATTGCTTTATTTAGCTTAATGTATATTGTTGCTGTATACATATGTACTACATAAATAAAAACTTTATTGTGTTTTACAACTGTGTTGTCCGTTTGCACAATAGACCACCATCTCATCTCAAACAAACTCTTGTGAATATCATGGCTCTCACAAGTATCGATTTTTATAAAAACTCATGACAGTAAACTTTTTCCAAAAGATGAGCAGTTTCAAGTGGAATGTTAATTATGTATCACTGTGTTGATGTGATTACAGTGTTTTTAGAAATAAGTGGGAATAAAACGAAGGAAAATTGCACATTGGCATTGTCAGGTAGACTTGTTACAGATATTAGTTAACAGAATTCGTAAATTCCTGAACTTTAACCTAATGTTGGAATAATCAAAAACAATGATGATTTTTTTTCCACCATGAAAAACTGTCCTTTTTTTTCTCGCCTTACCCAGTCCCCAAGCTGCAGCCGCTGCCATGCGGGCCATCTTGGCTTGAGTCTCCTCACTGACCAATGTCCACTCCTCACAACACTGCTGGTGTAGCTGACCCCTGATGGATGGGGAAAAAAAAAAAAAAAAAACAGAAATAGAATGAGAACGAAACTGACAGAGAGACAGACAGCAATGGAGGAAACAGTCTCACATAGCCAAACTTTTGATTGCTGGAAGTGAAGTCTCTTCCACACTGAAGCTTATATTGGCAAAGAACTTTGCAGATTGCAGTTCGCCCATTCAATTACTTTTTATTTATATTGTGCTTTAAACAATACAGATTGTTTGAACAGTATCTAATAGCAGAATAGAGTGACAAGATTAAATGCTTACATTTTTTATTAAATGCAGAGACTGTCTCTGTAATCAAATTGATGATAATCACTTGCAATTACGTGTCCCCAAGTTGTCATTGTCACTGACAATATACTTCTTATATGCACACTTAACACAGAACTGCTTTAAAACATAAAATAAAATGAAAACCTGAAACAACTACATTGCATAAGTATTCAACCCTTACACAAAACAACTTTGATGGTGTTTACAGCCTCAGGTTTTTATAGGTACTTGAATGAAACTAGTACGACCTATAAACCAAAATGGGTATTGTTTCACCAATGCAGGCTTCAACCCCAAGGGGTAAAAACACATGGTAGGCCCACTTACACAATACAATGGGAAAACACAGTTATTATTTTCTAATAGAGGAAGAGAATGAATTGAAGAGTTTACAGTTTTAGATTAGGATTAACAGGTAACCCCAGGTCAAGTATGAGCAGTATGAAATGTGAATACAGATAACCCAGAATTCCATTTATCATTGGGAATATAATGAGTGGCCTCTGGTTTCCTCCAGACATGACACTTGGAACTGAGGATAATCAGACCAGACAACCTTGTTTTTCAGAGTCTGCCAGTCTTTAAATGGGGTTTTTCACAATTGTAATCAGGTCTTTACATATCATTAATGAAAGGTTACTGTCTGGACACTCTGCCATAAAGCACAGATCACTAATAATTGTCTTTCACTAAGGCTCAATCAGAATGATTTTCAGACTTTTGATCCCCTCTCTTTCTCTTTTTTTTGCTCTGACATCCTTTTTACAGTTGTGCCAATTCATATATAATAATGAAGTATGTCACACTTGTATATTATTCAGTAGATGCAACATGATAATGATTAAACATAGAAATAAACAGCACTGTTGAGTACATTACAAAAAAATAACAGGATTAACTCCTGCACCTGCACTGCACACAACGAGATGTCAGCATTTGTTTCTGAATTATTATTTCTGGCAAAGCACAAGCACTCTTACAGATCATAAAAACCAAACATGTTGTCAAAGTGTGAAAGGTCAGTAAGAGCTTCTGTCTGTGTCCATGCAGGAATCTTTTCACCCCAAAAGCCACTTGCCACAGCTCTTGCTGTGATAAACTGTAAAAAGCCATGACATCATATAACATCTTGGAATGGTGCACTTTTAAAACAAATGGACCCTTTGAGGCTAACAGTGCTGACACAGATACCAGAAAACCATGCGTGCCATTGCTGGGGGTTGTGAAAAAAGAGGCCCCACGATTAGCTCTGTGAAACTCTGCTCATATGGGTTTTAAGAGATGAGGTGGAGGATCTGGAACAAATGAAGTGCTTTTCCAGCTGCCTGGAAAAAAAACACTACTTATGGGGCCTTGCAAAATACAAGGTTCCAGGCTGCAGACAGGCCTAAAACACAAAGACGTACATTAAGAGCAAGACAGGAAGAAGGGCTCTGTTACCTTTACACTGGAACAGTCTATCGCTCACTGGAAAGGAATGTGACATGGAAATTTGACTACCATATAATTTGGGCCATATAAAATAACCCCAAATCAGAATTTGTTTTATGTTTTGTTATAAGGCAATAAACTTGAAAATCTTTACTTGACAAAAGTACAACAAAAAACATTTAGTAATGTTTTCACCAACCAAATTATTTGTATTTTGTAAGCATAAACAAATTTCGATTTTGATGCTTGCAACACACTCCAAAAAAACTTACAAGACTTTAATCATTTAATTAAATCAAGATTTAGCTGCTAGTAAGTGGTCATCCATGTCTGATTCTTATCTTGACGTATGATGACATTTGCTTTCACTTCTGTCACATGTCAAATTCATGATAGTCCCTTTTGTCTTTGGGACTGAGAATTTTTTTTTCCAAAAATAAGCTGAAATATAGACTGACACCTTCATATTTGTGCTTTTGTCTTGTAATGACAGCTAATGAAAGGATATTTTAATAAAACAAAAAAGTTAAAAGCTTCTTTTACTCAATGTATCTTTATGTGGTTTATTTTAATAAACAAAAGCTGTGTCATGGTGGGTACACAGAAAGCATGCCCAATCATGTTTATTCAAATGTATTTACACTTAATAATGTATGATTTAACATCAAACATTAGATGATGCATGAGAGCACAGCATCTGAGAATAAAATAAATGTGTGCTTTGGTCACACCTGATTCCAACAGCTGTTAGTATGTTCTCAAGCCAAAAGCATTATTTTTTTATAGGCAACAGAAAAACAGCAAAATAGTATTTCCTTTTTTTAATTAGACTGAACTATTTTCATTAATATCCCTATATTTCCTGCTTCCACTTTCACTATGTAGTTGTGTCCTTACTTACTGGTTTCACTGACTGCAACAAATCTGGGAAGTCACCACTCATGCCAATCACACTCCCACACAAACTCTTCCTTATGCTTACCAGTAAATGACTATTACAGAAATCAGTAAGACTTTCCTTTAAAAAGTAGAGAGAAAAAAAAGAGATGGTGGGGGACAGGGATAGTGTCAGCATACAAAAGCAAACGATTTTTGCTTTTACTCACTCAATCATAATTTTCTCTGTGTTGTGTGACCCTATACTGAAAGGAATATATTTCACTGGAGAAATTACTTTCCATTGTGTAATGTTTCGCAGTTCATTTTACTCTGAATATTTCAGTTTGTGAGAAGCAATATCAATAAAAGGTTTCTTGAAATTACTAAGAAGAATGTCAATTAAAAATAAATATATATATATAAAAGAAAAATAAATAAAAATAATTCTGTCATGACCATTATCAAACTTTTCCTGCCCATCCACACAGCCTAGGATAGGATACCTCCCAAAACAACCAAGTGCTGAACCCCCTGATTAGTTCCTGAGCACAGCAATACATAGCTGCTGAATAATGACCAAAGGGACCATATGAAGTGATTTATGATTGGTGTCATGATCCTATAGGTAGAACAGATGAGTGTTAACTAATGTGTCAGCCAGAATTATCGTTACATTCCATTAATAATGCAAGATTCTAAACCTTACATTTCACAAAAAACATACACATGTCTGCTCTGTCTAGTCACAAATATACCCATTAAGTTGACATTAAATAAGAATAAGCCTACACTGGACTGCAAAAAATATGTATTTAATACTTTGAAAAATATGAAAAATATGTTGTAAAAAAGCAAAGTATACACACCAGAAATTGACTATTATATGTATGCATACCATTCGCCTAGCGCTTCCAGACATCTCATGCGACCAAGAATAAGCTCAGGATCATCTTTGTTCATGTCGATTTTTTTATCATAGGCGACCAGAGCATCTTCCCACTCATGAAGTTTCTCATACCAGGTGGCTTGAATCTCCTGTAGTGGAAAAAGGATGATAGAGATAATTAAAATGATATTACTGAATTATTATTATAGTAATTAGTATAGTATAATATAGTATTATTTTTGTGAGGGGAGGGGTTAAAAAGTGCTTGCTTCATATGTAAACCACAAACGTGTTACGGTACTCAGCAATTGGGAATTTTAATCTCACAAAAACACTTTTACATCTGGAACACAGACAGTATGGATGGCTCCAATTGTTATTCCAACATTTACTGGGAGGGCATAGCAACAGTTTATCTGAGAATTGGCAGTGAGCCCAAGGTGAACATCTGCCAGAGTAATGGATGGCCTCAGCAACAGTTGAAATAACACTTCACCAAGTCATATTTCATAATTTAAAGAAACTGATTTTTTTTAAAGCATGCTCTGTTGATAAATGAGATGATAAAATCCAAATTTTTCATACAGCATACAAATTTTGTATCTCATTTGGGTCCAATAAGTTTTGAAAGGCTACAACCGAAGAAAACAAAGAAAATCTTCATTCATAATTTATAATTTTACTACAATGGGCAGAAAATGTGCAAAAACAATGACTATATATAGAAATGTACAAAAAGCTGCTTTTCCACTTTTGCACCGAACTGTTTTAATAACCGTTTCAGTTGTGTTTTTACATGAGCTTGGTATGGCGTGGCACTATTACAAAAAAATTCTCTGCCCAGAATTCTCAGCACAGTTAAGGCCAATTCACACCACACGGACAAACTCCAACCAACTCCAACAAACAAGTTGGCTGAAGTTGGCCGTTGGATTTAGTAAAATAGTTAAAATAAGTAAAACATTTTGTAAAAATAACAGTCATGTTCACAGTGCACCAAAAGATACTGAGAAACTCTCACTGACTGGGGAAAAAAAATATTATTCTATATCCAGAATTTGACTTGTATTAATGTCATTGTGTATCATTCTTTGCATGAAAAGATGACAAATGAAACAAAAGAGGTTGTGGATGAAGCCGAGGCTGCTGTTAGTCAAGTGAAAACAAATTCCAACAGACTAGTTTGTTGTTGGAGTTTCTTGGCATTGTCTGTATGGTCTGCCTATAGATGCTGTGTGCGTGACGTTGCCTATCAGGATCAGTCACTTGTCTGTTGGCTGGCTGCTAGGTTGTCCATAGCTTGCCAAGTGCGCTATTTTGAGCAATGTAAACACAAATTAATAATAATATCTATATAAATTTCTTATCATCCTCAGTAACGGGAGGTGTTACCATGGCTACAAATTTCGCAATTGAATTGCATTCCAAAGAGATCTGTTAACAGACTGGCAATGGAAATCAAATCACTGTTCATGCATTTAGCTCTCTTCTAACGAGATGATTACCTGAATCAGAGTTAACTAAAAGAGATATGCAAAATATGCAGAGCAGGGTGGGTGTGGGTGTGAAAGGACAGGGCATCTTATAAAGTCAATGCATAATGGATAGCACACAGATTAATGAGGGATGAAGGCTCTTACCAGTTCTCCAAAGTGTTTCATGGCATACTCCAACACTCCTGATGCTGCCTCTGGCTGCTGGAGTTTATTATTAATGCTAAAATGAAAGAATTCAATGTTTTAGTGCACACTCTAAATCTTTAAAACTGCAAAAATGATTAATTGAAATTGAGAATTAGTTAAAATCAACAAATGCATGTTTATACTCATTCAGAGAACTTGTGGTATTTGTATAGTCTAAAATATGACTCTGAAATTCATCAGTGTTTAGTTTATAACACTAAAAACAGTAGCATCTCCAAGCAGATGAGCAATTAGTAAATGTTTTGAAATATTTTACTGTTGCATTTATGATCCTTCTAATCACGGATTTAAAAACTTCCCATATAGAAGCACTTGTGTAATATCAGTCTGACATTTTCTATGGCTGCCAAACTCGCCAACACATCTGCTTTTAGAGGGGTAGGAGACTCCTAGCGAAAGCAAATGCTACCATAATTTCTAAAAATCATACATAAAACAAATTATATTTCAATAATAATACATTCAAAAACCACAGATGTTACCAACAACACAAAACGAAATAGCATTTATGATAAAATGAGCCCCCTGAATACTTGACAGAACAATCAAAGTACTTTTGGGTTTAAGTATCTCTTTATTGTGTGTTCTCAGAATGCCTATTATAAAGTATTTTAAAGGGTTTGTTCACACCAAACACAAATAAAGATTTTTTGAGGAAAGTGGAGAGTCTCCTGACCCTCCATAGACATCAATACAACTGAAATGTCCATGTAATATCAGTGGCTCAACTTTAGTTTTGCAACCCTAGGAGTATACTTTTTTTTTTTTTCTTCTCCCCTGAGTTATGTCTTTACTACCTTTCAGTTCTATGTAGTGTCAGATCTCTGATTTTATCAATAATATCTTAATTATCTTAATTAATTTGTGTTCCAAATATGAAAGAAGGTCTTACGGGATTGGAGCGAGATGAGGGTAATTACTGGCATACTTTTCCTTTTGGGTTCATAGATAAATAAAATGTAAAATGTAC
This sequence comes from Puntigrus tetrazona, assembly GCF_018831695.1. Lineage (NCBI taxonomy): Eukaryota > Metazoa > Chordata > Actinopteri > Cypriniformes > Cyprinidae > Puntigrus > Puntigrus tetrazona. Next base: position 24,057,883 of record NC_056706.1, on the reverse strand, counting down.
AGAAATAGTCAAAGTAATCTCAGTAACTAATAGAGCTGCACAATTCTCTCATAACTGATGACAAATGGTCATTATTTACATAATACATATTAATTTGACTCTATTTATCACTGTATTAGCTACAAGGCCCATTTTCACCACCCTTTCCATGCCGGTAACGTATGCAATGACCAACACAGAACCCTTAACAGAACATTTGCACTTCTGCCCATAAGCCATTACAGTTGCAGCCTCTTTCCTGCTTTTTATAAGCCCTTGGGGGCCACATACTTGCTAGGTGAGCTCAAAATAAATGTTCTGACACTCAGCAGAAAAAGTGGGAAAGAGCAAAAACCAAAAAAAGACAGAAAGTACGTATTGCTGTTGCTTCCTACAATACATTTTTGACGACTGATTAGGCAGATAAATAAACAGGAAAGGCACACATTGAAGCTGTTCAAGTCTACAAATTCCAATATATTTAAAACTACAGGCTTGAACAAAAGTTCTCAACCAAAAGAGTGAGAGTGAGAGTGAGGGTGAGAGAGACAGAGAGATTAAAAAAACTACCTGATTTAATTTAGTAATGGTTTGGATAGCTGGTGGTGTTTTATATTTGCCAGAAAACAAAGTCATGTTTACAAGTTCCCAAACAGCTACAATGAGCACTTTCAGAGAACTAGAGGATTTGATATACTGCATCTGATAATAATCTGTAATCTCTTGCTATTGCCATTGTGTTAAGGCTCCAGCGAATATAAATGTATATAAATATATACAATACATTATAACATTACATAAAGGTATTCTTAAGGCATTATAATGAATGCAAAAAAACTTTATGATGTGTTATAACAAATTCTCCTTTGGCCAAATTTTAAACACTGCTATGTCAGATTGTGTGAAGAACTTATTGTGTGTTTATGATACATGTTTATATATTATGTATATATTATGTGTGTTTATGTATTATGTAAACTTTTCTTTTTATGATGAGAGTACATTTAAAGCATTAGAATTAACTAACAGAATCTCTGCTGTTTTTGTTTTTATATTTTAGTTTTCATATTGTTTGAAAAATATATTACATGTTAAACAAATAAATCTATATATAAAACAATTTAATTGCTTAGGCATCATGTTTGTTAATTTTATTTATGCAAGGCATAGCTTCTGCATTTTAAAAGTGGTTAAACCAAACCTTCTTTTGAAATACAGTAATCGGCACCATTGGTAAATATGATCAAAGAAGGCTGTAAAAATGAATCTGCATTGTTAATCCTTTTAATCTTTTATTTAAAAAAAAATCAAATCTTTTAATAGATAAAAAGAATAATAAGGGCAAAATATCATCATGAAATAAATGCATTTCTCAAATTCATGTTGGACAATTGGCACCCCTAAAAATTAAATCAAAGAAATAAAATATATATAGTATATTCTCCCTTTCATATTTACAATTATTAGCACCCCAGGGTGATTATGAACATGAAATTATCCAGCCATGGCTGTTTTTACAGAAATATAAAAAGGAGGGAAAACAAAGCCCAAATTCCCTTAATCATCCATCATGATGAGAAAATATATTTCTGATGTCCAGCTTCACAAATTAGTGTCTATAGTATCCTCTAAATCAGCGGTTCTCAATTCCAGTCCTAGCGTACACCCGCTCTTCATACTTTGTATGTTTGTTCTATTGCAATGTAAGTGCCCTGCAAAGTGGACATTAGGATACTCTGCCATAATTTCAGCTTGAAAGTAAACGGATACATTCAAAGATGTGAATTTAAATTATTTACAGAGGCCTATGATGTCATGTGTGTGATGAAGTTCTCAGTGCAAATCTGTGAATGAGAGTTCTGAAGTAAAGTGAACTTTGACGGACCTAATTAACAACAAACAATGAATAGCAATGAACACTATGTAGGGATCATGTAGACAGGAAACAAAGTTCATGCATAGATCTCGCATCTAGCAAGCTGATTATTAGAATCAGGTGTGTGTATGCAGAGTGGGGGTACACGAGGACTGGAATTGAGAACCACTGCTTTAAAAAAATAAAATGCCTTATGTATTAAGACCCAGGGAATGGCTGTAGCAGCTGTTGCTGCATGTGCTCATCATTGTTGACCCTATCACACACTGGATGAATCATTCTGTACATGAATTCTCACATTAAAGGCTGTGATACAAAACAGTGAATTTAATAATGCTTCAGGCGAAAGACTGATTCAAGAATGACCACACTGGTAACACGATCTTATCACTAGCACTCCTTGAGCACATGTGGGTTATTCATCTTTCTCAAATTTTTTATATTATACAGATGCTAACATTTTAATCTTTTATCAACAGATTCTGATAACATTCAGATAATATCTTGCATCCCTATTTTTCTATACAAACTGAAGTCCAGAAATGCTCTTTTATAACCAAAGAAGCCAATCAAAATTGTTTGTATATCTGCAACTCGTTAAAAACTGGAAGCACAATCATGAAACCATCGTGGAACAGAAAATGTTGGGTTCTTGGCAAGCGAGACAACTCCACATTAAATAAATATTTACTTCATAATTTGTAATTCAGAAACTCAAAGCCCTGCCTAATTTAGGAGCTTGCAGACAGAAGGAGAGATTTTAAGAACATATGGGCTTTGACCTCTCTTAGATGAGATTCCAAGTTACATTAATATCTTTGTTTTACTTTGTAAAAAATTTCCTAAGAATCCTAGGAATATTATCTTAGGAATATTAAAGTACGACAAAGGGACTGCCATACTGTAGAATTATTTCCATTTCCATTCTATTTTGTAGTAGGAAACTGCAACATCATAAAATGTCTTCATTTGTCAAAACCAAGTCTCCTGAAACGTAATGTAAGGGTAAAAGTAAGTAAACACGTTTCAAGACAAGCTAGTCTTTCCTGACATGGACATATTTTTCCCGTGTCCATAAATCTGACTCATTCCTAATGTTAATCAAAAAAACCCTGCTGACCTGTGTTGTTTGAAAGTATGTTTGAAAGCGTTGTCACTCAGGACTGGTCACTCATCAAAGATGCTTTTTCACCAACAGTTACGTTAACGTTAAGTATGTTATATTAAACAATTCAAAAACTTTAAATTGTAGTGTATGCTTGTATAAATAAATTTTATTAATCTTCTGAATATGAAAAAATAAAAAATGGCATGTTTTTTGTGTAGCAGAAGTGTGGAATGAAGATATTTTGTCCATATTTACTGTATATTGCTGTAACAATTGAAAATAATAATGTGCAACTTTATCTCCAGTTAAATACAATGGGTATAGTGTAAACTGCGTACAAATAACTGGCAGTCAGTGGAGCAAAGATTGTTTTGCCCACCAGGGGGGCATTCCTATAAGAGTGTGACATCACATGAAAAGTATCAACTGGGGCAAACAATTCAAGACCAAGTCCCACTGTGGCCTTACGTACTAACAAATAATAAAAGCTTAACACTGGAAGAAGTGATATTGTGTATTATATAAGATTATGTAAACTGTATGATAACCAGTACATTAATAAAGATACAATGTACGAAAATTAATTACAGAACAAATGTAAAAACATGTATGTGCACAATAAGTGCATTGTATCAAATTATTTATTTAAAATGTAAGTACATAATATTAATGGCCAGAATATAAACACACTTGTGAAAGTCTTTTGCTCCCTGAGAAAACAGAGTACACCTACTATTTATGCTGGGTTCTTTTGGAAAGCTTAACAAGGTTATCTTTCCCTTACATCCAGAAACGCACTTCTTTGGAAACATAGGCCTACATTCTATGCGAGTCTCATGCAGTACAGCTGAAGCGCACTGATGGGCATGATCTCTCTCTCTGGTCTATGCCTGCAAGGGTGCATGCTTCGGGAGAAATGACCATATAATGAGTTCCACTGTTGTTTATATCATGAAGACTAACAATCAAAAAATAAACTTGTAAAAACTTGTACAAACATGGAAGTACCTAAATATTTTCTGAACATTGTCCATGGGTAACATGATAATCCAATTTTTTAACAGTGTAAACTATTCTAAATGCATGAAACTGCATTTTAGTCCCAACAAGAGTGGAGAACAACGATGACACCAAAACAGTTAAAAGACAAATTCCCTATTCATATCTGTACCAGAACCAGAGCTGCCATAGCTGGAAGAAAGCACTTTTACAGTATATGGTGATTAGTAGCAATTATTATGGCTGAGGTGGCCAGCATCACTGGACATAATTATTTCAAAACTGCACTGTAATAGAGCACTGATGTTTTCAGCTTTGACTTTGGTTTGAATAAATAGTTTGCATATGATGAACTTACGATAATATGATAAAACTCAGAGTGCAATGTATGAATACAATTCATATGTTTAAGTGTTTTTCATATCCTCCCCTCATGGCACATGATAAAAGTTTAAACCACCTCCCCCAGCTCAGACAACACTGCACAGTAAAGATTACATAATTGAAGTAGGGTGGACCCAAAACTTGTTGCCAATCACTTCATTCCTCTAATAATATTCATGAAAGGTTTGACATGCAGCTTAGACAATAGTTTCCATTTGATTACTTACAAGTCTGGTGCTATTTTTCCAACATGTGCTATTCCTGACACAAGGTACTTGTAGATCTCCTTGTGGTCTGACCACAAACACCACTGGAAGAAGTGATATTGTGTTATATAAGATTATGTAAGCTGTATTATAACTAGTACATTGTAATAATTCTGGAAACGTGGTTAGCAATGGTCAAACCAATCATCATTTAATTTAACACGGCTGACTCCAACGAGTATTTGTAAAGTAAGAACTTTTTTAAAGCTTCTTTTAAAATGGATCACCAAACAGATTTCATTACTGGGTGTAAACAGAATCTTTGAGTTAATTTTAATTAATTACCCCCCCCCCCCAAAAAAAAAAAAAGCAGTTACCTTAAAAAATTAAATAATACAATTAAGTAGCCCCAAACTCAACAAAGGTCAGTATACAAACACACATGACAGTAAGATGCTGGCTTGAGATGTGAAGAAAATAATCTTGATTCATTTTATTTTAAAATACTCACAGATGTGTGACAGTGAAAATAAATTGTTGCATGATGTTTGGAAATAAGCAAGGCACAGCCACAGGCGATATGACGTCAAGGCCTCCAGACAGTTTATGTCATGTATTTGGTAATAAACGTGGGGTATTAAAGGAATTTCTAGCTCCATCTGTACCCCTGTGAACAGTGATGTGAACATCTGCATTGTGAACAGTTACAATCACAGCTTCAGATAGAATGACATTTTGTCTCTAAAGTATTTGGATATCAAAACCCGTAGTTTTTACAGGAAAAGGCCAGATAATGTTTTTTTCTTAGGGGGAGTTTTGTTCATTTGAAAAACATAGTTTTAACATACTGCTTTAGCAAAAGGTTTTGTAAAAAGAAACAATTTGAGCACTTCAGAGGCAGGTAGTCTTAAAGCTTCAGGACTTTAAGATTAAAATGCTGCGCAATTAGCAAACACTTGGGATCTCACGACAGTCTAAAGCTCCCATTGCTGCTGAGAAACATCTGGACACCTAGCTGTGGCTGATGGCAATCAGACAACCTCCTCATTGACTTCAGCTGTGCTAATAGTACCTTTGAGTTGTGGAACACATTCCTGAATAATTTTTTTCTGCAATAAAATTAATTCAAAAACAAATCTGTTTCTCTCTTTTAAAAATTAGGCACCATATGAACTTTCCAATGATTCTGATAACATTGGAATGTACACATGGTGCAAATATATGTAAACATTAATATTTTGACTCTTTTTTTTTTTACTTACAGAGACTTACAGAGTGGTATGACATCGTAAACAGCTTCCTAACACCCTCTTTACAGTATCATTACGGTTACAAGAGCATGTCTTGTCTATAAGTGTTTTTTTTTCTTTTCTGAAAAAAGGGGTGAAAAAGCCAGCTCCATAACATCTGTTTTCTTTTGTTGTCTGAATAAGAGGGAACATAAACCTGCCATTAGTGTTGTCACGATACCAAAATGTCAGTAATCGACACCAATACACAGACATATACTGCACACTGCATTATTTTATTTTATATTATATTATACAGTTCAATTAGGTAGCCTTCAAATACTAAGTAAACATTGTAAAAAAAAAAAAAAAAAGAATAAATAATAAGTAAAATGTAAGCAATAAAATGAAGAGTGAAACGAAGAAACATTGTATTTTACATAAACAAGTATCAGGTCTATTACTCCAAGATTTTGTGCACATACATTTTTTTTTAACAAAAAGTATTTTTTTCCTGTTCTATCTTTGTGGCGCTAAATGAAAATTGTTTTGACTGATGTAGTCACGGTGTTAAGGTAATAACAAAACACAAACAATTCAGAATTTTAACAAAAAAAGCACAGACTAATGAATTATTTGCTATTGATTGTATGATAAGGGGTTTTTGATATCAATGTATTAGCCACATTGGAATGTAGATCCAGCCTACAATAGTAATCTAGGTCATTATTTACATTTATTAATTTGGCTGATGATTTTATCCAAAGCAATTTACCGGAATAAAAGAGATTATTGTAAAATGGCAATACACACAAGGCTCAAAACAGTGCTATTTTTTTTTTTTTTTTTCATTATTATTGTTATAAGAAGGCAGTTGATGCTTATTTTATTGAAATCAAGAAGTTATTTTAAGAAGATTTTAATATATTAATATATTATAATCTTTAAAATGATTTCAAAACAGTATGTATTATTAAAAGCTCTATACAAATAAAAAGGATTTGACTAAATTATGGCAAAATTATGGCTTGTAGCTAAAGACAGGATTGATGAAAATACGTAATTTGGTTAATTGGTCCAAATTTTTGTTTAACTTCTGAAGTGGTATACCACCTGAAAAAGTTCTTAACCACTCCTTTAATTTGTAGATAAAAAATTAGAAGCATTTCACCTTTAACTAGCACTCACTCCAATAATTACAAGCTGTTTTTGAGAAATTAAAAGAATGGAAAAAAACACAGCTTCCTTTCAATGAGAGGGCGTCACATGGAGAAGCACTTTTCTTTACAAGAAAATATCCAAATACCAGACAATCTTCGATATACAAACAAACTCCACTTATGCAAAATGGAAGTATTGTAAGGTACATGGCACACGTGTTGATGGGTGGGACCAGACAAGAGGCGGGGGAAAAAAATTTGCCAGGGAGAAGGGGTGGGGAGGGCTTAGTGGTGGTAGGTGGTGGTGGTGGGGGGTGTCAATAGATGTGGGCCTGAGAAAAAGGGGAGGGCACAGCACACGTTAAAAGATATTTAAGCTGCATCTGCTGCAGGCCCTCGGTGTGAGCAGACTTTTGATTCTGAAGCACAGAGAAGAAAAACCTGGCCAGAGAATATTCTACAGTTGTAAACTTCATTCTAAAGAGTTTTTTGTGCATTCGAAAAAGCAACACAACCAGGATCGCACGGTGTCATCTGCAAAAAAAAATTGACAACTCAAACTTTCTCTGCAAATTATAGCAAAAGCGTGAAGATGACAGCGACATCCTTGACTCTTTTGCTGCTGCTCCTAGGTCACGGGATGGCTCAGAGTTCCTTTAAGAAGAACTTGGCAACACCCAAACCAGCAAAGCCAGCACAATGCTGTGATGAGGTGCGTTCCCTAAAGATTCAGGTGGCCAATCTGAGCAGCATGTTGGAAGAAATGAGCAAGAAGCAGGAGTCTGATCTCATGAAGGTAGTGCGGCAAATGATGGAGCTGGAGAAGCTTAACCAGCAGCATGAGTCCCGGGTCACAGAGGCAGAGAGCAAGTATTCAGAAATCTACAATCAGATTGAAATCATGCAACTGCAGGCCGCCCAATCTGCTCCACAGCAAAGCACATCAGGTGAGTCTTGACACATAACTCAACGTGTGCTGGAAAGCTTAGTTTCTTCTTAGTTTCTTCTACTTTCTGCACTCAGCAGGGTCACAGGTCACATATGCTGGCTGTTGACATACCTTAGAGTATTGAAGGATGTCCTGTTAAGTCATAGGATAATCTAGCCCATCTAAACCTAATGCCTACCTCATGTTTAAGAAAGATTAATGTAAATATGGCTTCAGTGATTGATTATTCCAGCTATGGGTTCCCTATATATCTTTTAATTTTTCAACAAGAATTGCATGGTTATTTCTAAATTACGAATTGAAGTGTTACTTTATCCAGTAAGATTTGATAAATTTTAGAATCAAGCCAAAATTTACATTTGTACATGTTAAAAAAGGGTAAATTTACAGCATACTGTAATGTGACAAGAAAATTAGAGAGGAAAATAAAAACAAAGGGTTGTTTAGTTTCATCCAACCAAAATGCTTTAATACACGCACATGGGATTCTTCTAACACACACGTTTTAATTTAAGGAACTATTAACATAGTTGTACCCAAGGAGCTGTAAAATGTCTGGGCAGCAGTTAGAGGTAATCAGTAGGTAATAATACAGGCTAACATGTGCAGGAATGTCTGGCTTTACAACAGTAGCCAAGTCACAGCAGGTAATTTTCTGATTCCTACTCTGAACCAGCAAGAACGATGGAGCATTTTTCTTCCCAAAACTACTGGACTATTAATCTTTCAAACCAGAAAGAGACGTTAAATGAAGCATGAACAAAGCTGTAGTTTAATACCCAATTAGTCATTTGCCATGCTGTGTTTCCTTTTCCCACTTCAACTATGCAAACACTGAGGCTTTGTTAGGAAACAGACACATATGAGCTTAAAGTCAGCAAACTGAAGCTTCTTTTTGTTTGTTAAAAGCACCTGGCTTTAAAACCCTAAACCAAGAATTCTCTCTCCCTTAGACGCAACATATGATTGTGCATCCCTATACAACAAGAACTATAAAATTTCTGGAGAGTATAAACTACCGAAAGATGACTTCCTTGGAACACCTGAACTAAATGTAAGCCTTCACAAAGTTTTTATGCTAGCAAAATGTTCAATTCAAAAGATTTGTCATGACTTTTTGGTTTCTCCAGGTATACTGTGACATGGAGAACAATGGTGGTGGGTGGACTGTCATTCAGAGGCGCAAGATTGGTCTGACAAGCTTCAACCGCGACTGGAAGCAGTACAAGAATGGTTTTGGTACAATTCGTGGTGACTTCTGGCTTGGCAACGAACTCATCTTCCGCCTGACCAGACAGCCCACAGTATTGAGAATAGAGATAGAGGCAAGTATACACACAAATGAAACCAATGTGGAATGTCTCAAAAGGAACATGAATCCATGAATATTTAAAGTCAACATCACATCACAAGATTTCTTATGACAGTTTGTCTGTATGTTTTGTTTTTCTATTTTGATAGGACTGGGAGGGTGAGACACGCTATGCTGAATATGGGTTCTTTACACTGAGCAATGAGATGAACAGCTATAAGCTTTTCATTGACAATTACAGTGGAAATGCTGGTGACTCTCTGCGTTACCACAACAATACCAACTTCAGCACTAAAGACAAAGACAATGACAAGTGTGTAGACAATTGCGCACAACTTCGCAAAGGTAAAAACAAACACCCACCACAAAAGATTCTGCTGTTGTAATGAACTCTTTGACTTAACCTTACTGGGTTTCTTTCACAGGTGGATACTGGTACAACTGCTGCACTGACTCTAATCTAAATGGTGTGTTTCACCGCTATGGGTCACATACCAAGAATCCAGATGGCATATCCTGGTACGGATGGCACGGACCAAACTACTCACTGAAACGCGTGGAGATGAAGATTCGACCACAGAACTTTGTGCCATAAAGACTTGCCAAAACCCAATTTATGTTCCTGTTCACTACTAAACCCTGGCATCAATGGATCCATGTAATCTACAGCTTAAACTAGGCAAACTTTTTCAGGGGGAATGCATTTGTATAACAGAATGATAGGACTGAATATGTGATGAAACGATGTTTGATTGTAAATTGCATTTTATACATGGTATTTATCTTTTTAAAAAAATTATTTTCTTTAGCTTTTTCTAGAGAATTTTATGCACATGATCATTGAAAGCAAGAAGACTAAGCCATTTACAAACAATTTGACAGTTCAGAGACTTTATAGTAAATTCACTGGTACAGCAAAATTAACTGTGTAAAAAGTAAAAATACTTAATAAATTGTATTTTTAAAAAAAATCGCTTTCTGCATTACCCAAAAATGTGTGCCTACTCTGGTACAAAATGATCAAAAAGGAATTTACAATTATCAGGAGTGATACACCAAAAATATAAAATACAGACAAAATGTCACAATCAAATTAAAATTGCCTCACACTTGTCTTGACCTTCCAGAACAGCCACTTTGTTTCCGTGACAACTATATAAACCAGTTGTTGCATTGATCTCAGAACTCATATTATTTTGTCAATATTGATTCATACAGCCAGGTTATGTAGACAGTGTGGCCACAAATAAAAAAAATAACATGTAAAAAGCAAACAAAAAGTGACTAGCAATGTAAATGTGATTCATCAAGAAATAACCATAAATATTAAACCATCACCTGAAAACATGAATCAAATAATTTCTTCTGATAATACACAAAACTTAAAATCAACATGAGCAAATTCCATTTCATTCCAGCTTGTGCAGAACCTCTATTCTGGGAGGTCCAGTTGAGGTTATGCTTCCAGGAAATATATGGCCTTACATGACCTGTCAATGCACTGGAAGATTGCCTGTGACTAACTAGTTGATAATTAGATTCTCAAAGCTATAATTCAAAACGAAAACAAAACAAAACTCCACAGCTTCAGGGGTTTGTCACCTAAGAGTCCCCTCAGAAGCACCCAAATGGAAAAATATTTTTACATTATAGCACATTCTACTATAATCACACTTTTATAATATAACAAACAAATTAATTAAGTCTCATCGCAAATCACAGAAAACAAATCAGTCTTTTTCTCTAACTTTCTCAGCATTTCTTAGCTTCTTTGTTCTTTACCACAGAAAAAGATTGTTCTTGTATTACTGTGATGAAACACAAACAAGATAAAACAATACTGAGGACCCAAGAAACAGAACACAATCAGTACCAGGCCCGAGGGCTGGGTCAGTCTCCAAAGTTTTGATGAAGTTCCAAGAGAAAATGTCTTATTACTAATTCAGAGATGCATTAATTTTGACAACGGTAGAGCACATTCAGTACCAAACACAGAAAAACACTGCTCAGAAACACGTTCAAAAGCTGACACAGAAACAATATTAATTAAAACAATACTGAATCGACCTGGGCAACTAAAAAAAAAAAAATACAAATCACCAACAAATGTTAATCTAGGAGTCAGGAGGCACTATTTTGATATAAAGCATATGCATGTGTGACAACATTTTGATAAGATGAGAAAAGAGTAAATGGCAATTTATTCTGACCACAAATTATAAATCTCTGACCAAGAATTGGCAATTTCTCTAACCATTTTAGAGTGCAATATGAATTAGTGAGTGATTCTCTGGTATGCCATCTGCAGGATTTGAAGATTCATGCTTAGAGTAAAGGTTAGATGAAATGATGAAATCTCTTGTCCACAATCACTTCCTAACAAGACAACTGATCATTACTGATTTCATTTTGAATTAGCAGATGCTTTTTTAAGCACTATTTGTGTTTTGGAGTAATCAGAGCTTTCCAAAAGATCTTAGCTCAATCAAGCAAATTACAGTTTTCTTCTAGATTCATGTAGAAAAATAAGTACCAAGCTAACAAAGGCCTTTGCTAAGACTGAAGTATATTAAAACAAATACTGGAGAGGTGGAGGCAGCTGTGATGCATTAAAATTATATCTTCAAGCACTCCTTAAGTACTCTGAAATTAGAAACAGCTCCTTAGGAGGGCCAAGTTAGATACAGAATAAATTAAAAGAGGAAGGAGTAAAATTAAAAGGTTGCGGGGTAAACAGATCAAGGACTCCGTAAGGCTGCAGTGCAAAATAAACCGGTGTATGGAAACAGTGACAACAACAGTCATCACGAAGACATTAGAATGAGCTCAGAATTGAAGATTAGTCAAAACTTAGTCAAACGTTCCTAACTATATGCTACTTCTTAACAAACACGTAGAGCAGGTCGGGCCCAAACAATGACTCAAAAGCAAATAAAATCTGGTTTTGAGTCATGTAGTCAACTTGCATTACATGAACTCATAGAAATGGATTATTATTATAAAAATCTCTGTTCATGTTCATCTGAAGAAAGAGAAGCATATACTTCTGGGATGGAATGAGGGTTGAGCATCCCTTTAAAGACGGTTCAACAGCCCTGGCATTATAAACGGCACTGAAGAGTAGACAAGGAGGAAGCACCAGTGCCATGCCCCACCATAAATTCTACACTTTTTTTAAACTACACATCATTACCCATGCTAAATTTATCACTGCGCTTTATAGTAAATCTAAAGGGGATATTTATTAGAATTAGTTTTTGATTCAGCCATCAAATGCACATTTGCCAGGCTGCAAAACTAAAAGGCAATATTATTACCTTTTTCCCCTAAATTTCCTGCCCAGACCATGAAGTAAAACAAGACAAATCAATAAAAGATTCATCACTAAACATATGGAAACATAACATATTGGAAATTTTCACTTTTATTCTTTATCAGATCAGATGAAACCGTTATTATTTTGAGACTCTGAAAAGGACACACTAGCAATTGTCTAAACCTAAAACCATTATAAAGGAATCAAGTTCAAATCCAAAAGCACCTTCCAGTAATTCACAGAACACATTTAAAATATAACCAGAAGATGATCCAAAACAAGCAATCAATGCAGAAACAGTAAAGGAAACCTGAGACACTTCATGGTTTGGTGCTTAAGTTTTTAAAACGGCAAAATATGTTAAGTTTATTATACTTTTGTAAGGAGCCTTTTAAATATACAATTAATCGTACAGATGCTGGTTTTATAATTAGAATATCATCAAAAAGTTGATTTATTTCACTAATTCCATTCAAAAAGTTGTATATTATATTCATTCATTACACACAGACCGAGACGCTTCTGACGCTGCCTGTTGTTCAAGAGTGGCTTGACACAAGGAATGCGATAGCTGAAATCCATGTCCTACATACGTCTGTGCATAGTGGTTCTTGAAGCACTGACTCCAGCTGCAGTCCACTCGTTGTGAATCTCTCCCAAATTTTTGAATGGGTTTTGTTTCACAATCCTCTCCAGGATGTGATTATCCCTATTGCTTCTACACTTTTTTCTTTCTTTTACTTCCCTTCTCCTCTCTATGTGCTTGGACACAGAGCTCTTTGAACAGCCAGGCTCTTTTGCAATGACCTTTTGTGCCTTGCTCTCCTTGTGTCAATGGTCGTCTTTTGGGCAACTGTCAAGTCAGCAGTCTCCCTCATGATTGTGTAGCCTATAGAACTAGACTGAGAGACCATTTAAAGGCATTTGCAGGTGTTTTAAGTTAATTAGCTGATTAGAATGTGGCACCAGGTGTCTTCAACATTGAACCTTTTCAAAATATTCTAATTTTATTAGTTGTAAGTTATAATCATCAAAATTAAGTTTCACTTTTTAAATGGAATTAGTAAAATAAATCAACTTTTTGATGATATTCTTTAATTATTTGACCAGCACCTGTATGTGTGTGTGTGTCTAAATAATAAAGACAGAGAGTATATTTTAATTTCTAGGGGTGACATAAGATCATGAGAGACCATCTAGCTTTGGAGACTGGAGACTAGGAGACTAGGGTTATCATCATCATTGTTATGTTTGCCGTATTAACTGTATTGCATTTCCTTTTTAAGAGACTGAATTCAGACAGCGACAATTCTCAAAAAAACCTAGTGTTTATTCTTCTAGTGGTTACTTTAATGGGTCTTTTTTGTTTTCATGAAGCTATGTTTACATACCTCATATCATATGTGTTTGGATCTACCTGGGTGTACTTAAATGAAGACAGAATTTTGATTAAATTCTGTCTGCAGTTTTTGTATCTTACCTGATGAGAGATTCTAAAATGAGTGGAGAAGGGCCTTTTTGAAACTCAAGTTCCTTGTAGTGCAGGGCCTTGGCGTATGCCCGACATTTAGCAGCTCTCTCCCCGAGCAGAACAATTCCATTGTCATCTCTCAAGGGAAGTGGGCCCTAAGAAAAAAAAAGTAAAGAAAAAACTTTAGATATAAAAGAGAAAAACTGATTGGAATAGTATAATGAATGAGCCAGAACAGAGCAAAATGAGCACCTAACCTAAAGAATTTATATAACAGACCCTCACTGCGTGAACTCTTCACTTCACAGCTCTCTAACTTTACTGCCCATTTGCTATGTCACTACTGAAGGGTGTGAGCTCTATTTGTTGTGATGGAATAAAACTGAACAAATGGACCATTCATTCAGTCTTCAACACAATGAGATCATATGGAAAGAAATGCGATCGTCCAAGTGCGCAGAAGAAGAATAAACTATAGTGCTTTATTTAGGTTTACTCATACTGTATAACGGAAATAATGTACATTTATTCACATTAATGACTTCTCTGTATAGAATACCGATTTTGAGCCAGAGAAATTTAGTACATCTTGCATTTAGTTTTAGATTTTTTTTCCCCACCAAAAAAAATAAATAAAAAAAACCCAAGGAAAAAAAAAAACAAATAGCACTCTTCGTTACAAACGTTATTAAAAAAAGAAAGAGCAAAACTTCTTTTTAGGATAGAAGTGTCCAATCTTTTTTCAATTTTTTAAGCCTTTCCTCCCCTGATTTGATTTGAATAAACTTGAAAATCTGCCATATTTATTGACCTGACATTACTGACCTTATCACTGTGCTCCATGAATTCTGCAAGATTAAGCAATGTCTGTGTGACCTCAGCGATATCTTGAGAAGTCAGAGCAAGCTCAATACTGCGTATCAGTTCATCCTGCTGATCTTCACTGAGCTCTGACCAGCATGATAAGAATGCAGCATTAAAAAGATCCCTAAAGAGAAGAAAATAAATCAAATAAAAATGTGTATATATATATATATATATATATATATATATATATATATATATATATATATATATATATATATATATAAACACACACACACACACACACACACACACACACGTGACTTTCTGTTTGTGCATTTCAGGTTTGTGCATAGAAAACTGTACTGAATTTAGTTCTCTATACTCACGCTTTTTTGAATTTTCCAATGTTTGCTCTCCTCTTTTTCCAAGACAATAATATTTTTGATCCTTTTTGACATGTGAAGCAAGTATATGATAACTTACGCCCTGCCATTTACATCGGTATGTAACAATTCATATGTGCTCATCAAACCTTTTTACCATGCTAGAGATTAATTCAGATTCGATTTTTTCCCCAAACTGTCCCTCTCTAGCATTTTTTTTTTTATTTGTTGATGAAAAGGTTAACATATATTCATCATAGTTTTTGTAATTTAAATCTGTTTTTTTATTTAGTTATTGTAAAAAAATGTCTCTGATAAGCAACAATTATTTGTAAATGAAATTAACACCGTTTAAAGTTATTTTTTCTTGGTCAAAGTCGGTTTTAATCAGGCTTTAACCAGGTTGTTGTTTCTTCTGCAAGGTTCAGCACTTTTTACTGGACAAATTTCTTTGAAGAAATTTAATAAGAAAATCATTCCAGGATTACAGTTACTTAAAATGTGGGTAATCAAGTCAAGTCAACGTTATTTATTTATAGGGGTTTTTACCAGTTTTACAATATGAACAGGGAAATAGTGTTTTGAAGGAACCAAGGCTCCATAATTTTCCTCTTGTCAGACAAAACCACTGACACATCACTGTTAAACGGACAGAGAAACAGAGAAAGAAAAGTTGAATTTTACCTAGCAAGTGGTATATACGTCTGGGCCAGAGACCAGCAGGAGCGCAGGGCAGGTGAGGATGATTCTTTTAGCAAGACCACACTGAGACGTCTTAACCACTCAAGCCAGTCATCTTTGGAGACCTTCCTGGCTGCACCCCATGCCTGCAAAAAGACAAAAGCAACAATTTCCCTCAGCCTATTCGTGATTGCATTCTGGTTTTGCAGGGGGAACAGATTTGGGGTTCACCCAAGTCCAATTATCAAAAAAAAAATAACATTCAGACGAGTGTGTGTGTGTGTTTTATTTCAAAAATGAAGACAAAAGGCAAAACACACAAGGCTGCTGCCACTCAGGGGTGACTGTTCAATATTTGGGCAATAGATAATTGATGATGGTGGAGTAATTAGTAAAAAGACCTCTCAGGCAACAAATGTGAATCATTACGATGTCTTCACAAATCACAAAGAACAGACAATGCCTTCAGCAGTGTGCCCACAGGACATGATAATATAATCTCTGTCTGAACAGGATGATCTAGTGTGGTGGTAAAAACAGATGTAGCTATGGTTCAAATCAAACAAAACATAAAAACAGGAGATCAAGAAATATTCTGAGCTCAACGTTATTGGAACTCCTAGGGCAAAGATGTTTCTCATTTTTTATAAAGCTTGGAGCAAGTCAAAACTATTTTTATGAACAGTGTGATAGTATTTCAACATTTCGAGATAAATTAGCTCATTCAACCAATACACCACACACAATACCACTATATTTAAAATGGGGGAAAAAAGATAAATACGTTGTGGACGTAGACATAATAAACTAGACATTATACTCCGATTTCTCACAGTGAAGCTGAAGCTGACTTTATTGGGATCAGGATTAGGACATTCCTTTAATACCAAACTATTATTGGCACATGCATATGTTCACCACAAACCATCCAATATGTGAATGTGAAGGTTACACGTCATACAAACCTTTTGAAGAGCAGTTGTGCTGACGTGCAGTTTTTTCATTGGTCCCGATTCGACCGGGCCGCTAACCAAGGTGTCACTTTGATTACCACGTAATTGTCTATGCTGAAATATCAGAGGGTCCTCTTCCTCTTCTGCCAAAGTATAGCCCTGAGAGAGACATGCACAGGTTAGCAAAGACAGCACACTGATAAATCCAAATTTGTGCTCAGCTTGAAAAATGAATGCAAGTACCATAAAAATACACAGAATGCATAGAAGACAGAATACATAAGGCTTCAAATTCTTAAAATAGAAAGGGTTTATTTATTTATTTTTTAACAAAAAGTCTTTCATTTGCATTTATGTTTTTTAGTATAGACCACTAAAGAGGGTTGCTAAGAATTAAGTACCATCTACTTACCAAAAGTTAGTTTCTTGATAAAAATGCTTCTAATGAATTAAAAAAAATAATAATTTTGGTAACAGGGTTAAAGGGTTGAACACTTTAAAAGGCATAAGTACTATTTAACAGAGCTATGCTGGGGTAAAGTTAAACATTATATTTTGGTACTTAATAATATAATAACATTTAACAATAAAGTCAACAAATTTTATGCAATACTTATTTTACAGGTAACACATTATTTTACGGTTACAACTATTAGTTATTTATTAGCATGCATATTACTACAATATTAGCCATTTCCTAATGCTAATTAAGCACGTATGAATGCCTTATTTTACATGACCTTATCCTACCCAATATCAAACTTAAAGCTGCATTCCGTAACTTCTTTTTTTGTTAAAAATGACCCCAAAAATCAATATTTGAGAAAATACATAACCAGCCAATGTTCAAAATGAATGAGGATCCTGCAGGAGGCACATCGTTTAATTGTAGGCTATTATCATAGCAGCTACAATAATTAAAAGTAAAAAAAAATTATAATAATTTTGATGGCAGATTGTAATCCTGAAAGGATTGTATGAAATGAATGAAATGTGATATGAGCTAAACGATCTTTAGACTAAATCACTATCAGGTTTATGGTGATGCTTTTTCCTCAGTACAACCCATGCATTAAATATAGCTTTGGAAGAAACTGCAATAGCAGGTTTTTAAAAGATGGCGATAAATAGGCAAAACCTATGGATTGCAGCTTTAACAACTACCTTATTAACTATTAATAAGCAGCACATTTTGAATTTATTGAGGGAAAAGTCAAGTGTTACCTATTCTAAAGCGTTACCTTTTTTTAAAAATATGAGACAAAAAATATTTAGGTTTTATTAAAAGAGGAGAAGAGTCTTTTCTCTACACCAGCATTGTGTTCAGGTAATTCTATATCAGTACAAAATTTTATGCATGTGAAAGACAAAGACAAGATTAGTTTTGGATGCCAAATGTCCATGTGTTGAAACAGGAAGTCTGGGTTCACTAGCTAAGACTGAGTGGTGGTTCACACAGGGGACCAAATGCAGGAAACGGAGGCAGGCTTCTCCACCAGAACACAAGAAGTATTTGTTTCAGACCAACTCGAACAAGACTGAGTCGTCATCAAGGACCTAGTCTGTGTGGAAAAAACGTGTTTCTGCACCAAAAAAATTATGCGTGCAGGCATGGAGAGGGCGGATACTGACCTTGACAATTCGACAGATGAGAACATCGTAGCGCTGGTGATTGATGCGGTGTTTCAACATGACTTTGTTCACCATAGGGATAAAGATCTGGTACTGTAAAAGAAAAATAAGCAGACATATTATTTTTACAAGACTATTTATTTTTACCTCAAATCTGCTATGATATTAAACACACAAATTTATTAAATTAAAATGTTAATATTACTGATTATTAATGAAATTAAAGCAATTGCATCTAGCCTTCAAGTAACTTCTCAAATAAGACAAAACTGCTTCATGAGCTATTGCTGTTTTCTTTTTTTTTGAAAAGAAAAAAAAAACAATTGTACGTGTGTACTGCATATTATTTATTATGTTAATAAATAATTAAATATACACTCATACAATATATAGTTTGAAAAAACTTATATGTACTTACATGTATATATTTATACAATTTATATTATATATAAATATATCTTATATAAAAACATGTGCATATGTTATTATGTTGGGTGCAATTAATAGTTGTTTGACAGCACTAGTTTTGGTTACACTATTTAGATAGTCCACTTTAGAAATTCTGCTAACTATAAGTAGCTCTGTGTTAAATATAATAAATAAAATAAAGTGTGATAAGTTATTAAATAGAAGTTGCAAAGCTACTTACTGTTAGTAGAATAAAGAAAGTGGACTATCGAAATAAATCTTTTTTTTGGGGGGTAACAGAAGCTAAAAGAAAAAGTCAGATACAGGATGTGTACTGAATTTAGTACTCAGTACTAATTGTAGACAAATTAGTATCATTACTTTTTATTTGAATATCTAACTTGGTACAAGTACTTCTGACATTTGCTAGATGAGGAGCAAAGCAAGCTTACTGGAAATATTACTTTGATTGCAAATGGTATAATAAAATGCTTTAGAGAGTTGGGAGAGAATGTGTGCACATGTGTGTACATGTGACTAAACCCCATCAACTAGTAAGTACACAAATAAAGTGTTGTTCCTCTAAACACAGGAAACTGAAAATTGTGGCCTGCAGTGATCAAAGGAATCAAAACTTGCGTCTGGTGCTCATGATGGCCACATGTTGAGTGGTAATTCTAAGAGGGTTTTAGAAGGAATGGTAAAAGCAATGACCTCATCCTTCTCTCTGATTGGAAGCCTTTTTGTGCATTAGGGAAACACTAGGAAATCATTAGACGGTTACTTCAGAACAAGTTTATGGCATAAAATTATAGAAATCTAAATTGAAAAAAATAGTTTAAAAGCCACCCCCCACCACCAATATAATAAATTACACCGCCACCAAACAAAAAAACTATCACAGTACTGCAGGATTTAAACCAGGCTTTGAGTTTGTACCTTTTTGCCAAGCTGAAAAACCAGTGAGGACAGTGTGTCCATTGATGTGTTCCGCAGCTCTGGAGTAACATCGAGAGTGCGCACAATGGGGTGAATAATTCTTGAGGCATAATCCGTGAAGTCCAAAGACTCAGTCAGACGATCTAAAGTCTCCAAAGCAACCCTAAACACCAAAAATTAAACAATTAAACATGAATATAAATGTACTGGTGACAGACTAATAGTACAGGCCAGTTCTTATCTTAGAAAATTACTTTTTTAAGAGTTAAATTTAATTGCTAATCTAATCTAATCTAATCTAATTATTTGGCTTTGGTATATTCAAAGATTTTAATATTAATTTTAATACTGATTTTAAAATTAACTCAACACTTTTAAAAATTAGCTCAACACTTGATCAGTAGGAAAATAGGGATCAAACGCAGATTCTTGTCTGTAAAAAAGGTTTTGGGAGCTGGTCAAAGCCACTGTGTGGTGTGATCCTGTGATACGTTGGAGTTACCTGATTCACTGCTGCGAAAACAATTTCACTACCTCTAAATTGAAAATTTAACCAACATACTTATAATAAAATGATTATTTTATTTAAAGGTCCCATATTGTACCTTGTTGAAGTTTCTTGTGATACTGAGTGCCAGAATTTACTTTATTAAGCCTCAAATTATAAATATATACCCACTGCCTCTGTCAAACGATGACAGCTGTGGTTAAACACGATAAAATCAGCACATTGGACAGAAATTGTCTTTAAAAAAATGCTTAAGTTTGCACACTTCTTATCAGAAAAGGTTCAATAAAGTATTTTCTTTTGCTGTTACGTGCGAGTATTTTACTGCATCTCATGACTAAGTAATTAGTTGTAGCTGGAATAATAAAGTAGCTGTAAGTAGCTGTAAGCTGTAATAATAAAGTAGCTGTGTGCTTGCTGAAACTGAAATGTTCTTCATCATGACTAGACAGACATGGTGAGTCTGTCCTTACTATACACTCCTAATATCCATGAAGTGAGCTACAGGTCAGCTGACCTAGTTTCGTCTGTTAAAGTGAACCTTTTTCAACATGTTTCTGTGTTGTTGTTGCTCAATAATGTAATGGAAGATGGGTGGTGTTTGGGTGATGAATAACAGTGGTGAATGAGTAGATCTGACGTCAAATTTTTAGAGAAGTCACAACAGCTCTTTATGCAGGCTGTGTGCAGTTTACTGTGGATTGACCGTTTTGAAACTTATATGGTAGTTACAAAGCTCCTAGAGCTCATTTATCATGAATAAAGCCAGGAATTTTTAGATTTGACTAATATGAGACCTTTAAGCAAAACATTAACTAACATCAACTGTACTTGGGTGAAAATGTACTTGTCCTAAAGCTACCAATTCCCAAAACTATAAAACTGCATTCATAATGGGGATCAGCTGCATCCAACTCCACCAGGCCTGATTATTGCCAGCCCTGTTCATTATCTCCAAATGAACTTGACCTAGTAGCAAAACTTGGCTGACCTTTCTTCAAGAGCACATCAGCAGACATCACTCATCCAGGAAGTCTCAAAAGACACAAGGACAACGCGGAAAGAACTGCATTCCTCTCTCTCATGACTTTCAATAAATACATATTACATTACCAAACACATAATTCCACAAAAAGAATTTCACCATGCTCAAGCATGGTGATAGCAGTCTGCTGACGTGGGGATGCCGCTAAATTGTCTAAACTGAAGCTCAAGCACACCTCGATTAAGCAACAAGTCAAAGATTCAATGCATATGAGAGTGGCTCTAAATAACAAAATAACAAAAATAAAGTTTTTAAGTGGCCCTGTTAAATTCGTGATTTTAACTCAATTGTGATGCTGTAGTACAACCAGAGTGCTGTGAAAGACTGACATTAAGTGATTGATCACAGTTATTTGCCGCTAAACTGGCACAACAAGCACTGGTACGACAGCTCGCAGAGAGACTAAAGATTCAGAGAAAGCCCTTAATTCTTAGAAACAAATTGCTATAATCCGGTTCACAACCAGTAGTTATGCAAAAGCAATGTAGAGAAACATCTGAGACAGGTTTTTCAAAGCAATAATAACATTAAAAGGAGAGAGTAAAGATAAGGTAAGATAAGGTAGCAAGTACCAAATACATGCGTTTCAAAAAGTAAAAAAGTAAATCATGACACCACATAAAAATATCAAAAGTTGTAACAATTTGTTCAGCTTAACAGAATAAGTGAACACCAATAAAATAAAGTGCCAAATTGCTCTATGTTTTATTTACTCACAATCACTGACACCAGCACTGACTGGTGTGCATATTAAGACAAAACATAGGCACTGCCATGTTTTAAGATCAGAGGTTTTTCATACTGACTTGCGAGCTGGCAGGGGGACATCGGGGGCATCGAATAGTTTCACTACGGGTGGCAACAATAGGTGGAGGTAGTCATCCAGGTTAGCTCCAAACAGCTGGATGGCCATAAGCAGCTAGGAAACAGAAAGTAGTAGTTTGCTTAAAAACATCAAGAAAAACAGTATATCTATGTCAAAGCCTGTTAAATAAATCTTAATTAAATTAGTTACAGCTTATCACTTGTCACAAAGTGACCCATACAAATTATAGGCAATATATAAATATATATAAATAAACATATTGTCAATATAAATATTAAGAAAAAGTCCTTAGCAACGCATATTACTAACCCCCACTTTTTTTTAAAACATTTTTTTTAGCGATAGTGCTACAAGGTGGCCATCTTTTAAATAAACATATTTGTTTTAAATGCTGTTGGGAAACCCAGTCAAAATATAGAGAGCAGCTCACATGAATGACTGAGCTTTTGTTTTCTTATCTGTCTCGCAACAACTGGCAGGCAGTTAAGTGCTCATTCAGGGTGACCTCAGTGCTCCCAGTGACGCAGACAGTGGTTATGGGCTCTCCAGGCACACAGAAAGGGAGAGACGATTCATGTGGATGTAGGGCTGAATTACTTTTGTGGGATATGTGGGTTTGGCCAGTAGCTACACACATCTGTCAGGGGCTGGCAGAGAAGACATCTAATGATTGGCAAGGCTTTCTTTTGAAGTGTGAAGTGGAATTTTCACAGGTCAAAGTCTGGCCAGGAACACACATTTACATACGTAATGTGCTGTAAATTATCTTTAGGTGCATTTTTTAAAATTATTATTATCATTTAGGGAATGCATTCTGTACATAAACTGAATAATAAACTGCTGTACAGTACTAATTAGATATTCAAACATTTATTTAAATTGAATAAATTCATATGTATAAAATTAATGTATATGAAAAATATTTTGTCTTTCTGTTACTTATAACAAAAAGCTATATTATTTTTCTGTATTATTTTAGATAGTGAAATAAAAAAAAAAAGATAAAATTGTTCTGATATGTGCAGATCATCAGACAAAGGGGACAGGGAGGAGTCATCAGAGGGGAGCGTAAGCAGGTTTTATATGAGATTAGATCATCTGAAACCTGCAGGTGAATTTATTGAAATAATGTGAAACAAGTGTCACAGACAGCAGACATGAGATTCTTTCACACACTGACACACTAAATAAAAACTTAGATAAACCTTTCAGTAAAAACACAAATGTGCTCTTTAAAAGTGTTAAAATACCATTCACACATTATAACCAAAAGATCTGTATGTCCATCTGTTCTTTGGACAATTAGCTTTAAACACTGTGCCATTTTCTTTAGATTTTACTTCTGAGTGACAGATGTAAGTGGCTAATCCCTCAGAGCTGCTTTTGATTCTGTGGAATAATATACAATACAGAGGCGCTGAAGAATGGAAAGAAGAGAAAGGATCTCGAAATGCAACTCACCTCACAGCGAGGTTCAGACGCCCACAAAGGGCAGGTTTATTTATATAAACAATTAAAATTTCTTGAGCTCTGAAAAAAAACTTTATGATTGGCCAAAAGCAGAATTACATGAACTCCTCCAGACCTTGTATATATACTTGCATCAGTTGTTTACACTAAGCATTATAATTGTAATTTATTAATAATGATAAAGTTATATATAAAAAAATAAACAAAAAATCCAAAGTCCTGGAAAATTGCCATACATTCATTTTATAGCACAAGATTTCAGGAATAGGCCTCATGGACAATTCTTTGTTGAGTTTGAATAGCTCTATGAAGCCCCATCAAAACAACCTTAAATTTGTTGTCAATCGATCAAACCATTAACAACAAAAATCATTATCAATTAAATTTCAAGATGTGCTAGTGCCTTCAAGATGTGCCTTAATTAGACACAGTCACTGAAATAGTTAAAGGTAGGGTAGGTAATTTCAGAAAAAGTAATGCAAGATATACAATTACGTTTAGATTAATATAATAATTTAAGATTTGCATGTGGATACAATTGAAAACACAACTTGCAATTCCTTTTGAAAATTGTGAAATGGCCCCCGGATATTTTTCCATAATCAACAGCAAGCTAGCTTTGAAGGCACGACCACCCCCCCTGCAAAGCCCTGCCTCTTCTAAATTAAACCGGCACAATCAGATTTCCCGTTGTTTAAGGGCTAAATGGAATGATATCAGACTAACTTGACTATGATTTTTTACATTGTTACATGCTGGCTGTTGTATTTGGTTGGCCTGCAGTGATATTTAAGCAATCCTAGTTGGAAATATTACTTTAACATTCATATTTCAGCGTGTATATACCTTTATAGTGACACTACGTCCAGGACTGTTGTCGTGCATGAAGACTCGCAGCATATGTGGAATGAGTTGTGGCAGATAGAGTTTGAATTCTCCGCCTAGAGCCACCACAATCTGCTCAATCAGCAAAATAATGGTGTTCTGCATGGGGTTATTTGGAGTCCAGTATTCCTGCATAAGAGAAAACACAGTGTTCTCTACATGACCAAGACCCAAACCATTTATTTTATTTTATTGTAAAGAATAAAATACTATTTATACAAACAAATAAAACACCTAAACTCTGATATACATGCTTTCTTGCAAAACTATTCATCACAAACATTAT
Organism: Puntigrus tetrazona; assembly: GCF_018831695.1. NCBI lineage: Eukaryota > Metazoa > Chordata > Actinopteri > Cypriniformes > Cyprinidae > Puntigrus > Puntigrus tetrazona. The sequence continues at coordinate 24,033,071 of NC_056706.1, read as the reverse complement.
GCACATAAATAAAATTAAATAAAATGTTGTTCTTAGTTTAAACTAATTAAATACCAAATAATAGTAACTGCACAATGTAGGGCTGCACGATTATGACAAAAATCAGATTAGTAAATAGTAATTGCGATTATTAATTACATCATCATTATTTACACTTAATGACGTCTACACCATTGTTTCATAACTTAAACAAAACTAAAAAGCTGAAAACTCAACATTTATTGCTTTTCTATAATATATATATATATATATATATATATATATATATATATATATATATATATATATATGTGTTAAATGTCAGTTATAATTTGGATTAGTTTATTGTTATAAAATGAATGACATTACACTTTTATGATAAAACTAAAATTACAAAATTAAAACCTGTAGAAAGAAAAAAAAAACATCTTATGCAAGTATAACAGCATAAGTGGACTAGAATTTTTTTTTTTTATTGGGAGTAGTGATGATGCAAGTAGAAAAAGGGAATTAAGCACCTTAAGTATATTATCTACTAGTTGAGTGCTAAGAGAACCACAAAAGGAGAATGCGTCAGCTATTTTATACGGGCTCTGAGGTACCCATCTCAGGCTGCAGGGTGACAGCAGGGATTAAAACAAATGAAACAAGTCTTTGTCTAGTCCACTCAATAGCCGTGTTTCCACTGTTGACCTAAAAGTGAGCATGCTAGTGCGCGCCAGGGCCAGTCAAGTTTCCACTGTAACTTCCAGGACTTGATTGTGCCTCGAGCTTCGTCAAAAACCTTGGACCAAAGTGGTTATGAACAAAGGCGGAGTTTCACCATGTCTAGACAGGGTCAACGCAGATAACACCCACATTAAAGACTTTTACAATAGTTTTAGCTCACTTTAAGATAGCAGAGAGTGTTTGAAACTTCTGTTTGAAATCCAATGGGAATTATGATCATCATACAAGGTAGAAATATTTATAAGCAATGCAAAAAAATATGGGTGGAGCATCTGGCCAGACGGTGGAAATGCATCCGAGGGTCCAAGGCTATTAACCCCACCCGGCCCGCTTAAAACGCTGGCACACACTGCCCTGACAGTGGAAAAGAAGCTAATGGAACTAACATCTCCTACACAAAAAAAATTGCATAGAAAAGACAAAAAAAGTTTTAACAAGCATTTTAAGGGTATCAAGTGCACATTTTTGCCTTTATGGTCTAAGTCTTTATTTTAGATGAAAATCAGGAAGATGTGTGAACAAATCTCTCACCCGGATCAGTGTGAAGATATCATCCATGTATGGCCGGATGTGTATCTTGACGAAGCACACAACCATACCCATCTGCTGGAAAAGGAACTAAAAAAAAGAAGAAAATAAGAGAATAATGCACAGAAAAAGAGATGTAGAGGTACAAGAGAGGAAAGGTACAAGAGAAAAAATCTGATGGCTGTACATGAAACCTGATTTGATTTAGGTTCAATTTAAAGAAATATTCTAGGTATAGAATTTACATTCATTTTCATTTAAAATTCTTTAACTTTAAATTTATCAAATAATTTATACAAATTTCAAAATTGTAGCTAAAATAATGATTTGAAATGTTAAATTAAATTTAATTTACTTGTATTTGAAAAATACAATTAAGCACATTTGTGATATTTAATTTAACAATCCAATGTTCAAATGATTAATCATAATATTTAAATCATAATATTAAAATATATTTTCGTTACAGTTTATGCTAATTCAAATGGGGAAATTAAATAGCATTTAATAATTTAATTTATTTGAGAAGCTAGAAGTATTTCATTTATTATCTGATCATTTGAGCATTTGATTTTAACTTCCTTAGCTCAAATGATTTTAATTTAAACTGATTTTAATTTAAAATAACACACAACAGAAGAATTAAATCTGGTTACAAGTTTTAATCTTCACATTTTGCATATAAATCCTTCAAATCTAATTAAACAAAAAAGGACTTTCACTGTAACTGCACTAGTGTAACCTTATTTTTGTTTATTTTTTTGTAATTTACATTATGCAGAAATTCTGTTGACATCTGCTAAGATATAACATCTAATAAACCTGAATACTTTGGACTGATTTATTCCAATTTAAACAATACACCTATAAAAAAGTCTTGCAATGCACTGAAGAAAGTACCATCTCTTTTCTGTGATAGCAACGTACCTCTCTGATGCTGGCATCACACACTCTAATGACATTGAGAAAAGTGGGCATAACTTGAGGCAGGAACTGTACACATTTCAGTCCAAGTGATTTGAAAATGAAGGTGACGGCCTGCACCACCATGGTGTGATGATTGGACAGTGACGGGTCACGCAGGATGCGCATCAGAGTCACTATGGCAACTGCCGGGTAAAACTCATCTAGTGGCAGGTTGCCCATGTTGACCAGCATCTCACTGGTACTGTAGTCAGCTGAAATGCCAAATGTAACAGAAGTCATCATATTTTGCAGAAAGTGTGGTCAAAGTTTGTTGTTTGCTAACCTTGTTTTTGAATACAACTGTGAAATTAGTGAAGTAATACACTCATACAAATATACACAAAAAAGTACAAAAGGTACATTTAATATCTTCAAGGTACTAAAATGCACCCTTTGGAGGTAAATAAAATACACAAATGTAATTTTTCTTGAAAGGGTACTGCCCAATGTAGCCAACACCTTTTAAAAAGTAATGTAAGGAAGCAAAAAACATGAAGATCTCAAAGGAGTAAATTGCAGGATTTACTACAGCACACTATGTGACACAGGAGGCAGCGCAGCCTGCTACCGACCACTTCCTACAGTCATAAAACTCTACCACACATACCTCAGTGAAAAACAAACTATATCTGTGTGTGAGTGAGTGTATCTGAATGACGTAATGCAGTCATCTGTTTTCCATACACAGCAGGCTATGCCTTAAAATATATGTGCCATTTGATGTGGGGTTAACAGGCAATCTGGAATTGCTTGCCTGCGCTTAAAGGTTTCAAGTTCTTTCATTTTGTTTACAGTGGCAGACAGCAGGGTGTCTAAGGACCCGTTTCCACCTGGTATTCATATGAATTGTTTGAGATCTGATCACAAGTGGTCAGCTGAGACACAATATTGTTTTCACCTGTTGTTAACATACGTCTCCTCTGACCACTCACTAATTACATTATTTTTTGAAAACAGCTTCACATTATTTTTTTCACAAGCGCCTAAATGTTTCACAGTATTGTAGCTTTGTAAATAGATTTCTCCAATCAATGTAGAAAGGCTGCCAAAGTTCTTATGGATTCAGTCTGTCCTCACACAAGTCTCATATTATGTATTTATATTAAGGAAATAAAATACCAGTAGTAAATGTCTTTCTAATAAAGCTACTGACCAAAATGATTCAAAATCCTGACAGCTACGTGCATACTACTTCTTCTGTCCACCATTACCATCACTCACAGAACTCACTCTCATCTCATAAAATATCCTATTGCTCTATTATTGCAGTAAGAGGGCCAGCAGGCAGTTCTCTGCCTGTAAAGGGGAGTTCTCTCAAAGTGGGAGTAGAGAAAAAGTGCAGAACCAGACAAAGCTGCCCCAGACTGTAACCTGTACTTTATTTCTAATGCATCACACGGGAGATATCCTCACTTCCTGCAGCACGCTTCTTTATGGGGTCCTGCTGTTAAAACTATTAATTCTCTCTGCTGCATAACAGTAGATGAAGGTCTGAGCTGGTGTACTATAATACACTGAGGCCAGGGGCAAAGACATAAGAAGCCTTAATGACCTACCCACTCAGTAAATAGTCATAAATATCAAGACGGTCAAAAGTAAATAGGTGTACTCCACTGTGGTGCTGCGTAGACTGATTGGCATCCAACTTGAGACAGCAGTGACATCACAGTGACATATGCCCAAGCAATGCAAAATTTCAGAGCTGCTCATTTTGCACAACTTCTCCAGAGTAGCCACATGAGCTCTGACGATAACATCCGTCTTTTACAATAGGCAAGAAAAAAATAACTGTTTAAAATACACTGTGCATTAAAAACAAGATACAGAGTTGCTGAACTCCTGTCAAGCCAGTTGCAAAGAAAACAGTCTGCACACTTATTATGGCTATCGTGGTAATCTACAAACAGCACATAAAGACGGCAAGAACCATATGCTTCCATATGTTTTGTTAGCTTCAAATATGCATTCTCCCCACAATCTGGACAGAATAATATACAAAAAAATAAAACTGCCTGTACTTGTCAGTAGAGTCAGTATACGAAAAGACTATAATAGACTAAATTCAAAAGAAATGGTAACATCTCCAAGATGATTTTCAGTAATCTACTGGCAAAGCTATCTTAAAAACTGTGTGTAAATGCATCTTGAACAAAAGCCTTTTTAGGCAGAAGGTGGTAATACCAAATACTAATGTAATTTACTAAATAGAAGCTAACAGAAGTTTTTAAACCATCTTCACATCTTTACAAGACTCTCTTTTTTTGTTTATCTTTATTGTTTATTGTAATCTCAAAGTTATATTGTCATGCTTTTTAAAATTAAACTTACAAATATAGACCCCACTTCATTATTTAAATAGTACTGATTTATTTGTAACTTTATTCGTATATGTACTGAATGAAAAATAAAAAACATCTGAAATATCTGTTTTATTTAGAAAAGACAAATATTGCATCTCGTCCACCTCATCTGTAATAAAGTCAGCAAACACATGACAAGCGTCATTATAGTTCGCAAACAAATCTGACCAAAATAATGGCTTAATTTTCAACTTCTACTCCAACTGAAAGCAGCAAATCACAGCGATAGTTTAACACATTTGCACAGAAAAAATTTTACAAAGACGCTTGATGTTATGAGCTTCAAATTTCTGATTTTTCATATATTTGCTTTTTATACTACAGGATGGCAAATGTCCCACAAACTTCCATAATAATAATAATGATTATAATATTACAAGATAATTTCCTGTGATAACTAACAATATGCCACAATGCTGTTAACTGGTATAAAAAAAAACTTTTTGGTTCTGGACTGAGAAATAGCGGATACTTTGTACTAGGGCACTGTGTTCACAACAGTGGGAAAAGAAATGTCTTTAATTGAGAACTGTTTGTTCTGACTTTTGCACACATGCATATGAAATGAAAAAGAGGATAGTATGGGTGGGGAAACAAGTGGGACTATAATGAAAACAGCACTTATTCTGAACTATTTTAATCCTACTTTTAAAAGACTTTGTGTATGCAGGCAGTGTATGGACGTACAAAAAGGGGAAAGTCACAAATAAAGGGATGAAATGTGTACAAAGCTTTGTGAAAGGCCAAACAATCAGTGACAAGATGTGAGAGCATGCTACCCAGGAGTTCTGGCTCTGCCTTTGGAAAGGGAAATTTGTATATGAAGACGTGCTCTGTTTGCTCTGGAGAATTCTCTGGATAGAAAGTTAGATGGGCAAAACCTTCTGTGCATCTGTAATTAATTGTGTTGATGTGGACTCACATTAGCGTGATTAGAGCCCACTATGTTTAGGCATGCATGTTAAAACAAGTATACAGGTGCATATGATTACCTGAATCCTGGCTGGATTTGGACTCTGAGAGACTGACAGCTGAAGCATCCCGAGACTGGTCAATCATACCGATGTTCACCTTGTGTTTGTAGGGGTCCAGAGCTCCAAGCAGACCTAACACACGTATGGCCTAACCAAGGGAACAGAACCACCAAGTCAAAGTAAAAATGCAAACGGTTTCATATTCAAGAGCAGTGGTTCCCAACTAATAGGCTGATGCACTGAATTGCTGTAGATATGTTTGATTAAGCAGGCAGTGTTGGGATACTCCAGGAACATGGTTAGGAACCACTGTTCTATGGTATAAATTGAAGGCAGCATTCAAAGGCAGAAAGGCAATTTGAGCAGGACATGACATGAGCATTAGATTCAGACATTGCCCATCCTGAGCATGTTGCCTTTCTACCTTTGTATGCTGTGTAAAGAGGCAGGATTTTGTAGCTTTCAGACACAGTCTTGATGTCCCACAAAATGTTTTAAACAAATTCTATGTTACACAGATTCAACAGGTACAACAAGACAATAACAATTTTATAATAGTTTTAAGAACAAATAATACATGTAAACTGTTGTATAAAAATATCCCACAACAGTGTCATCTTCTGGAATAGACCTGCTTGACTTAATTAAATATAATTAAAAAAACTAAATCATTTTTTAAAAAATTTAAAAAGCTGTGGCTCATATTTTTTATTCAGCCTGCTTAGTTTCCCCATTAAAAAGTATACTTCTTTTATATTTTTGTAACACAAATTGTGCTGACTGTATTCACCTAGCTCAATAAAATTTAGAAAAGCATCCGAAACCGTAGTTGTTCCTGAACTAGTAAGCCCCTACTGAATTATCTTAATAAGGCTTCATATGCAAACCCTATTATCCATATTCATTTGTGTTTGCTTTATTTTATTGCACATATTTTCTTCATTATAAAGTCATTTAATGATCATTGCTAGAAAATAACTATACTTGGAAATGAGACTGAACTGTCTGATGCACTTCCTTTCAAATAACTGTTGCACCCACATTTATGGAATCTGGTGTTCAATGACAGGAGCAGAAATCAGTACCTCTCTCCTAATTCCCTGGTTCTGTTCTGTCTTCAAGAAGTTGAGTAGCACCTCCAGTAGAGATGGATACTTCCTGTATGGCTCCACCACATACCCAGTACTGGCTACTTGTTGACCCAGAGTCCAAAGTGCCACCTAGTGGGAGAGATGATGATCAGTGTGTTATTGTGTACATTAACATTTGTTTATTTAGCAGGTGCTTTTTTACACAAAGTGACACAATCATAGTGCACAATAGTAAAGAAACAGAAAAGCTAGAGAAAAGAGGGAAATAAGAGCAGTGTTATTCTTATGCCTATAATTATATATATTTTCTTTCATCAACATTTAATTAGACTGTGTTTTTAATGATGAAAAACTACTGTATGCACCAGTACACTGTACTTTAAGCGGTTTTATTGAGAAAATTCTTTTAAGATTGATCCAAAAAGTCAAATAAAGCCCCAGACACAGTTCAGAGAAGGTAAAGTATTTAGTTACATGAGCTTCTGTGAACCTCGTGTAACCTAAAACTTACCTAAATCATCCAAACTCTATAACATCCCTGATTGCTAAAGCAGAACCTGACAACGTCATACCAAGAAAGAAAGCCTTGTGTGAAGTTGTGTAAACGTTATGGACGTTTGACTGCAACTCATAACAGTACTGTAAAACCTTTCAGATTAAAAGCATGCACTCTAGAGTGCCTCCAAATATTACTGAAATACACAAGTTTCCACTGTCGTTACGAAAAACAGAAAAGAGAGTGCTTTTCGTTACCCATATTGCTTTGCAAAAGAATGCAAAAAAACTCATTCACAGGAGGAGGAAAATGTAAAAAGGTGTGCAATAGGCAACAAGTGCATGTACACACAAAACATACAAAATCAATTAGCTGAAACAGTGAGGTTAAACCAATACTATATAAATACTATATTAATACTATCATATTACCACATTATAATTTAAATTTAAAAAAGTTTAACATAGGAATGAGCAAACCTGTCTCTTAGCTAATGAAGAGGAGTCTTGCAGCATGTCCATAATAATGGGGAACAGCTCATCCATCCATTTCCTCATCTCCAGACCACTCACCTGGTACAAATTAAAGAAACAGACACACTCAACAGCATTGCAACAGGACAAATTAAATTACTTTTCACAGCTGACTTGATTTTGAGGGTAAAAAAAAATTCCTTAATCGTCCCACCTAATTCCTCTTTTCCAATTTTTGCTACACCTTCTTACCAGTGACCACAAATATTTTAACTCTTTGCTTGCATTCCCAACTCTCCTGCACAGAGCTACTCTGACCCTTCTACTAAAGATTTCCTAAATCTTTAGTAGGCACCTGAAAGGTCCTGTAGGTGATTTAAAAAGATAAAAGGCTAGAAAATGATCTGTTACCTGAGCAAGTTCTCCAATAGTAGCTAAAACACTAATAACAACTCCAGGGTTTGGATCGGGATCTTTCAGCTTCAAGATGAGGGCCTGTGTGAAGAACAGAATTGGAAAGACAACACATTTTACAACAAATTTGACAACAACCCCCAAAACATACAAAGAGAACAGGAGAAGTAAGGGGAACCTTGAGAATGGGCTCCATGTATGGGCGAATGAGTCGGGGTGCATTAGACACCAGATGACCCAGCATGCGGGCACTCTGTTCTTTGTTTCGGCCCACGCCACTATGTTCCAACTCAGTAAGGATCTGGACAGAATTTTATTACTTTGAAAAGCACCACAACTTTGGCAGTATTTTATTAACAGACACATTAATAACAACAATAAAACAAATAAAAATGACCTCCTCTGAGATGGCAGTAGCACAATGTAAAGGTTTCCATGCAATATGCATCAGCATAAGTTGATAGCCAACAGAAAAAAAAGTAAATGTGATGATGGGAAAATAAGGCCAGACTGACTAGAGCTGTAGTGAAAAAATATTTACTGACTGCCACCTGTTGGTGGTTGAGAAAAAAATGCTGCAGCGTCTCTTGACAATTTTTCAGTTTACAGCATGAGTACGTATACTGTGCAAAGTATGACATTTATATATTCATAAAAAGAACAAGTAATTAAATAAGATCACTATGCATTACCTGAGTTTTTATTATTACTCATTTTAACCCCCTAAGCCATCTACTACTTCTACTAGTATCTTACTATGGTCCTATTCTGTCTAAAGAAACAACAGGACACGTTTAAAAAAATGCTGTAAATGCATTAAAAAAAATAATCTGAAACATTAAAGTGTGACGAACATACAAAAAAAATTGTAATTTAGGAAGGAGCCAACACTTTTTCACAGCACTGTATTTATCTATCTAACTATCTATCTGTCCGTCTGCCCTGATAATACAAATACTATAAGCATTAGTAGTGGTATTTCAAATAAAGCCAAGTGCTGTAAAACATGAAAATACCTGAATGAGCATCTTGCGCAGAAAGGGCATAACAAATGCAGGGTTCATACTGCTGAGACGACCGATAGTGCAGATGGCCAGTTCACGGATCTCAAACACTTCATCATTAAGTGCCACAAATAGAGCTTGGAGGTTCTCCGCTTGTGCCAGGTGGGCATCAAAGCGCTCATCCAGGGAGGCCAGCACACAGTATCGGATATCAGGGTCTAGAAGTCACAGGAAGTCACCCAAAAATTTAAGACATAATGTCCCATAAAGCCTTGTTGATCAGTTACCAACAAAGCATGTCAATATTAACCAAGAAAGTAAGAGTAAATATAATAAAACTGACAAAATATTATGTTGCAAAAATGAATATACATAAATGTACAAAAAAGTAATAAAACATTTTAAATGTTCCTATGATTAACAGGTATTTTGAAACACTGAAAAATTAAAGCATAACACAGTCATTTGAACACTTAAATCAACATTTCTAATAAAATGTCATTCTTTACTCTAGGGCTGCAACTATCGATTGTTTGATAATCGATTAATTGGCCGATTATTTTTTTCAGATGAATCAGATTTTATATATTGAACCTTTATACCTTAATTTTAATGGGTTTTTTAAGGTGAACTATTCTTTCAAAGCAATCAAACCAATTTGGAAGGAATTATCAGGAGACTTATTTCTTTGCACACAATGAAAAAAAAGTTTTAGGTATAACCAAAAGTAAATAAAAAAGGAAAAAATAATTTTTACTTATACACGATGCTTATTCCTGACATAAAAATGGGGAACGCCATTTCCGTTTTTAAATTTTATGGGTATAGCTTCCAGTCTCATCCAGCTATTTTTAGCTGTACAAAAAAGTTTTGCTACTTGATATTGAAAATTGATGTGTCTTATTTCAATGTATTATCTTAATTATGAACACACTGGTTTGTAGTGCAAATTGCTATTCTCCTCGTTATTAACTATAGAGTATAATGAACCAGCGTACATCCACATTAAGGAAAAAGGTAGATAGATTAATGAACTTCATACAATCAGTTGAAACAAGTTGGCATGGGTGTTACTGAATATAACTAGTTCTACTAGTTTTTCTGCACAAGTTACTGCTCAGTAAAATTTGTACAACTAGTTATATTTGTATCCCTTTTTTATTTAATTCAATTTATTTGGGCCAATTTAATGAGCATAAACTCATAAAAATAAGAAATGTGATTATATACATAATCTATAATCTAAGATTTAAACAGTCTCTCACCTGGGTCAGTGATGCCAACCACCAGTAACTTGCTGAGAACGTCAGCCACCACCTGCACAGCAGTTTGACTGACCACGTGTCCGTGGCCACTTATTAGGTGGATGGAAGGGGTGAGCAGGCGTGAGCAAGTGCGCGCTGCCTCCATGCGAATCTCCTTGTGCTCGCTGTTCAGGAAGTGGTCAGCACAGTGTCGCACAAACTGGGTCAATGAGTGACCTATAAATGGACCAAACCAGTAATTAAAAAAAAAATCGACATTTTCTGTAGAAAATGTAAGCAATGCTAGCCTATTCAAAATGCACTGCAGAGCAGTGTTCCAGGTAGGTGATGCATTGAGCAGCAATTTTTGCAGTAATTTAGGAAATATCATTATAATGTTTAATTTACCATTAAAAAAAATAAATAAAAAAAACAGAAAGCCAATTTCACTACCCTATTTTATATTTTGAGTATAACAGCTATTAAGCTGTTTGCATTTGTTTGAGCGCTTTGTGACGATGATCAAAGGCTTTCATTTACTATTTGTTTTTGAAGCATTGAAAACATGTATGTTACTGAGTTTATTGTGTTTGGGCCCACAGGTGTGTCAGGTGCTTTTAATGGTGACCTGGGAGATTTGGTTCCTCATGTAAAATCCACTGTGAAAAAGCTGAGTGTTATTTTTGATTCTGCTCTCAAGTGATAGACAGATAAATGTTGTATTTCAATATTTTTTTCCCCGAATTCCAGAGTTTGAGAAAGTGCATTCATTTAATCAAGATTTAAATACTGTAATGTCAATGCAATATTAGTAGTCTTCAGAGTGTTCAAAATGTAGTCACAAGACATCTGACTGGCATAAGGAAATTGTTATTATATTTCCACAAAATGACTGTCTTTGCACTGGCTGCGGATTTGTTACAAAACTGATTTAAAATATCTTAGCATTATTTTCTTTTGAATCAAAATATCTCTGTTAGATTATTAAGGCCAGCTCAAGGTTTCAGTTCTAAATTTAAATTTTAAATCTAAATTTAGACCAAGCTAAATTTAGACCAAGCTTTTTCGAATGCTCATCCAAATTGTGGTATACTCTCCCTTTATCCAAAAAAAAAAACTTACCTGCAGTCTTTTTATTCTTTCAGATTTTTTTTTTAGATGTTTATCCTTTGTTTTTGTAGGGCACAATGGTTAACTATTGTTGTTTTTAATTATGCTATAAAAATAAAATCTGATTTCATGTTAAGCATGGGTATTCATTCCTCGCAAGCTCATAGTGTTTTAGTATAGCCAAAAAAAATATGTAAATATGTACCTTCGAATTCAAAGCTGCCAAGAGTACGTAGTGCCAAGGTGATGCTGCCCACATCACTAGCCTCAGGGATATTGGTCAGGCTGGGTGATGCCAGCTGGTACGCCAGGCCCTTGGGCATACCTGGGTGACGCAGTGGCTTGTGCATGAGCACAAGAGAGAGCATTTTTAGCAGCCCATCCTGAATGTCCTTCTTCAGCGGTGGTATCTGCCTGCTCAGGTCATAGAGTACTGCAGTTAGAGCAGGACTGGGAAGAAAAGAGAAAGACAATTATAAGATTACATAGGAAATTGTGTCTGAATTTTATAACATGTGAAATGCTAGTACAAGGTTTGTACAGATTTACTGCATTTATGTTCCTCTTAAAAAAACTTTAATTCTAAAGACTTAAGCTAAACTGTTTAAAATTAGTTTTGAAAAGCAATATATATTGTACCAATATGTATCTATGTGTTTGCTCAAGAAACTACAACCCAGTAAAGGTGAACCTGTGAATAAATCACTAGGCCCAAACAGTTTAACTGTACCTCAGACCAACAGCTAACATGGGCTCAAGGAGTTCTTTAACATCCTGTTGAATGCTAGGCCCCATAGCTCTGGAGAGCATACTGATACACGTGAATACAGTAGCATCAACCTGCATGGTCTTCTGCCTCCTAAAAGATTACAAAACATGGGACAGAGGGCAAAAAGAGAAGAAAATCAAACACATAACAATCTAAAGATTTCTTTAGTAGTGAAACAGTACCATCACTTGTATTGTTTTAAAATCAGACTGGATGAGACACATTCACATATAAACACATTATTTTTATATTACTCTTTGATCATGTAACCTAGCACTGAAAAAAACAGACACACAAACAAATTGACTTATTAATAAGATTTGATAAAATAACCTGATTTTTACAGATTTTCATGAAATACAAAATGAGAACTTCCACCACACTATAAATTATAAATATAGCCTATAGCCTAAATATAGTTCTTACTTGTGTGCAAAGTCTTTAGGTGGCAGTGCAGCTTTGATGATCTCCAGGATCTTGCTGAGGTAGGGCTGAATTTCGGCCCTTACAGCAACCACCAGCAACCCCAACGCTTGAAATGCTGCTGTTCTCTCCTTCTCTTTTTTAAGGCAGCCCAGCAGGTGCCCCATAGTGTCCTGTAAATACTGATCTGAGGGCAAAAGAACAATGTTTAATATATAGCCAATCAATACATCAAAATGTGAAGCCAAAAAAAGCCAATAAAAGGCTAATATGCATAGTATGACACCAATATGTTTGAAACTTAAGCAATAATAAAAATATCTGAATGTCTCTGAACTGCTAACATACATAATAACTGAAAAAAGTCAAAAATCAGCTTTGAAAGTAATGCTGGGATATAATCACAAGTAAATGTACCAGTGAAAGTGTGAGGCTGGAAGGCAGCAAGTCGGGGCAGTAAGTTTAGAATAGTCATCTGAATGAGTGGATTCTTACTGGTCCTGTATTTCAGCACCCAACGACACACCTGATGCAACAGCAAAGGAATAAATTAGAATACTATGAGAAATGTGAGCTTCCTTAAGGCTTAAGGGTTTTGGAAATGTTGGACCAATATAGATCTTCTCAGCATGGTCACTAAACATTTATCTTTAAAAAGAGAGGTGTACAATAATGTATTTGTCATGTATACTATAGAGAAAAATAAAATTACATGATACTGTTTACATGGCACTGTGATAAATAATAATTAGTTTTTCTCAGTGGACAGAACATTTGTAAACATAAAAAAATAAAATAATATATTTTTAGTTTAAAGATATATGCTATATTATATAGTTATGGACATGACATGCACACAAAAATTACTAGCTAAAAAGAAAGAAATGAGAGGAAAAAACATTCTACAGTTTCTTTAAATTCTGTTTTATTTCTTAATTTTATTTATAATCAAATAATATAAAATAAAATAAAAACTTGCTATGTGTACTGCATTAAGCTAACCGAGACTTGTTATAGCACTTGCATATCATCACTCTCTTATTTCTCTCCAGGAGTAAATGTAATCACTGATCACCTGGTCAAACCGCTCCTCCATCAGTTCTCTGCAGTACCGGCTCTCCACCAGAGTGCTTTTGGAGGGAACGGGTGTAGCTCCAAAACCCAGGAAGCCCTGCGGTGTGCTGTATCCCAGAAGCCCCAGCAGAGCATTGGACTGCTGTGGCTGCACTGACTGAAAGCTGGTAAAGGGGGTGATGTGGCGAGGTTTAGTGCTGAAGCCCATCAACTCCTTACAATACTTATCATGAACCATCTGCTGCTGCGTAATCTCCTCCATTTCCTCTCTCATACGCTGCAGGGATGAAAGAACCATTAAAAATGATTTAAACAATGAATAAAGGCAATGAAGCAATGAGTGATGTCATATATGATTGCAAGATGTTAACAAGCAACTAAAAGAACAAACAAAACAAGAAATAAAAAAAAACCTGAATGATAAATAACTTAAGCAAAAATAGCACAAAACAAAAAGCACAAGAATAAACGAACAAGTGAAACCTCACAAACCATGTGTTCTGTTGCCTGTAGCATGAACAATATCTTACCTCTCCCTCCATACTGCTTATTCGCACCAGTTCATTGAGAATCAGTAGAGCTCCATGGACACGGTCATCCTTATTCATGCCTTTCTCTTTAGCTAGAGTCTCGTCAAAACCCTTCTCGGCTTCTTCAAATGTTTGCTGTTTGAAGATGTGAAATGTTTGCACATACCAATATAACACACACATGCGTATTTAAAGGTGTTTCAATTCTGACCTTGTACCACTGTGGTTTCTGCATCTCTTTGGTCTCTCTCTGGGTAGTGAGGATCAGACAGGCTCTGAGTGCAGATACTGCACCCTCTCGAATCGCCTGTTTGGAGTCCCACACAGCATAGAAAATGTTATCAAAAAATGGCTGCACCTGCTGGAAGAAGAACGTGGGTGCGCTAACAGCAAGTTCTCGTAAAACCAGCACCTGAAAAAAAAACACAGTGGAAAGGGGGTTCAGTTCATATTAGACAGAAAAGAGACAACAAACACAGAAGGAAGCTAAAAGCCACCAGTAACAAAACAGTCAAGTGTAAGACAGTCTAATATAAGATTGACAGTGAGGTATTGAACACGTCACCATTTTTTACAGTAAATATATTTCTAAAGTTGCTGTTAACAACTAAAGTAATTCATACTTGAAATAATATAATAATAAAACAAATAATGAAAACAATAAAAGTTTTGAATCACTGAAATTTATTTAATACTTTGTACAAAAGCATTTGCTGGTAATGAGTGTGTCAAGGCAACTACTGTATGGAGAAACTAGTGGCATACATTGCTCAGGTGTAATTTTGGTACATTCTTCCACAAGGTCTTCAAATTTAAAGGGTCTATGGGCCTATTCTATGAACTCTGATTTTTAGTTCTTATTTTCTATTGGATTCAGATCTATTGGCTGTTTTTCGTATAACAGGGTGTTTGAATTTCAGGTAGATCTACAGGCACCTGCGTTCCAGCCGGCAGCATGTCTGGCAGCTTTATTTCTCTGAAACAAATTGAGAATTTCCATGGCTGTATTTGAGAAAACTGTGTGGCTGAAATGTCCACCTTTTTCATATTCATCAGCCTGATATATTGTAGGTGTCAATACTGAAGCAGCTAATACTAATTTTAACTAACAAGGGGCAGGATTGTTTTCTAATTACTGATAGATTTCAGCTGTTGTCTTTGCTTTCCATGCCTTTTTGCAACTCCTTTTTCTCATGTGCTCAATTCTTTTTTCCTGTGTCATTTAATTTTATTATACATAACTTGATTTCTGAATCTATCCGTTTTGTTTAAATTGTATGTATGGATTACTTGTATGGTTAAAAACATCTGATGAAAATTGCATGTCAACAGCACCTTTAGAAATATATTTACTGAGAACAATTGTGTGTTCAATACTTATTTCACTCACTGTATATCACAACATATAAGTGGCATAAAGTGACCATAAAGGGATAGCTGACCAAAAAATAATTTAATTCAGTCATTGTTTACTCATCCTTATGTTGTTACAAACCTGTATGATTTTCTTTCTTCTGTTACATAATAGAAGACATTTTAAAGAATGTTGGTAACCAGCTGATGGTAGCCATTGACTACCACAGTAGGGGAAAAATACTATGGACTTTGACTGCTACCAATGGTAGCCAAATATTTTCTTTTGTGTTGAACAGAAGAAAGAAACATACTGAAGTAAAAAAATAATAATTCCATGAGTAGAGCTTCCAGTCTCATTCGTGTCTAGTTATTTTTTGCAGTACAAAACAGTTTGTTTTGTTGCTGGATATTGAAACTTGGTGTGTCTTGGTGTTACTTGGAACTTTGAACAGTTTGCTTGTAATTTACCATGAAAATATAAAATGCAGTTCATATTTCTACGCACCGCTGCATGCCTTCTTCCTTCATTCCTGTCTGCTCCCAGCCATTCTAGAGCTCTCTTCACCTCAAATTCCACATACTCTGCAGTGAAGGTGTCTCCAGCCATAGACAGGTGACCCATGGCTTTAGAGGCCATCTCCATGACCACTGAGTCACTGGAGGGAAGCAGGTTGCGCAGGTAGTTGGCAAAACGGCTGATGCGAGTGGCATTTCCTCCTTCCACACCAATCAAGCTCACTGGAGAAACAGCCATAACACAGTAACTTAAAAATGCGTCAAACAAAGAAATGCAATGGTGACATCACTTTCCATAGAAAATTATAGGTAGATCTGGCAAAATAGACCACATTAGTTACATGTTACACTATAATAAAAAGTAACAATATAAACTAGATAGCGTTTGTCATTGAATTCATACTCACCTATGGCAAGGATACCACCTTTTTTCTCATTCACATCTGAGCTGGAAACCAACTCAAATATGTGATGGTTCAGCTCATCATAAAAAGTGGTGGCTTCATCTTGGCTCAGCTTAAATCAGAAGCAAAAATATGAAAATCAGAGTTCATAGAATAGAAACTGTCAATGTAAACATGACAGTTTACATTTATTTGTACTTTAAAGTAATGCTGATTTCAAAATTTCAGTTAAACACTTCAAATGATATGCTCAAATAATCAATTGCAAATTATCACAAGTTATTATTTACTAAGAAAAAGGGTATCTCCAAGTATTTATAATGCTTTTGATGATTGAAACACAAGTGGTCAGCACTAAATATAGATTACATTTTTTAACCAGATCATTAAAACCATCTGTGTGTATTAAGTCTTTAAGTGACAAGGTTCACTGGTGTCTAAAATGTTGATGTCTTAAGCTCTGTCAGAATACAGGTTTGCAGGTGTCGAAACAACCAAAACAACAATTTTTTTTTTCTTTGCTTGCAGTGGGGCTTATGAAAAAGTTTGGCAAGGCATATAAAAATCAGAATTGCTGGACATGGATAGCAGAATACTCTACTACTAAATCAGCCTACTTAAAACACTTTCTACCTTTCTATGCTTTTGAACTTTTGACAGTACTCCAGTTTGCAGATACTGCAATACATGAAGTTATGCTTCCACTGTTCTAGTGTATTTACTGTACACGTTTCCTTTCTTGTTGGTTTAAACATTGCAGGACAAAATACCTTGATAGTCTGTTACAAGTAGGTAAAACAACATGTTACATTTAGGCAAAAATAAATAAATCTAAATTATTTTGTTAATTTTTAGTTATGCTCACACTCTCCTGATGAAGCTGCATGCAAATGTAAACTCTTGCATCAAACATCAAAGTAGTACATTTTACCTCTCTTAGTTCTGTGGTAACATAATGCTGGAGATCTTTGGCAGCTTTGGCACGTGTGTCTTCGTTTCGACTCTTAAGGCCACTCACAAACTGCTGCAGGACTGTGGCAGTGCCAGACATGCTGGCGGCTGGAACGCAGCTGCCTGTAGATCTGCCTAAAATTCAAACACCCTGCCATACAAAAAATAGCTGTGTTAAGGGAATGCAAAAAAATTATTGTTAGATTTGAACACACTCTCCCCTCTTAGACTCTTTCTGTCTGATCTTTTTCCCTCCTCCTAGACGTGATTTTCTTTATATCTCCCCCTAGAGTTCTGTAGTATGTTTGATCTATACATCCTTGGGTCGGTCATTGGTGTGTGCGCTACTCTGAGTCATGGGTGAATGAGTTTGCTCTACACTTTTGATACTTGACAAGAATAAATGTTTTTCAGTGTCCAAAAGTATTGCTTTTATGTTCATAATTTCCTTTATCTTATATAAGTACATGTCTTTTGGCATGGATATAACATATGTCATCTTTTGTTTCATTGGCTAGAGGGGTAAAACTCCCCTCTTAAAACGCCTATATAAATCATTGTATTCTGGAATAAATTGTGGAGTAAGGAAATATACGTCTCTGTGTGTCTTCTTGCTCCCCAGCCGTTACACCCTATGAGATCGAGAATTTGTCTAGAGGTATTCTACGGGAACAGCGGGACCTTACACTTTGTTAATTATTTAACAATTATTAATCTTAATGTCCTAATGTCCAGACTACAATAAACATATTTCACTAAGCAGTGCTGTTGGAGGTGACACTTCAGAAATTAAGAAACTGTTTTACATTAAGTATGCCTTTGCAAAAAATGCATATGCACATTTTATGAGGCAATATCTGTCCTGTCAGACACTGTCCGCCCGAGACCTTAAATAAGTGTCATCATGAAATTACAGACTAGCATTATTGGACAATGAACTGCGCACACTGTAACAGAGATCATTCGTGCTAATGATTACAATGACTACAACACACTACTATTGCACCGCACCATTCATAGTAAATAATTAAATGCACAAATGAAGAACTTTACAGTTATTATTCAGACTTCCACGTTTGATCATGGATTCAATCTACAATTTTAGCTCACAGCCCAGATATTTAAACCCCAGCTCTATAACAATTTTATCATTAGCAATGTTTCGTAGTTCCTACCTCTGATGAAAATAAGAGAAAAACATGTAGATTAGAGTTGTCTGTCAGAATAATGGAAGAACACAATGACAGAACGCGTTATATCGGTTGAATCGACATATAGGTTAGTTAGCCAAATGTGCTACCTACAACTATCGTCGGTTTTTTTAGCAAGTGGCCGTAAACTGCTTACGTCATATCAAACAGAACATTTAAATTGACTACATGTATTTTGAAAAAGCAGTAATAAAAAATTAAATATTTACTCGTGTAAATGATTTTCCACTGGATGAAATGCACTCGTAAAACTGCAAACACAGAAGGCGGGAACAACATGTAAGTGACGTCTCCTCCGCCAATAGACAATAGCTTGGCAGTAGAGTTTAACCAATCATTCGCACAAAAGGAAGTGGTTTAAGCAGGAAAGAAATATGAGGTCAATTCCAATTCACATACGTGCACTACGTACTAAAATTGCGTATACTACTGGTAATGGCATTGAAATACGATGAAATAGTAAGTCAGTACGCTTAGTGTTTGAATCCTGAAAAAAGGCTTTTCGGCCTGAATCAAAGTTGAAATTGTAAGGTATGATGTGTCTAAATAATAAATCCTGCTTTTCTCAGTGTTTGTTAGGACGGATCAACCATTTCTGATTAATTCGGTAGGAGTATTGAAATATTGTTATTACACACAATTTAGAAAGGAAAAATCGAAAGAAAATAGATTTTAACTACTGGACCAAAGATATTCACATATAATAACCTTCCTTTTTCAATATATAAATCAGTAAACTAGCAAGGGCTCTAAAATAGTCTGCAGCATTGCACACTTAAAGCAAAACGTCTGAAATAATTAAATTGGTCAATATCAACAACGAATTTACATTATATATATTATATATATTATATATATAGTTGAAAATGTTTATGCGCATAATATAATGCATTGGACTTTGGCTTAATGCATAATTCCATGCTTTGGCGAAGTAAAGCCTGAGAGAACGCGGTGGACTCCAAACAAGCCCTTGCAATTCTCGCGAGAGTTGTGCGTAGGACTGTTACCTTTTAGACCCCATTGAGAAGTTTAGCTCTCCAGCTGTGTTCAGCTGCTCAAAATGACACTACTAAAGTGTCAGCATTGCGTTGGAGACGATAAAGCAGCAGAGGACACAGATCATGTGGAGGTTTGTTGTCATTTATATTATTAGCATTAGCTGTTTTCACCATTAAAGAGCGATCTGTATTTGAGTGAGCTAGTTGGCTAACGTTAGCACAGCTGATTCATTTATAATATTTACCTTTTGCGTTAAAGAATTATATTAGCATTATACGGCTCTATAGCCTATTAAAGTAGTGCTTTAATACAAGTCTTGATAACCAGTGTGAATTTATACCGTAGTTATAACATAGTTATATCATTATATATAATAATTGTAGTTATTACCTTTGGCTCCATGCGGCTCCTTAATCTAATTGTATATTCTATATAAAAAGTTAAATGATCAATTATCTTGCTGCAAAACACAGTAGTTACTAAAGCTAGACCAGACTTTTTTGGAGGAAAATCCAATTGAATAGATTCTTAGAATTTGGGGTGACATTTTACTTAAACATGTTCTTTTGAAACTGTGTGCATGTGTGTGTTTTATTAACTAACATTTTTTATGGCAGAAAATCTTGCCACCTGGCTACATTCATCTACTTTGTCATCATGAATTGCTGGAAATGTCGGGGGATGTTGAAAACTTCAGAGCAGCTCTTAAATTGCAGATGACTACAGAGGAGCAGGTCCAGAAGTGGCTGGAGGACTTTCAAAAGTCCTCAGCTTTAACATGGAGGAAATCCAGAACATACCCTGACTCTGGACGCTACAACAAATATAGAGTATTTATGTACCCTTTTATGTACACTTTAATTCCACTGTTTATGTACACTTTAAAGGCAATATGATATCAAAACGGAGTCACGTTAGCTCTCATAATAGACATCCCTGTTCTTATTTTGTGTTAAGTTTAATCATAACATTGTTTAAAATTAATTTTGTTGTTCAATCATCACGTGACCTTGGCTAGCAGAATGTTGGTTATTTAACTAATTTTAGTGAAGCTTTGGTGACTTGTTGGTGTTATTGTAATAAAGAAATTTAATGATGATTAATGATAAATTAATAATAGTTACCATATAAAATGTAAAGCTGTTTTGGAAAAAAAAAGAGATGTAATGTTCAGTAAAAAAAATTGAGAATTTGTGTATTCCACAGGTGGATCTGAGATGTCAGCACAAAACATACAGTTCATCATCCAAGACATCCAAAAATACCAACTGCCCTGCCACTATGTTTCTGATTCTCAAGAGATTTATGTATGAAAGAAAGTCCAGGTGAGATAAAAAAAATATTAGAAATACAATACAACTCACCAGAAATCTTTTGGTTACAGAAAATTTAACTAGCAGAAAATGTAATTAGCAATCTATTTTGAAACTCTGCCTTGAAGCACACATTTTCATCTGTTTTTCCACAGATCAGGAGACCCACACATTGAAGAAGGCTATTTCCTTCATGTGAACTTGAGGAATGAACATAATCATAGACTGAACACAGCTGAGGTCATGAGGTGGAGAGATGTGTCGAATGACACTATCGAAAAGCTACAACAGCTCTACAAAAGCGGTCACTCTCCTTCATCTGCACTCAAGACTATAAAATACAACCTGCAGGAAGAGGAAGGTGATAACTACACTTATGCTATTGCGGATCGATCTATTTGCCCAGACCTTCAGTTCTGCTACAGGTCAGTCATTCAGTAAAAAGGAAAATGTATTTAAAATGTGTTGATGTTAATGTATGTAAAGCTGTTTATGAGTCTAACAAAAAAGAAGTTCCATTAAAATATCATTAAAATTTAGTTGAAAGTATTAGCTAACTTACATTAGCCTTGATATTACCATCACAGGAAACATTCAAATGTCACTTAGCATTTAACCACTAAAAAGATGTTGTAAGGTATTGTCATAATAAACAATGTCAAGATATGATATAGTCTTGGGCTGCAACAACAAATCGATAAAATCGCTTATTATCAATAATGAAAATAATCAACAAAATTCTCATTATCGATTAGTTGAGTCTGCCCATAGTACACGAACTTCTGCCAGCCAAAAATGTAATTTCCATTTTTGCATAAAGGTCTGTTCTTTTATATATCTGAATATATCCATCATGAAACTAACCTATACGTCTTCTAAAGCAGACCAGTTTTTGTTGAGTAAAATATTTTTTTAAAGAACCTTTTTCTTTAGTTCCTCACAAATACATAAATATTATAAATTATTATAATTGTTTTTATGATTATTTATGAGATGTTACAACACATTATAAGGTTTAAGAAAACGATTATAATTATAAAACCAATTATAAATACAGGCTTCATAGAAAGTGTTACCAAATATTTCTATTTTTAATCCTAAATATCTTGGTGTCTCAAAAATGCTATCATTTGACAAACTAAATTAACCTTAGAAACATCATATATGTGATTTATTTTCTGAATGTTATACAGTATATGTTATATATAAATGAATCATGAGTTTTATTATATTTCACTACAGATTATATCACAAGCTTTTTCAGAAAACGTGTGCTGAACTTACAGGTAAGACAATTGTGGCAAACCTGGAGTACACACACACACACACACAAGTATATCTATAATCACTGTCAGAGACTGCCTTATAGTAGAAGAGTGAAACTTAATAAAAATGTTTGTCTTTAATATTGTCTCTATGTTGCATTTTCTAAAAGCAATGAGACATTCAATACAGTGCAATAATACAAATAGATTCTGCATGTCAGAGCAGGACACTGATTATAATTTGAACAAGTTTAAGTTTTTTTCTTTTAATACTTTTTTTCTTTTTATATACTATTTGGATGATTCATCATCAAACAATAAGCTAATCATAAGCAGGTGCAGTTTTATCATTTTTTAAATAATAAATCATTTAAATAATCTTATTTTATTTTTCCTAAATGACAACTGGCGGGCGTTAAGCCATTATTAACTGACAAAATTTACAATTATATTTGAATTGACATGTGGGTGTGTTAAAATTAACTAAAATAAAATAAAACAGTTAAATTCATTTTATACAAAATAAAATGAAACCATATTTACACCTAGAAATACCTACTTCTGTCTGGTGTGGATCAAAGAATACCACAGCTTTGCTACTGTTACTGTTTATATAACCTATAATTTTATGTTGTGTAGGCTGTTCATCTATTCTTGTAATTTGTGCAATTGTTCTTGTTGTATTACTGACTTTAGATAGTTAAGTCGTTTCTGCTGGGGTATAGAAATCCTAAAAGAACTCTTTTTAGTAATAAATGAAAAGCAAACTTTTTTTTTTTGCATTTGTGAAAAATAATCCGATCTGTGACTCCAAATCTGTAGTGTGATCCAAACTGTGAGTTTTGTGATCCATTGCACCACTGTGATGTGATGCTATTAGCATGACTAGCAATGCACATTGAGCATATCTATCAATGGCTACATTCACAATACAGCATAGCATCTTAGGGCTGGGTGGTATGAACAAAAATCTTTCTGTATTTTTAGACTGAATAGTGATATACAATAAATCTTCTATATATTTTCTACAAAGTGAGGTAAATGTTGAGTTTTCTTAGACATAGACTCAGCATAGGTTACTTTAGCTTACTAAGCACAGCGACAATGTGCAAATGGATCTATAACTAAAACTATAGTAATGAAGTGTTATTGTAGTGCTTAAAATAAAGCATTTATAATGTTTAGGACAATTTGAATATTGTACTTTTTTGCAACATGATACTAATCTATATGTAAATAAATGGTAGTTTTGTGAGTTTAAAAAGATACTGCCCAGCCCACCTTTTTACTTAATTGTAACTCTTGTGTTGTGAATAAATATAAATAGGATGTATACTTATAACTGAAAAAGTTATACAGATATAGTTAACATGTTTGCCTTTTTTCATGCAAATGCAGAAAACTGTTGTTTAATTCCATTTTTTCTTGTGCAATATATGGGTGTTTGTTCAGGGAAGGACATTTCAGATGAGCTTTTTAAACCCTTAGAGTTGGAACAATCATGGCAGACAGCGGCAATCACAGGTAGTAGCATATTTCATGCACCTGCTGAAGTGAAACAAGACTAAATCAATAGTTATAAAGAGAAATCTATAAAGAGATACTCATTTAACAACATAGTTCTTTCTCTAAAACAATCAGATGGACATACCACGTGCATTGAAGATGGAGTGTCTGTTGATGCTGTACCAATCATCACCACAGGTGAAGCAACTCATCTTTCGTCACTTTGTAAGATGCAGATCACATGCATTATGTAGCCATAAAACAGACCATTCAAAATGTGCTTACTCTGATCTTGTCACTCTTGTATGTGAGTTGTATCTCAGTGTTTTCTGAGATCAAGATTTAATATGAAGATTTTACATTTTGTTATGTGATTATTACACCGGCTATTACAGTATGTATTTTTTTTAAAAAAACTCTTTCTGTTTAGAAGCAGAGCATTTTACAGAAAACAACGAACCAGGCCCAAGTACATTATTTTCAATCATCTTACATGAATCTCACTTTAAAACAGACTAATATGGTAAACAGTCAAGTCATTATCATTGTATCTATTTGTTTAGGTACAGCTGAAGAGGGGTCTTTAGATGGACAGCTTGAGGAGGTTTTTGGGATGCTAAAAAAGAAGCTGAGCGAGGATGCAAGTTTTATACCACCTTTAAGAACTTTTGTGTCCAGTTTCTTTCAGATAAAGACTGACAGTGCCCTTCAGGCTTCACTTTTTACCTTTGGTCAGACCACTCCGATAATCAATCAGATCAATGTACTACCAGCTATAGGTCCACGGAGGAGAGGGGCTTTGGCTGGACGAAGAGCTGTTGGCAGACCCCCAAAGAACTCAAGAAGAGAGCACCCATACTGCAACAGCAGATCCAACATTCCCCAAACTCTCACTTTCTGTTTGCAAGACAATAACACCATTGAAAAAACAGACCAACCATAGAGATCTAAAAACTGTGTAGATTATTAAATCAGTAAGCTTTGAGAAGCTTGGCATGATCATCATTAAAAAACCTGAGCATTACAAGAAGAAATCAGTGTTTCCCCTATTTAGTTTTAAATAAAATTTTACGCGTAGGAATGAAACACCCACAAATCAACAAAAATCAAGTGTATTCAACATGTGTATTTATCCCAAACAGTTTCAGTTTGCTTTGTCATATGACTTAGTATAAC
This sequence comes from Puntigrus tetrazona, assembly GCF_018831695.1. Lineage (NCBI taxonomy): Eukaryota > Metazoa > Chordata > Actinopteri > Cypriniformes > Cyprinidae > Puntigrus > Puntigrus tetrazona. Next base: position 24,008,210 of record NC_056706.1, on the reverse strand, counting down.
AAAATAAACATATATTTTGAGGTGTCCAGAGTAACTATTAATGTGCTTCTGATTGTTCAGACTTCATTGTTCAGACCCATGTAACGTAAATTACTGTGACACAAGTCACCCAAGTTTATTTATGTCCAATAATGCATCCGTTTTCACTTGCTATCAGATTGCTTAAATAGTTGTGCTTCGAAAACAATGTTCAAAAAACTTGTGCTGTTTTCATCGGAAGACAAAATCCTGTTTAAAGTGTAGTTTTAGGTTTAATACTGGCCTTTGTAAAGTTCATTTAACAATAAAATCTGTATAATCATTAGTACCTATGTAGAAAATAATTTAGTTCTGCAGGCTTTTTGTTATGCAGTCATTGCAAAAATATATTTTCTCAAAATTCAATTGAATTAGGAAATGTGTATTATCCAAGCCATGCATTTTATAGGATATTTCAAACAGCATTTCACTGTTTGAACAAGCCATCACACCAGACAAAATCTTTAGTTTGTTTATTTTATAGATGCCAAACCACAGCAGATGGAAAAGGTTATACAAAACAGCCCACAACTTGTACAGTTAAAAAAGGCTTCACATAGTGTGTATAGAATATGTTGAATTCCCTGGTTTATTCGATTTTTATTAAAAGCTGTGTTGTGATGCATAATGGCTATGAGGCTTCTTTCTTGCAGTCCAGTCATATCTTTCCTGGGTCTTCCTTGAGCGTAACAGTTCTGTTAAAAACCAACTTGGAAGAAAACAGTGACAAAGATGAGGCATTGCTTCCTCTACTGTATGCTAATCTCTTTTAAACATAACCGAGTGCTTCTGGACTTACCTTTTCAGATGTGCTATCAGGGTCGAGTGAGAAATAACCAACTCTCTCAAACTGAAACTTATCAAACACTTTGGCCTTGCCCACAGAACGATCTACCAAGGCACTTTTAATCACCGTCAAGGAATTCTAAGGAAGAACAAAAAAGGAAAAAACGATAAGTAAAACTATCAAATCTTTCAAAAAGTTTTAACAAATAAGAGAAATGTCTAAATTATGTAGATTCATCTTCCGCAGTTGCTTGGTTTAGTTTTTATTCAGCATAAAATCATTAGTTTGTGGAGTTTAGGTAATCACTACTACCACTACTCATATACTTAGGATAAGAAGTTTCTTTAGATCTTCAGATCAAATATTTTATATAACGCATTCCCTTACAGGATTAATGTCACTCAGGAATCCAGCAGGAACTTCAGCTGGGTCCTCTGGGTTTTTATGGACAAACCTACAGACAGAAACGAGAAAGATTGAAGATGTGACACTATGTAATATAACTCAAAGTAAAACACTGGGGTTTGTCAATGCTCATGGAGACTTACAATCTTTCGTACAGGCGTACTTCACAACGCAGTGGATCGCTCACCCAGTGAATGAATGCTTTGGGCTTTTCTACAGAGTCTGAGCTGGTGCACGTCACCTCTAGCTCACACACTTTACCACAGCCATCCTGACAAAAAGGAAGACATTAAATAATGGTAATTTATTGTGAATTATTCACAGCTATGAGTTGATCCTTATTTTTCTCTTAATGAATAGAGTGCTGATGTACAAACACTGGGTCATCACTCCAGTTGTCTTGTTGTCGGTTTGCTTTGGTCTATGCTTCAGTGGTGGGAATTTTTTTAACTGTTACACCAGTTGCTTGTGACAAGTGAATCCCAATATGTTAGTCACTGAATCATTAACTCAACTGATTTGTTCAAAAACAAGAGTTATTCAGAAATAAACAATTAAACAAGGTTAATAAAAGTTTAAACATTTCACCTTGAAATGTAAACTTTCATTTTTATATAATGTATTTATTTGTTTTGAATGGTGCATCAACAAATTAAAAAGTTGGCAATAACATGAAACAAATGCAATACATTTAATAATCAATGTTATTATATCAGTCAATGTTTGTTATATGCACATGCTAAGTCATATAGGAATTGCGGTAGTAACAAAGCTTTGACTAGTAAAAACTATTATAAAATGTGAACTAAATCAAGTGAACCTTGTAGATTATGTGAACTACGGGAAAGAAAGTGGTCTTTCACCTTGATAACACGCTGTACAGAGATGACATATCCTGCATGTCTTAAGCCTACTGGCTGATCTGAAGTCAGGCGCTTGTAGCCCTTCTCCATCACCTGCAGCGAATACACATTAAACAGCAAAAGAAAGGTCATCTCTATTTATATAGAATGCTAAACCAGTTTCATACTTATCTATGTATGCTTTTATAATTTTTTTTATCTTAAAAAAATAAAATAAATAAACACCTCTCTGAAGTCACTCTGCTCAATAAAGATGGTCTTTGAAAAGGGAATCACATGGCTACCCTTGGCTTCATTGGCTGGGAAGTCTGGTACTCGTACCTCCTTCTGAACAGGGGAGAAACAAATCAGTAATCTAGTGCAGTTATAACAGTACATTATGCATCCAACTAAATACCCAAAATTATAATTTACTGCTGCCCATTTCAGTGCTACCTACAGTTGAGACAACAGTCTAGCAACTACAGCAAATGACTTCAGAGGTATAGTATTATTTCTAATAATGAGCATAAATGTATAAAAAAAATTAACAGATATACAGAAAACCAAAATGACATTACACTGATACTATGTACTAATAAAAGAAAAAGCAACAAATTAGTTAAATAGAAATAAATACTATACCACTGTTTCAGTGTTTGTCTTTTTGCAAGATAGATTTTGTGTTGCAACATAAGCTTCTAGATAAACTAGTTTGATACAACCTCATTGAATTTTATTTCATTTTCGTTAAACTGACGAAAGTTTTGTTTTAATTTAACATTATATTTATTTGATGAGTAGCCACTGAAAAAGCAGAATAATTTGCTCTTAACCAATCACTGAAGCAAAACTGCAGGTTGATAATGATTGGCTAACTGTATACTGTTACATGTAATAAAGTTCTGCATGTGTTTACCTGTGCATTGGTTGGCAGGTTGGTGATGGTGACTTTGAGAGGCTCAAGTATGGCCATGGCACGAGGAGCTGTGTCATTGAGCACCTCTCTAACACATGCCTCCAGCAGGTGTGGCTCCATGGTGGTCTGGGCAACAGTCACACCCACCTATAACAGAACAAGAGATGCTGACAGAAGGTAACAGTTCCTAATCATTGTTGACCAATACATCAGTAATGGATAAAAGGGTCATCTGGTATTCTTTAATTATAAGCACCAGCCATTTAGTTTTCTTATTAGAAAGTGGTGAAGCAAAACTATTTACACTTTCACAGTCAAGCAGAGATGCACACAATTTCTATTAAACAATATAACAATTTGAATGTTTTATAATCAGGCAAACAAGCAGCCATATTATTTGAACAAGTTTTTGAATGGCTGTTAAAGATTTAATTTCAAGGACCTAACAAACAAATCCAAATCCTATTAGATCAGTGGTTCTAAACTTTTTACTCCATCCCCTTAATAATAATAATTTAAAAAAAAAAGTTTTCTTTTTTCTCTCTTACCCGGGCACAGAAATTGTTCACAGCTTGTGGAGGGAACCCACGTCTCCTGAGAGCTGTGAGAGTAAAAAGTCGTGGATCATCCCAATCTCTGGGAGAAAAAAAAAAAGACAACACAAAAGACCAACATATTACAATAATTCCCAATTCACAATTAAATGGTCAATTTAAAGAAAAATGTATGTATGCATGTTACCTAACAATTCCTGTTTCCACCAGTTTAATGATCTTCCTCTTGGAAACAACAGTGTAAGTAAGATTGAGTCGTCCATATTCCCACTGCACTGGGCAGTACAAATCCAAAGCATTACACAACCAGAAATATGATGATCGTCTGAGAGGGAGACAAAAACAGGCATTTAGTATATAAAGCAATGTTATATTAGCAAAACGTCTACTTTTCATAGAGAAATTCTCTATGTGCTCGAAAATGCTTTAAAGTTTGCTGAAGCTGGAAATTGTTATTAAGCAACTGTTTACTCAATACTTTGTATATCAATGTATAACAGTTTACATTAACATGCACATCATCTGTAGTACAAACAACATATGAGCTTAGGTCAGGTCTTTAATATATACATTGATTCTGAGGTATAAATTGCATAAAATATATAACTTAATACTATACTATATAATATTTTATACTTACGTTGATAAAAAATTACTGTAAATTCTGGACTATAAGCCGCTACTTTTTTCATAGGTTTTGAACCATGCGGCTTATACAAAGGTGCGGCTATTCTGCAGATATTTTCCACCGCTAGGGGCGCTCTAACCGGAATTAGAATCAAAACTAAGACAAAATAAATGCAAAGAAGAATATAAGTTCGGAAGAAGAATACGCTATCCTGTCAAACTCTATCTTTTCAGATATCACCCCTTCATCATGGAAGCCACACGAAGAAGGTATGATGCAAGTTTGAAGTTGAAGTCCATCGATGTATCTTTTCAAATCCTCACCCCTTCTGCTCATTAGCGTCAATGAGTCCATGGTGAGGAAGCTGAAGGAGGCAGCGGGAAGAGCAAAACTTTTTTAAATAGAGTGGATGCATATATGCAGGTGCAGCTTACAAGATTTTTTTTTTATTTTTATTTTTTTAAATAGAGCGGATGGCTTATATGCAGGTGCAGCTTGTTTATTTATTTATTTATTTTTTTTAAATAGAGCGGATGCGGCTTATATGCAGGTGTGCTTTATAGTCCAGAATTTACGGTACTTTATTTTTCAACTACAAATTAAAGCAGAAACAATTTAAATATAAAAATAGCCTCATATGCAATTAAGATGTTTGTAAACAACTCTTTTTAATTGTTGTTTAATATATAAATCTAAAAAGCTTTGATAGTTTGGGTTTGTTAGTTTTGACCTTTAAAGGTGCTGTATGTAGGATTCACACTACAGTGGTTGAACTAGGTATTGCAGTCCAAATTTAAAATATTTCATTTGCCAGCTTCCATGATTTAAATGAAATACACTGTGTTTTTCTCTAGCTGGCAAGTTGGGGTTCCAAAACACAACTGGGTAAACTGGCAGTGGGCGGGTTTCACAAATCAAAACAGAAGCTGACATTCAGGACCGAAATGCACAAGAAAAATAATTGACTGTAGCATTGTTTTTCAGATAAACAATTATGTTACCTTAGCATGTTTCTTAAACATCTGAAAACATATTACAGTATTTTTATGTTTAGTAAAGTCAAAATCCTACATACAGCACCTTTTTTTTTTTTTTTTTTTTTACGTTGACATACCTGGACTGAAACTCTTTGGTGCACAGTGAGTGTGTGATGTTCTCAATAGAGTCACAAAGACAGTGTGTGTAATCATATGTTGGATATATGCACCTGTACACAGGACATAAGAATGACATAAATATAAATAATAATAAAAAACAATTTTAATTAAAAAAAAACAAAAAAAAACACATGTGAGCTAAACAAAGTGTTTTACCAAGTGTCTCCTGTCCTGTGATGTGGTGTGAATTTGATCCGGTATGCCACAGGGTCCATTTTTCCATCTTCCATCACCATCTTCATTCTGAGAGTGACTTCTCCCTCTGCAAACATGCCTTTTCTCATCCTGTCAAACAAAAGCAAAGATTCTTCCACTGGTCGCTCTCTCCAGGGAGAAGGAGGGACATTGTGACCCTTGAGTTCCTCTCCACGCTGGTGGCACACGTACGCATCACCCCTGATACACAAACAAATGAATCATTAGTCTATCATTTAAACCACATAAACCACATTCTGGTATATCAATCTATCCAGTAATGGTAAATAAGTAGCAACATTTATAAAGATTTTATTTTTTTTTAAATCGGTAAGACATCATTCTGAAAGATAAATCTAAAAACAATGTTTATACTGCTGTTCAAAAGTCAAAAGTTTGGGATCAGTTTTTAAATGTCTTTTATGCTTATCAAGGCAGTGAAAGACTATTGCAATTTCTAATATTGGTTTCCTTTTTTAATATATTTTAAATTATTATTTACTCCAGTCTTTATAGTCACATGATCCTTCAGATATCATTCTAACTAATATGCTAATTTATTATCAGTGTTGAAACTTTTGTGCTTAATATTTTTAGAACAAGATACTTTTTTATTCTTTGCTTAACAAAAAGTTCAAAAATAATGAACAAAAGGAACAAGAAACATCTTTAAAAATCTTATTGATCCCAAACCTTTGAACTGCACTGTACATTAATGCTAAACATTTTGGTTTACGATTGTTTCATGATTGGTTTATGCGCATTTCTATTTCACATGCTTTAAATTGTATTTAATTGTTTGATGTGCACACTGCACACATTTCTCGCTGTTCTCAAACACTTTCGCATACACCTTTATAGAATTTATAGGTAAAGGTTTACCAAGTTCATTACAATGAAAGAAAGCCTAAAAATAAAAATTATGCAAAGCCTGGTGTATAGGGTTGTGAGGTGTCAGATTTTCTCACCTGCGAATGAGATCAACAGCAAGATCGTAGAGAAGCTGGAAGTTGTCAGAGGCATGTGTGACAGCATAAGGTTTGTACCCTGAATGAAAAAGAAGAGCAAACATCCATGTGTAAAGAATGCTTTTTAATAGTGTTTCAAATGTGAACTTTTCTAATATTTGTAATCCAACACAAAGCCCTTTCCTTCTCTTATAAACACTGTTTTAAAATGTGTTGAAGTTTATAATGCATTGAAAGTACATACTGCTGTAAAGGGTGGTACAGCAGGCATTAAGTGTCTTCTTTTCATGTGTGTGTGAACTACATAGCCTGATTGCTCAAGCAAGTCAGCTTTTAATACTCACCAAGCCACTCCACCATATCTTTGATGGCAGTAAAGTACTTTTCTTCCTCTTTCTCAGGGTTTGTGTCATCATACCGCAGGAAACAGATGCCATTATTGGCCTTAAAACAGACACACGAGGTCAGAAAGGTATCTTTTTAGTCATGTATCCTATGAATGAGTCTGTGTGTGTGTGTGTGTGTGTGTGTGTGTGTGTGTGTGTGTAGGTACCTTGGCATAACCAAAATTAAAATTGATTGCTTTGGCATGACCAATATGCAGAATCCCATTAGGCTCAGGGGGAAAACGGGTGCGGACCTACAAAGAAGCAGAGGAAAAACAAGATTCGGATTTAAATTAAATATTCAGTCAATATGAATTAGCTCAGTTTAGTTTCATAATTCATGTTCCTGGTCTTATCTTCAAAACATAAATAGTATATTAGTATCACACTTATTATTTATTATACACTTATTTATTATTATTATTTAGTTATTTTTATAATACACCTTTAACATACTTTAAAATAATTGTAATTTAATATATTTTCTAAAAAACATACTGTATACTCATTTGTACTTCTATTGTATTCTATTTTGTAAGTATAAATATATTTTATGAATTTTAAAATGATCACTGTAACAATGCACTGAAAGTGTACATTCAAAGTACATTATTAAATAACCTGAAGTTACAGTACGTTTTAAATAACATTTTTGAGTAATCTATTACTTATTCATGATTGGAATATACTTCATTACTTGGCCATACATTGCTTTCTGAAAGTAATAAAATAAACCAAATAAATAAAGCTGAATGTGAAAGATAAAGTTGAATGTTTTGATGGTCTTTGATGATGAAGTGGTGATACCAACCAAGTTTAGGTTCAGTGCGCTGCTGCTGTTTGTGCATTTATGCCCTCATTTAGTACACTAACTTCTTAAAGAACCTTTACAGAAAATGCATTGTCTACATTACAATTTAGCCTGGTCTGTGCTATAGATACTATCCTTTAACTGATTTGTAGTGATGGTACATGGGTGTACTTCTGTTGTATACTGAATGTTTGAATAATACACTGCAAGCAATGTTGACAATCATGATTGCTAATCATGATTAAATCATACATTTTATGAACATGCCACACTCAAGTACTGATGATCTGATGTGCGAGTGACCATCGGGTGCAAGTGTAACAAGAAGCAGTTCTTTGCAGAATTGCAATTTTTTTGTAGATGTATAATTGTTTATAATATGTAATAATTGTTTGGTATTGTTTTGCTTTTGTTTTATTGTATTATTTTAGATGTTTGAAAGTAAAGTCTCAAACAAATTCACAAAACAAGTGAAGTTTGTGTAGCTTCACTCGTTTTGTAAATTAGTTCGAGACTTTATTTTCTGCTGTTTCAAAATGTTTTTTTTTTTTGTTTAGTTTGTTTCTTTCATGGTTGGTGCATTTTATGTTTTGCAATGCTAAAACCATTTGAGGTTTAAGTAAACACTGTTTGACTTATTAAATGTGTCTCTGTCATTAAAGTTTATTGCATTTACTGTAAGAACCTTGAAAAGTGGATTCAGCATTGGGGAAAATAAGCATATTTTTACTCAAAAATAATATATTGCTTGTGTGTTTCAAAGACACTCATAATTCATTTGTAATTTATTGTTAAACAAAAATACACTTTAATATCACCAACCAAGAAAATAGGCATATACTCAAAGTGTACAGTTATCTTGATGCTGTTCCAATTTAGCACCAAAAATTACACTAAATACACTTAAAAGTTATACTTTAGTATAATTTTATTACAACTACAATACACTCAGTACAAAAATAGTATCCAAAATAGCACACTTTAAGTTAACTAATCATTAACATACTTAAAGTATACTGACAATTCTGGCTGCAAGCATTTTTTTCCACTGAAGATGGCACCTAGGCCACACAGGAAACTGAATAATGTTAATCAAAACATCTTTAAGCAGGATTTAGTAAGCTTGCATTCAGGTCATACCTGTCCTCCAGTTTCTTCCAAGTGCTTCTTCAGCAAATTCATGGTGTTGGGCGTTACAACATAACCCTCAGTCTTGTAATTCTCCCCTAAAGAAAGAGAACAATAAAACACACAATTTACATTTATCCAATTATCCCTTAATGGTGCAAACTGTGCATACAGTACTGTGGTTCTGCTTCAATCTGCCAATAATCAACAAGTCAACAGCCTCACCTGGCTTATGGAACTTGAGTGCCTCTCCTCTCAGCTGTTCCATCAATGATTTTCCTTCTGTGTTTACTTCACCTATGAAGAGAAAATAGATTTTATGAAGAAAAGGTCTGGGTTCCAGGTTGCTTCTGCCCCTCTGTTTAATAAAAAAATTAAGTCAACATAAAAACTAATCCATATAAATTGATTATTGGCAGTATTACTAAGAAATATGATAGCTGTACAGTAGTCAACATTGTGGACCAAAAACATTAATCAAATTTCTCTTAAAAGATAAAAACTATAATGTGCTCACCTCAGGGTAACTAATAAAATGGTGATGATGTTTTGATCCATTTCAAATGTAAACTACTCTATATGATGAGCAGATTTAATTTAGAGATTTTATCATTATTTAGGCTACATATACACTAATCCCAATACTTTTGAAAGTGCATCCGTTTCTCTCTCTTTCTGTATTGTAGTGTTAAGTGGGTGTTGAATGTTTTTTTTTTTTTTTTTTTTTAAACAATGACGCACATTTAGTCATGTGATCCAAACCGTTTTGTTGCTTAATATTTTTGGAACTGTGATACCTTTTTCAGGAATCTTTGATAAATAAGTTTAAAATAATAGCAATTATATAAAATACAAATCTTTCCTAACAATATATACAACTATTAGTTTGAAAGTTTAAGAGATTTTTTTTTAAAGAGATTAATACTTTTTATTCATCAAGTATGTGTTAAATTGATAAGAAGTGATTGTAAAGGCTTATATTGTTGAGATGCAGGAGTTGCACTTAGGAATGGAGGCAGATGAATGTGAGCTTAACCAATTAACATGACTAAATTATTGGAGTCCAGCATATGTCACCAGAGAGAAGCCTGTGGATTTTACTTGAACATCAGGTTTAATAATTATTACAGAGATATTATTATTATTATTATTATTATGTCACTCCAAATAATTGGAAAAAGGCTATTCGAACCTCAGTTTAATCCTGACATTGAGTAGTCCTGCTTTGCACAGCAACATTTAATGTGCAGTACTACAATGACCATGGTATAGCAAAGAAAATTCATACTGTCACTACAATATATCGAAATACTGCTCAACCATATTATCTCGGGTAATATGGCTTAATTTATAATTTATTATTTAATACACAACCAAAGACACATGAGTCACATTAAAGTGACAAGGAAAAAAAAAAAAAAAACATCTCATAAGTTTCTTTGTCTTACCATTTGCAACTTCTTCAGTGTTTACAACTTTCTCTGCAACTTTGGGTTTGGCGGCCTGTGATAAAAGAAAAAAAAAAACATTTCACAGCTCCGTAGTTCACATAAGAACTATAGAAATCTCTGTTACTCATTTTAAACCAGCATGCCACTGATGCCTGTGGTGTAGCCAAAACTCGCCCTGTTCTGACTCAGAAAGAATAACTGTTAAACCTGTTTATGTTGTTCTTGCCCAACAACAACAACAACAACTCAATCTGGCATTAAACATATACATGCTATGGAGGTTAGATAACACACAGAAAGCACAAAGGTCTAAAACCAGGAATAAGATTTGCTTTCAAGCACTGCTGTAATGTAGGAGTTTGGGGCCAGTACCACATAACCTGCCTATATACTGCTACATCATTTTGTAAAATGTAATTGTGGACTTTTATTTTGTTATGATTTGCAACAGATCCTCGCCAACAAAAATATACCTTGGGCTTTTTCTCCAGATCTGCCTCAGTTTTTGGACCCAGAAGGTGAAGCACCTAAGAAACAAAACAAATGTTCAGTGCACTGAAAATAATAAACAATGACCGATTTGAGCAAGGTTGTAAAACCTTCTTGCAAACCTGCATGTCCACTTCATTTTTTACAATCTTCCCATTAGCCCATTTGAGAGCAGTCCTGGCCTCACCTGAAGATCACAGAGCAAAACTATACCTCACCAGCAGCACACATGGCTGTATTCACACGCATATGAAATACTGCCTTACCCATGAGTATTCCCATGTTAAAGCGATATCTCTCTGCCAGCAGCTGCTCTTTGTGCTTCCTGACGATCATTTCAACCTGTGAATTCATTAAATTATAAATGTCAGTGACAGATCAGAATTCATAAAGTGCTAATTGAAAACTATGAAAATCCATTGTATTTTGTAAAAACATTAATAACTAGTTAATAACTGCATCTTCAACAGTGTAATTAGATTTATATTTAGTCATTTTGCAGATGTTTTTTTTCTAGTGTGATTTTTGGGTAATGGGGATAATCAGTATATATGGATTAGTTTTTATGTTGATTTAATTTTTTATTAAACAGAGGGGCAGAAGCAACCTGGAACCTGGAATTGTTATTTTAATTCTTTCAAATACAAAATAGATAACTATATAAATCCTTCTGGTAAAACTTCAGATTAGGGTCCAATTCACTTTAACAAATAACTATGAACTAATTATACTTTTTCCTCAGTATACTCCGAATTACTGTTTATTAATACTATGAAAGTAACTTGACAATTAAGCTTGGTAGAATTTAAAATGGATATGATTAAGGATTAAGAATAAGGTCTTGCAGACATGTAACATTACAGTAATTAAATTACTTATCCAATGAAAAAGTAAAGTAAGGGAGTACTGTTAATGGGTTATTTCTCTGTATGAAACTAAAGAGGGGTACTATCCCGTATCTGAGCTAATTATATGCCGTCACTTGTACACACACGTAATTACCAAAATACAAAAAACAACAAAAAAAAATAAAAGTAAAAAAACTATATGACCTAATTTTTTTAATCTATTTTTTAAATTACCTAAGAAGAATTTAAATAATTTGAATAATTAGACTTGTCATTCAGATGATCTTGGCATTTTTCATCATCATTAAAAAAAGCTAATTAGCTTTTTAAAAGCCAAAGCTTTACATTTTTGATTGCCATATTTTATCTCCTACCTCAAAATTTTATTCACACCTCAAAAAACCTTGCTAATGAAGTATCCTTACCGCATCCTCTATCTGCTCAGGTGTGACCACCACTCCCACGCCACAGGCAGCCTCAAACTTTGGTCGATCCAGATTCTCCTGAGGGTGGCTTTTTATAAAGTCCAATGCCGCTGAAAATATTTCAGCAATAAAAATATCAGCAAGCGGTGAAATGCAACGTCTTGAAATCACATGACAAAGGGTCCCGCTACTGAGCACTACTATCATATGGTGGTTAATTTATTAGTGCTGATAGATATTTATGACAATTTAATATTCTTTTACAAGGTTTTCTCTTCACATTGAAGTTTGTGTTTTATTTTTAAATGTACAAATTATGTTGATATCTAGTGTCTAATAAATCTGGCCAATGTCAACAAGCTGGATGTCTTGTTTTCGGTTTCCCAGAATCATGATTACTGTGTAAATACATTCACTTTCCATTTAAATGTCACATTGTCATAGCTAAATTTAATTAACTTATACTTATGTGAGGGATATGCCCTTACATTAAAATCTCTAACTCTCATTTGCAACAGTAAGAACAAAAAGTTTAAGAATTCTGATTTTTTTTTTTTTAATAATTGAGCTGTATTTTTTTCTTTTGCTTTCCTTTTATACTTATATCTCCTTTAATTTTTTCTTCAAGTGTTGGTTGTTTTCTTATAATAAAATAACATTACCATAATTTAAAAATCAGTTTTCTAGAAATGCACGAAACATGCATTGGTAATTGCATAAAACGTATTTAATTTTTACTGATCTCTACATGAACACAAAGGAAAAAACACAGGATGGCGGAAGAGTAAATGACAATCAGATACCTGACAGCTGTAGTTCTGAGATTATTTTCTGTGAAATGATGTATTCTGTGAGAAAAGACAGTCGATTGGAGTCTTTGAGTCGTGTCACCATGTTATACAGCAGAGTGCCCGCAGTCTTATCAATGCTAGCGGACCCCAGCAGCCCCTGAGCCTGAAAAATAAACAGTAACATCAGCAATAATACTACACGTCTTTTCCAAACAGGTCTTGTAAATGTGACGAGTAAAGAAAAGTCCTGTAGAGGCTGGGGAGGTTGTCAGCGCATAGCAGCAACTGTTTTGTTAGTCGTAACTGTGTACCTGTTCGATAGCCTTTTTGAGTGTTGATGATAGTGCTTCATTTTTCAATGTTTCTTTAGCTTTCTGCTCACTAAGGCCAATTGACATAAAGATAGACACCGCGTCCGCCATTTCTGTGCCGCACACACGCTGGTTTACGCTTCCGCCAGCCCCGAATGAGCACAACCCTAAACTTGCCTGCATTCGCATTGGACAAAGCATGGTTCTCCAATCAGATTTGTGTATCCTTCCACCAATAATCAGTGGGCTTCTGTTGACAGGCAGTTGCATCAGTCGAGCATTGCCACGTGAAGCGCTACAAATGGCAGATAAATATCTTTAAATGTTTTGAATTAAGTTATGTAAAGGACCTCTAGTTTAGTTACGTTGATGTAAGTGTACAGATGAAGATCACAGTTGGGAAAAGTCACTTAGGGATCGTTTACTCCGTGAACGTTTTTAGAACGTTCGTAGAAAACACCTTAGCAGCCCTTACGTTCTCTCTTACTGGTTCTCTGTATTTAACAATATAAATATATAAGTATTACATTTAAATTATTATTTATTGTTTATGTTTTTTTTTTATTATTATGTTACCATGTTCTCATAGTGTTTTATTGTGTTAGTTAGCTGTTAGGTACTTTTCACTGCAGTTTGGTTGAGATGAATTGGAATGCACAATGAAAAAACATGATTGAAATGAATTCTTCGTGAGTGTGTGTTAAAATCGTGTTTTAAGTGGAGTTCTTCAAATAAACCGAGGAGGGCAGCAATGCGCTTTTGATGTGTCCTAGTCTGCAGCAGATCTCATAAGAAGAAGCAGCAGCAACAGAAGGATGGATCAATCACCGTCATTTCCTCCAGCCTAGTAGAACCAGGGGTAGTTTCGCTTTGTGTCTTAGATTTAATCAGATTTATCGAACAGATTACAATATAAAATAAAAAAAATAATAATTTGAATGAACCTTGATAGAGGATTTTCCTTTTTGAGCCGTCGAGCGTCCCTTGTAATGTGCATAGAACACATTAGCTAGCAGCAACCCAATGGATTACAAAATACATCTGTACATGCACGAAGATGTATTAAGTATACTGGCATAGTCTGTTTCATATGCGCTCTGTAAGCTAAAGACTTTTTTAACTTTTCTTATGTCCAAATCATAGATTTGTGTGTGTTTTCATTCCATGTATTTGTATTGTACTGATTCATGAATTGATTGTTTTGATTATAACAGGAAGTACATAATGTCCCAGCATGCTCTGTTCTCTGAGAGTTGTAAGGCATGGCGTTCACTGCCTTGTCAACAGTCAGAGCTTCGGCTGGATCTCACTCTGGGATGTGGTCAGACGTTCCGGTAAAATATATACTACCGATTCAATGCTGTCTTTCACAGAAACCTTTCTTATAGGCGTCACCGTTTATGTTTTTGTTGCATTTTATTAATTCTCTGATGTCCATTTATAATTGAAAAGTCATACTTTAAATTTAATATTCTTTCTGGTCCTGTTTTTGATATATAATAGGAATAGGAAGCAGTAAGCATACATTACAGTAGCACAGTGCACTATTGTGTTATTAGCTTGAAAACCATTCTGAACAAACCCCCAGAAATAAACAATCTGTGTTTTCGATATATACTGTGTTTAGTTTTTCAGTATAGAGTATGACCATATTGCCCATCCTTGTAGATGGCGTGAGACTGCAGATGGTCACTGGACAGGAGTAATGCGAGGAAAAGTGTGGACACTAACTCAAACAGAGGATACATTATGGTACTATGTTTACAGCCATCAAATAAATCCAGAAACAGAAAACAAACAGAAATGGAAGGAGGAAGAGGAGGAACAATTATTGGGAAAGATGTCAAAAAGAAAGACTGACATGAAGCAGGAAGAGGCAGGATTGTGCACAGTGATGTCAGAGCCTGACAACAAAGACGAGGAACTTCTGATGGACTATTTCCAGTTAGGTGTTAAATTAGGGGATCTCTACAGACACTGGAGCACCTTGGATCCACATTTCAAACACACAGCAAGCATCTTTACAGGTACATGTCTCTGTGCAGGAATAGTTCACCATATTTTTACATTGTACCTGTATTTTAAAAAATACAGTATTATTTACAAGGAATTACATCTATAATTAATTTTTGTACTTGCATTTTTACACTGTTAGCTGTCATCCTTAATAAAAAAAAAAATCTGAATCTGTCTGTTTGAACATTTCAGGAGTACGTTTGTTGCATCAAGACCCTGTGGAGTGTCTTTTCTCATTCATCTGTAGCTCAAATAATCACATCTCCCGGATTCAGGGCATGGTCGACAGACTGTGTCAGACACTTGGGACTCTCCTCTGCAAACTTGATGACGTAGCCTATCATGATTTCCCCCATCTGCAAGCTCTCACAGGTATCTGAGTACACACACACACATGTCCAGTCACACAAATCATGTTGTCATGTATGTTTTGTTGACCTTGGTTAATTTTTGTATAAGATTTGTCAGTTGTATATTGTATATGTTTGCATTATAAAGAAACATAATGTACACTGTAATGTTTATAATATACCCATTTCTGCTTCTGAAAATGTACAGACTGTAAAATGTTCTTCCTAATAATCATTTAATCAATTACAAATAACCAGACTCAGGCTAGCCATTTAATTTTACATCATGAAGCTCAGTACAAAAGGTCTATTGATAATATAACTAAATGAATATTAAATTAAAATATATTAATTGTAAAAAAAAATGCAGTACAGCAGTCTATTTTGCACCCTTTAGTTCTTTAAATATCACAAATAGTTTTACCACTTTTAGTAGCACTTTTACCACAAGTACTGTCAATTTTCTGACTTTGGTACTTACTAAATAAAAAATAAATGAATACTCTTGAAATATTAATTATTTAAATTTAAATTAGTTCTCCCTAAAAATTTAATATCAAGATGTACATTCATTTCACACTTATGTCATTTCAAATCCATAAGGCTTTTGTTCATATTTGTAACACAAATTAAGATACCAGAATAAGATCTGGAAAGTTTTGGTCGTCTGTTCACCCACAACTTTGCATGGTTTATGTGTGGGAACTATGAGGTTTGTTCTTCAGCTTAATGTATGTTTTATATAAAAGACACTATCATGTCTATCTGAAAAATATTTCATATGGAATTTTTCTTTCAGTAACTTATATTCACTTTTTGAAGTGTAAAAGTTTTATGATAAGGAATATTCAGTAGGACAGATACCTTTAAGATTTCTTAAATATCATGTTTGTGTTTGGAAAGTTATTAAAGTTATGGATTTGGAACATTGTGATATTGAGTAAGTGATTACAGAATTTTTATTCTTGACCCTGGAACAACATTGTGATTAAACAATCAGATTTGAAGTACCAGTTCATAGTTTTTGTAAAGGTTTATTTTTTAGGCTTACAATCAGTGTTTGGTGCTTGTGCATCAGTGTCTATCACTTCCTCTGATTTTAGGGATTACTTATTGTTATGCATGTAGGGAAATGGTCAAGACTAAGTTTTTGGATTAAAATGTTGTTCCAGGGTCAGAAAAATATGTTGACGAGATCTAGCCCAGCTTTTTAACATACCTGGTCTTTGTAAGTTTTCAAAATCAGATATATGGAACAGTATATATATTATATGTCAAAAATGGGTTGCCTGTGATAACAGTTAGTTTTACAGTTTACCATCATTATACAAAAAAATTTGGGCTCCTGAAAAAGTATTTCCCAAAATTACTAATTCATCATAATGCAAAATCTTAAAAACACTTAATGCTTAATATTTGAATGTTTGTTTATGTGTGACAGATCCTAGTGTGGAGATGAATTTGCGTGATTTAGGTTTTGGCTACCGTGCTCGTTTCCTGCAGCAGAGCGCACAAGTCATTGTGAGCTCTCATGACCCTGACTGGCTCCAGTCGCTCTGCAGCATCCCCTACTTACAGGCTAGAGATGCACTGAGAGCTCTTCCTGGAGTTGGTCTCAAGGTAATTATTTATTCTACATTAATGCATAAAAATTCTCTGTGCAAGTATGTGAATTGATCTTCTAAAACTTGCAATTGCAACACAAGGCAAGGCATTAGCACAAACTGTTGTCTTCTGTGGAGGATTTTCTCTTTCAACTTTATAATACAGTGCACTTTTGTGTTTGTATACTGGTGTGCTTTTGGCATATGCCCTATTAAACACGTGCGTTTATCATAATTGTCTTACATTTCTAACATTTGTGTTTGCTGGGGATCAGGTGGCTGACTGTGTATGTCTGATGTCACTAAATAAGTTTGAGGCTCTTCCTGTGGACACGCATGTGTGGCAAATAGCAAAACGTGATTACAACTATGCTGCTGGGAGCAACCAGAAGACTGATAGAGTCTACAAAGAGATTGGTTAGTAGCATTTGTCACTGGCAAGCAAAAAAATGTACTTTATTTTTACAGTTAATTAGACCTTTTTGATCCTCTTTTGCAGGTGACTTCTTTAGAAAACTCTGGGGTCCTTATGCAGGCTGGGCACAATCTGTAAGTAATACTGCTCATTATTCATTAGATTTTATATATATATATATATATATATATATATATATATATATATATATATATATATATATATATATATATATATATATATATATATATATACTCAGCCTAACCTTTTTTTAAAAAAAACAATACAATCACAGCATAAGGGACTTATTATTAAGAGACGCTCCGGAGTCAATGGTTTATTTCTTCGCTCCGTTACTCTGTGTTTTGGCTTTCTCCTTTTCCAAATATTTCTAAAGTTTATCGTAGTGTGCTTGGCTGCTGCAGTGGATCTTCTTCGCAGTTTCTTCATTAGAGTAAAACAGGAAACAGACTCTGCAGTAATATCCCATCTTCACAAACTCCACACCCACTGGGACATTAGGATCATATGGCTCAAGAGTGGCATGGCTAGTTTCAGGCTTTATTTCAGATGGCGTTGCAGTAATGGGTTTTTCCTCAGTCCTCGTGGTATTCTCTGATTCGGGGGGAACGGCATCGGTCTCGTCATCTTGGGGCTCAGTCTCCATATTCTCATATATATATATATATATATATATATATATATATATATATATATATATATATATTATTATTATTATTATTATTATTATTTATTATTATTATTGCAGAATTATTTATTCTGTATGTATTTTTTGGTTCTCAGGTGCTCTTCTGTGCTGATCTTAAGAGGTTTCAGAAGCTGAAAGAAGAGATTCCTGCACTGAAAGATAAAACAGAGCTGAAGAAAAAGATGAAGGAGAGAACACATGACAGATGTGACGAAAAGCAGAAAAGAAAAAAAGGCAAAAAACAAAAGAGGTCATAAGATAATATCATAATGTAGATAACATTTATCTGTAATCGTAAATCTTTTTTAAATGCATGTGGATGAATCAATCTTGAATTTCTACAATATTTGTCAGAATCTCAAACAGCTAAATTTTATTGGTTATGTCTAAGAAAGGACAGTATTTTTTACACTTAAGTGTATAATAAATGCTGTTAAACACACTGAAGGGCTTTTTGTTTATGTCGAAGGATAAATTCCCTTAACAAAAAGTAGTATAAGTTTATTTTATTAAGTATACTTAAGTAAAACTAAATGTGGACTGAATTGGCCCACTAAAGTATAGAAAATTTTACTTTTAACTGTAAGTATAACATTAGTAAACTATAAGTGCAATCAATGAAGGATAGCTATTTTTTTGGTGGACAGTGTTTGATTTATTTGGGCTCTTTACCCTTGACTCTTGTTTTACTGGTCTGAAACTGTGATCAGGTGTTGGTTGTGTTTTAAATTTTTTTTACCAGAGTATGTTCTTTGTCACTGTTGTTGAGATTCATATGCTGATTTATGATGTCTGTATGTGTCTAAAAGAAGACCTTCCCCTTATATTTTTTAGTGAATTCAAAAATATTATTTAAAAGAAAAACTATTTGATTATACTGAAAACTCGGATGAAGGAATACAGGGCTCCTATAATAAACTACTCAGTGATTCAGGTCAAACGATGATTATGTAAAACCACAATCATCACCCAATCACCTTTTCTCTTGGCTTGTCTAACTACCTCACAGCAGCAAAACAAAGCTTATTGTTATAAAGTCAAGAGTGAAGAGCACGACTAAAGCAAGCACTGACCACTGTAACATAAATGAAAATATAAGATTCAGTGATTGTTTGTTAACATCAGGTGTCTTCAATAAGAGACATAAAATAACAGTTTACATTATGTGCATGAATATTACATTTTAGCAGGTTGTTTCCTTTTTTACAGTGTGTGTTTTTGGTAATTCAGATGTGTACTACTGCCCCCTACCATATAACAATGAAAACATGTCTTCTATGAGCACAAATAAAGGTCAAATATACTATATAAATATACTATACTATACAAATATATTTTTCAAAGTATGTCAAGTATGCTTATTGTACTAATTTTAAATATAATTTTGAGACATATTTAGTTTAAAAGAAGTCTACACATGAACTTGCTTTTTCATAAGAGTTACTTTGATATGTCTTAATCATTTATTTTTCTTAAATTGTAAATGTGGTGAAATGGTAAAATATGAAATACTATTTTTTTTTAAGTAGATTGAAGCAGAGGTTCATTCATTGGTTCATTTGCCATTCCCCCTCTTTGTTATAGTTATAGTTATGTTTTGCTTTTGGATTTACTTTACATTATACATTATAATATTAATATTAGACATTATAAAATCACTATTATTACATAAAAAAATAATAGTAATAATAGTGATTTTTCTCAAAGTTCGTTTGAAGAGTCTCATAAATCGAATGCCCCTTAGTTCCCACTACAAAATGAATAAATCAATTATAAAGTGGACTATCAAAATAAAGTGCAACACAAGAGTTGTTTATTATTTGGCAAGAATATCTGATTCTATATAATATACAACGAGAAACTACACTGCTGTTACCATGAATACCTTCAATATTTCTAAGCAAGAACATTTATGCATTAATGCATGTCCACTCGCCCGGAGACACAAACAGTGACACTAAAAAAAGGAAAGGATTGAGTCAGTGGCTTATGTAAGTATGACCCATGCGCTGTTCTTGCTCTGAGGTGCTTACAGCATGCCAAGCAATGTCAAAATAAATTGCATAATAAAAATGTTTTACCATGTATCAGGACCAGATCTCAGACAAAGAAAGGAAATAAAATAGAACAGAAAAATGTTTTTTAAACTTTAAATCATGTAAATGTTTTCTTTCAGCTCCTTTCTTGATGCAAACAAATGTATCCTGATTAAATCTGTTGTTGGCAAGCAACCTATATATTGCTAATATTTTATCATTCCATAATAGTTTTCCAGTGCCCTACACTGTAATTTCTAATAGTTCTAGTTCAGTTTACTTAAAAAAAATAAGAATAAGGGATATAAAATAAATAAATAAAATAAGGGAAACAGATTCCCTTATATGTTCAAAGTAAACTTAGGAGGAAAATCTAAGTTGAGTTAATAATTAGTATAATGAATTATTTCTGAGTACTTTTACTAATAAATATGAAGTATGTAAATTTAAGTTAATATACTCTAATGTTTATTAATATATAAAAATATAGTAAGCCCAATATATTAATTTAACATTTTAAGTAAGGACAACTTAAAAAAAATGTGTTTAAAAAATTTGATAGTTTCCATAAACATGTTTTTGTGAACAAGTTTTTGTTTTTAAGTACACGGTAAAATCTAATAAGTTGGGCTTGATTGAAAAAGCATGGAAACTGATTGCCTTAAAAAAACAAGTAAAGTGAAATGGAAATAATATGTTGTACTGACAAATGCTTAGTATAGTTTATTTAAATGAGAGTGGGGTGTACTTGATCCTTTACTTCAGGTTTACTCATGACTTATAGTAGTATTACTACTCACTGACTCCCAGAATGCATTGCGGCAGAAAAAAAATATGTAATTGCTGTGTTTTAGAGTTGTTGTTTTTATTTGCAAATTTTATTTGCTGTCTTATGTCAGTAGTAGCAGTAGTGGTTATTCAATTGATAAAAATAAATTACATTTAATTGTTACCATTGTTGTGATTTGCGTGCTGATTGAAGAAGTCAGTATGTCACTTCAGCATGTTAACACAATTATTTAAGTTATCATACAAATCAAAAGCTTCTCAAGCGGTTTAAGAAAAACATTGAAAGTGTAAAAGATTGTTAATAAGCACGCAAATAATATACTAATAGAAAAATATGATCTAACAATATAATGAATAAATTAAAAGATAGGGCACCTTCCAAATTCTTTTCTGAAAGTAATTTAAAATGATTTTGTGAAACAAGTGAATTCAACTAGTGAAAGATAACAGACATAGAGCATTTTTTCTTCTTCCTCTTCTGTTGTTATGTTGCAGATTAGCAACATATTAGTGCACTACTGCCTCTTACTTCTTTATTAATGTCAGTGGTTAATTTGTGACTACATGTATCAATACCAGCCAATCATTTTATGACATCTTTTTTTCTATGGTTTCAAAGTAATTAGTCACATTGCACTTAAGTGATTACACTTACACTGATTTTTTTTAGAGTATCTAAAAACTAGAGTAGGATTTTGTATTTCTCATTCTGAACCATAATAATTAACACCATAACACTTACCTCTATATGTATATGTTGTTTTGTGGTTGACAGTTATTGTGGTATAAAAAATGTGCTGTCATTGTTGTCAGCTACATTACTCTCATATGTACCTCACATTATGTACCTTTGTTCACACTGAACAAAGAATTGTCTGTCCACATAAGATGGCCCCTTCTATAAATTTCTGCTTGTGTAATTATGTGTGTGTGTGTGTGTGTGTGTGTGTGTATGGATTAAACTTCTCAGAGATGATTATGTATGTGTTTTTGTGCCACACATGCTTATTCTTGGTGGCCTAAATCTGTTCTGTTTATGTTTAAGAGCAAGCATCAACATCATAACCATGCAAAGCATGAACAGCGAGCTTTACCACAGTGCTATTGTCATGAATTGAATGCATGAATGAATCTGGCAATGCTTGTGTGCAGTATGATGTCATTACTGCTCACTGGGAAGCCTTGGGGAGAAACATGCAGTCAAACATGTGAGGAACAGACAGATTTTTTTTATATAACAGGGGCTTTTTAACCATTTCTGAATCCTTCCCAGCACTGTGCATTTTGGATGTCTCCCACAGTGCAATAGTGTTTAGCAACAGTTTAAAACCCCACCATCTGAAGGCTCCAAGATTGAATATTACAATTATATATTATAGAATTTTGCCATCATTGTGGGATTGTAATGCCCAACCAGCAGAGGGAGCCCTCTCTGCCTGCCGCCTCATATTTGTTTGTTGCACCTGCCCTTAATAAACAACCGAAAATGGATTCCAACTCTGTCTCAGCGTCTTTGTTAGAACTATTTAGCACTTAATTTATTGTAGATGCATTCAGGTTTAGTCTTGTATATTTAAATTAAGAAAACAGTTTCCTATAAGCCTGCTTCTATCAGACAAAAAATTATATTCCATATCATGGGCATGATCTGCTTTTGGATGACAGCCCTACCATTTTTTGATATTTCATGAAATTATAGTTTCTATAATATAAATTAAAATGTTAAATCATGTTTCAGTTTCACTGATTATTGACATCCCTTGTACTATCAAAATAAAATAAACTATACAATACTATTTTGGGGTGCACTTTATTTTACAGTACGTGTACTGACATGTACTTACACTGTACCTGTCTAGGAAAGTTCTGATACAACCTAGCAACTACATGAGGGGTTATGTTAAGGGTTAGTTTCAGGATTAGTACATAGTTATTACCTAGTTATTGAAATTACTTTAATAAGTAAATAGTTTTTTGTGTCATACATTATGTATCATAATGTGTGATAAGGCTGTTTGGAGTTCACTTGGCGATGAGAGCAATAAAGGACAATGCTGTGTCATGGCATAGACATTATAGGAACAGGTGTCTTAAGCATATGTGTGCATATGCCAATCTCTCATTGGCTTGATTATGTGAACATGACGTAGCACAGCATCATCATATTGAAATGTATATCAACAGATTGTAATTGTCTAAAGGAGATACACAGGCCTGACTGAGGCATTGTGACACAGTGGTTCATTCTTTTTTCAGGGAATTCTGGCTACAACAATATGACCTAAGATAATCCCTTTCGAATAGAAATCTGTTGGAACTTTAAAAGCTCCTGCCCAACAAGGCTGTCTAACGCTTGCAAAACAATTGTTAAGTGCAAAAAATGACCTGGATCAATCCTAAGGGCTCTGGAGTGAATTCTACACAGTAATATCTGATGATGAATGCATGTGAATGTATGCAGTCAGTCCCTCAAGGACTCAACCAAACATATTTGCACATCCTTTGTGTATCGCCATCCGTAATGATGCAGAAACACATTGTCACACATCTCCTAAACTCATTTCTTGTCATGATACAGATAAACACCTCTTCAGACACTTAGAAACTTGTAATACTTATAATTAGAATATCTATAGTGGACTATCAAATAAAATGAACAACATTTTTTGCAGTCTATAGTACACACATTTTCCAGTGCTTAAAACATGTTATATGCATAGGTCACATAACCCTTATGCTAAAATGGACCATAGACCCCGATGTTGACAGAGCCTAGTCACACTCCTGGTCATAAAGTGGACTGAAAGTAAATGTCCTTGCCAGATTACTATAATCCTGTTAACCTGTAAAGGATTAACATCATGCTCCTGATATAATCTGACATGCTTAACCACATGTACAATTATAATCAAAATTATTATTACACCCTATGTATATGTATATATATATATATATATATATATATATATATATATATATATATATATATATATATATATATATATATACACATCATATATATCATAATTTATGTCATAACCCATATTTAGTATTATTTTTTTTTACTGTTGACTTATTTATATGGTTAAATGTTTTATGAGAGATGACTGAACTGGAATTTATTGGACCCATAGATCAGCAATATATCTTATATAAAAAAACAAACCTAACAACTTTAAAAACACCATCACCGTGGTCGAACATAGAAGTGGGCCAGTATATTTAGGCAAATTTGCTGTTGCATGATGGAAATCTTTACTGTATTAAGGACATAATGGATTATGTAATGTAACAATGCCATTGTCAAAGATTATTAAGACTGCAGTACATAGACTAAAGCTTGATGATCATTAGACACTCCAAAGACTGTACATAAATTTGGTTCAGAGATGGGTCATGAAATGTTTTAGAGTGGCCTGTTTAATCATAAGACTTAAATGTTATTAAAAATCTTTAGTGGGATTAGACTAAAGCAGTGGCAACATGTAAAGCTTTCTCATCCAAGGAATGTGTTAAGATTCCAGTACAAATGTCTCAGAAACTAATTATAGGCTAAAATAAAATTTATATTCATTTATAAAGAAATAAAACATTTGACTCATGAGCCTAAAATAAAAAAAAAAAGCCAGTATTTAAATATCTCATTAGTAGATATTTATATATAACATGTACATATCCTATGGTTAGATAACTTGGTATAAGTAAAGTATAGTAGGTGTCACAACAAGACATCTCTCTCTCTCTCTCTCTCTCTCTCTCTCTCTCTCTCTCTCTCTCTCTCTCTCTCTCTCTCTCTCTCTCCCTCCCTCTTCCTGGTGCTAGAACAAACGAACATAGGCGCTGTGTTTGTGTCGCAATGTCTTCACGCGTAGCATTCCTGAAGCAAATACAAACGACAAATGAATGAGAGACTGGAGGGCAACAAACGACAATCTTACAGGTACGAGTGTTTCATTCACTCCTCTCTGAGAGCACATTGTAAAATATTAATGAAAATACGTGTGTATGCGAGCGCGACTGTAATAAGATGGTTCATGACCATGACAGCTGCTTGCGCAGTAAACTCTTTCGACTTGACGTCTACAGCTCTCATGAAGCGTAAATATTCAGATGAATATAACTGGTCAGAGATGTATGTTACTGTTTATTTTCGTGGCGTTGCGTTGGAGAAAGCTTTGCGCTGAAGGACGTATATAGGCTACACATACAGAAAAATGGGAAGCGACTGCAGCACGTCCATAGTGCAGGGTTTTTCCATAGGCTAGTAAAGTGTCATACTCCATTCTAAAGATACCGATGATTCTTACGGCACTAATGATGTTGCTCTGGTCTACACCATCTAATATTTTGCATGTCAGATGATCTGATATCTGCTACATGTGTTGTGAGTTAATTACCCGTTTTAGATAAATGAAATACATTTTAACGGTAAGAACACGTAGAAATGGGAAAAATAACTGCAAAGTTTCACTTTGAATAGGTATAGATCTTAAAAATTACAAATATATTTCACAATTCTAAATCAAATGCATTTTTTTTTAGTTCTTTAGGCCTACATTATATGTTTCTGGAGCTTAGCTTATAAAGTTTCACCATTTTCTAAAATGCAAGTAAATGCCCAAAGCTGATTGGCGAACTTCATCGTTCGTTATGCACGCCCTCCTCAATGGCATACAACAGAGCCTATATGTTTGAGTCTGAGTTAAATCCGAAGGCAGAAGAAAGAGTGCTATGAACCAGTGAAACCATTGTTGCAACAGTGTTTCATTGTTAATGTAATTGTGCTTTCTATAATCTATTATAACTGTATATAAAATGTAATTATTATAACTGGCATATGGCAACACTATTATTACTAAACTGGTATCATGTTGACAAATGAAATCACTCTCATTCGTTTGGGTTCGTTCCCCCAAAATTAATGTCATTGCAAAAATGTAAGACATTAGTTCATTTAAAAAACACAGATGAAAATCATTTTAATAAAATCTGAGAGATTTGTTGGACTATTAAACATTCACCTAAAACTCTGATGTTTTAAAACATTTTTAATGTGAAAATATAATATAATTAAAAAAATGCATGTAAATCAAGCAGTTTAATCAAAGTTTTCTAAAAAGACACAATGCATTTATATTATGAACATATTTCATTTCTTTTACTCACATTTGATGGAGGAAGTTGGAGGGAATTAATTTCACAGTGTTTGCCAGAGAACTTACAATGAGAGATGAGAGACAGTGTATAGGATCCACTGACCTTGTGTCATATGAACCTGCATAGACATAATGATGTCACATTGCTAGGAGAATAGCTGTATAGCTCAAATTCTGATTGAATGAGACACATTTAAAGCCATACACTCAATGTGAACACATACTGAATTCAAGCTGAAACATTGCTCATCCCTTAAATATCCTGGCATGGTTGAAACACATTCCATATGTTAAAATTATGTTTTTTTGTGTGTAAATATATACTGCTTTATAACAACATATCTACTATTTTATACATTTGTACTTCATACTGCTCAGGCCTGTTGAGTTTGAGAAAATGAAAACAGTGGAAGAAGTATGTCTTGAGTCAGATGTAAAGCAAATGTGTGCATATGTGTGGTTTCGTTTCGTCTGTGTTGCATTAGGTAACTTATGGCTGGTCAGGAATTATGAATGACACATTCCTTGGAGTTTTAATTATGTAAAGTGATCAGAACTGATCACTATGGCTGCTTTATACCCTTATGTAGCAAATTTAAACAAATAATTCAGTCCATACACGTCTCTAAACTGCCAGGAATTCTGTTTTACTTTTAGTTAGTTTTGACCTCAGTCAGACACGCACACATACACACATACTGTACACACAGTTAAGTTGTAACACGGGACACAGTTCTGATCATACTGCATACAAATGGGCCTCTGTCTGTGCCTGGAAACATTCACAGAAATGTACGGAAATGTCTGACTATGGAATCTGAGCATGCATGAGAAGGAAATAGAGAGGCCAGCTGCACTAACAGACTCTTTTTAACTGAAAACTTTCTTGATTCAACCACTGTGTTTTTAAATGTGTTTTAAGTATTAAAGTATTAATCTTACAATATATTTTCACATTTTAAAAAAGGTCAGTGACATGATGTTTATATATATTTGTATGTATGTATTTATATTAATTATATATAATTAATTATGACTAATTGCAACTATTTTTGTAAGCTTCTGTAGCAAAATTACATTGTCATCAACAAATCTGTTCATTCAGCAAACATTCATTGAACATCACCTCTAAGAAAGGATATTTCTGTGGCCATAGAAAATACCTTCTTACAGTATTTTTTTAGTTTATGTACAATACTTGCATTGCCTCGTTGGTGAGGTTTTCAGATGCAGTCTTGAATGAAAATTTCGGTGGTTCCCAGGTTTTGGACTTGCACTCACATTTTTCCTGTTTGAAGAGTGATGATCTCCAAAGATGTCTTGACTCATGAGGATTGTGAGTTTCTTCCCAGGTAGAAGGAGAAAAGAGCTAAGAAGGATATCTGCTGAGATCTGAGGATCTTTGGTTAAATGGAAAGTCAAGACCGTTATGGTCTGGCACCAAAACCTAAGGTCACACCTCTTGTGGGTTAAAGAACCAATGATGTCTTGAACTTTGGTAGAGAGAGTTTTATGACTCTTTGTCTCTAAGCATGGTTATTTGCTTATACACTGGATTAGAGTTTGATAGGCAACTAGTAAAGATTCTTATAACCTGAAAGATATGTGTGTTGATTCAAAGAAAGGTTTTGACTGTGAATTGTAGGGAAAAGTCCATTGTTGAGGACATTATGTGTTTTTCCAAAGGAAAGAACTGTGCTGCAATAATTTCTTTTAGGCCATAAACCAGCATTATCAGTTGGTTGCCAGGGGAACCTGGGCTTGTTGTTGTTCTCGACCCATAGTTGCATAGTATATATTTATTTATTTATTTATTTATTTAATCCATACAACAACCCCCCACATAACATTGCAGTCAGGAACATATTGTAGTAGACAATATTGACAACATGCAACAACTTGCTGATAGGCTGATAGTATTTTTAAAGTCAAGGGGCAAATGCCCATTTAATTGCCATTTTTAAATGCCCATTTAATTACATTAATTGTCATAATAGTGAATTAAAACAGGCGTCAACAACTTTTGTTGACAAACCATTTTTTTGGGCGTTGTTGGGATTGTACCAGTATCCAAAAGACAACATATGCTGGTTATCTAGCATGCCAGCATCCCATGCCGTGGACAAACATAAGAGCACCAGCATCCCAAGCTGGTCCGTGATGGCAGAATATAAACACAAACACTGTCTCTCTCTCTCTCTCACACAAAAACAAAATTCATTTCCTGATAACATAGCAACTGTACACATATATATGCTCTTAATTTGAATCAAATAAAATACATTTCAGAATATCTGATGAAATTTGTGAAAATAGTATTCTAACCATGTCATTCCAGTTCACAAAAATGTAAAAATGTTTCAGAATCCAGTAACAAAGGAAGCCATTTGAATAAGTGACACAAAATGGAACCTGATGACCAAATTTAGGTATACATGAAGTTCTAGGTTCTGAGGTTCTAGGGCAATGGCTGTATCTATGGTATAACAGTGTTTTAGTGCAAAATAAAATAATAATAAGATTTCAAGATTAAATCCAAATTTATGATAATTAAATTGCAATATAGCAAGTACAGCAATATGAGATTGAAGTTAATTAAATTAATTAATTAATTAACTTAATCTGTTTTGCCATTTTTATATTATGACTATGCATTTAGGATATTAGGACAGATTAGAGCTGACAGGGAGAAGGTGGGTAGGAGATAGGGAAAGATCTATACAGTCATTTGGGATGGCCAATAGCTCAAGAGTGCTATAATTTGATGCACTACCCACAAGGCTATCGGGCACCAACAAGTCTTAATATTTTAAATATAAAATAGTAGCATTATGAGATTAATGTAATAGTTTTTTAGGTTAAAGGTCAAAGTCACGAAGCTTGATATTGAAAGTCTTATTGTGTTTTTTTAAAGTGTTGTCTTAATAAAAAACATACTGGTTTGTAGTGCAAGCAGCTTTACCCTTTATTGCATGTCTTTCTACTAGTTATTTACCTATAGTGTCTAACGAGCTGGAAGCCTCACCCTTAGACTTACTTCTGCATTGAGGAAAAAGGTGGATAATGCAAGAGTGCAATGCAGACAGGAAGCACAATGGGAGAGGGTGGGATCAGGAAAAACGTCTGTTACTTAGTATAATTTCCAGTAGTAAACATTTTGACAAGAACTTCTTTCGGAGAGCAATACCTTTTCTGCCATGTAAAAGAGCTCCATAGAATGGCTCAGAGGTCTTACTTTTGATGTTTATTTTTTTGGCTACCTGGGTTCAGTTTCCAGGGAATGCATGAACTGATAAAACGTATACAAAAGATATAAAGAGGTTTTTGCTCTTTATGTGCTTTGCACATTTACAGAATTTGAAACTTCAGACAGTACCAGGAGTTATTTGTGTTTTCTGGAGCCATTAATGATACCTAAGCTATAGCACTAGCATACAATTGTGCAGGAAAGGAAACCCCACCTCTAGAGTGGTGAGTGGTGTGTTTCCAGTGACTTAATCAAAAGAAAATATCTGGTTACCCAGTGTAACCCTGGTTCTCTGAAAGAAAAGTAATTAATGTCAGTAATTATTTAATTACTAATGAAATGTAATAAAACTAGTAATTCATAGTCTTCACATGGGTAGTATATGATAGTATGCAATTAAAATAGGTAAAAATGGGGCTTGCTGAATACAATTTTTGACTTTCATTTTTCCTTCTGAGAATAATGACATTTTGTTTTACACTAGGTTGATCTTGGGAAAAACTTTGTAAAGAACTGAAGCTGTAACAACTAATTGATAAAATGCAATGCAAAAGCAATATTAATCTATCCATCAGATATACTTGCACAAGTAATTAAAAAGTGCATGGATATGTATAAAAATACAGATGTCCAATTTTAATGGAATGTATTTGTTTCTCTCTGCAGGAAAAGAAATGATAAAGAACAGTTAAGCATATGATTTCAACAAGCAACCACAGCCATAGGCTTTCACTATAGGACACTATAGGACTGTCACTATGCTGCCTCCACTCCAACTATTTTTTCTAATGCCTCTAATTAAGCCAATCACAAATCATGGTCATGGGAACTCTCTTTCTCCTCCAATCACTCATTCAAATCACAGCCTATCTTCTCAGACTTACATGCTTGTCAGAAAATCTGATCACAGATTGGAAGCCAATGCTGTAAGACCATTTCTTCATGGCTTCTATCAGAAAAGTGTCATTAAATCAAGTGGAGATTCAAACAAATTGACTGAAATCAGAAGTACTGAGGACACATTGTCAGAAAAAACATCACATAGTGACATAACTGGGTCAAGAGGTATATTTTTATTATCACCAAAAAACAGAGTCAAAAGAGGTCCTTCCCAAAATGCCATTACACCACAAGATGCTTCTGGAAACGAAAATGAGACCGCTGATGAGTCAATGACAGAAGAACCACTCAATGAATTTAAAGAGAAAGACTTATCAACAGTTGGGCCAGGTGATATGTTAACACCTAGAGAAATTGGCTTTGTAGGATTATCAACAAAGCCAATAACATCTCTTGATAAAAAGCATACTCAGTACAGACCACAAGTTCAAACTGCTTATAGTGTGCTAGCTAATTTGACAACAGTACAAACAAATTCAACAATCAACTCTTTACTTGGGAGCAGTCCTTCTACAACCTCACCACATAATGAAAACCCCGTATCCGCTTCCAGTAGGATTAGGCAGTTGGACGCCAACAGGACTGAACTGGAAATAGGTAGAGTATATATGTAGTAATACTGCATGTACCTAAATAACGGAAGTTAAAAAGGGCAACTCTGAGATTCTACTCTTTTACTCAATCACATGTTTTTGAAATATACTTCTGTGAATATAGTTCACTATATTATTCTACTTCTCTATTCTGATAAAATTGTGATTACTGTACAAAGATTTGTAATTAAAAAAAAATCTTACTTGTAATCTTATACTGTGGTTCTGTCGTGAAAACCTGTACCATACTGTACCATTCCTCAAATTTTTCATTTGTTTATCAGGTAGGTTGGAGACAACCACTCCAGCTAAAATTCATCCAAAGCAGTTTACCACTTTACAGTCACAAACTGAATCCACCTCTCTTAGTACAAGGACAACCAATCTACAACTAGAGGTACCATTACTGGGAGTGGACATCATTACCAACTATACACAACCAAAAAGCACTTCACAGTCAGCAAAATCAGCAAAAATGCCCAATGACCAGTCAAAGGAGCCAGGAATGAAAGGAACAGTGTCTGATATAAAGAACACTAAAGGTATGATTTGTCTGATAAAGAAAAAAAGGGTTTATTTAAATCTTATTTTTTGTAACAATTAATTTTATGTGATTGTGGCTCTTTTTACATTTGAAATTAGATTATGTATTTGTTACATACTTAAAAGTACCTTGCATATTCTGACAAATATGCAGAAAGTATGCATTGCCTATACTATTTTGTTTGAGATAGACTTTTATAATGGTTTATACTGATCAATATTTTCTATCCCCTAACCCTAACCCTAAACTGTCAGATACTATTTTTATTATATATATATATATATATATATATATATATATATATATATATATATATATATATATATATATGTGTGTGTGTGTGTGTGTGTGTGTGTGTGTGTGTGTGTGTGTAAAGTTGTCTGATTTTATTGTTAGTGTTTACATTTATTAATTTGACAGACATTTTTTATATTGGCATTGCTAGCACACTGCACTATTGTTTGAGCTAAGGAAAGCCTATGTGCTTGGTTTATGTTATACATTTTTACACAATTGCCTCAATACTATTTCTTCTCACTCTTTCTTTTTTAACAGACATACCCACTTTTCTAAGGACTGCCTCCCCTCACCCAGTTGGACAGGGTCATTTTCTATTCTCAGAAAATGATGGAAGATTTACAGAGAAGGACCATTTAGTCTCACAGGGAATAATTCCATCTCAGAAGTCAAACCCTGCCTCTCCAACCTATGCCCAACCCAAGGACCCCTGTGTTTCTAATGTGGCTTCCTGTGTTTTTTCCAAAGATCAAAACAACAATGATAAATATGTTGCAACAAATGGGAGCTTTTTAGTATGGGCAGACTTAAAACGCACACTTTCATTTGCATGGGAGCTGCATGTTTTTGGTTCTGCTGCCCTTTTCCTTCTGTTAACTGCTGGCTCAGCCCTTGGTTTAGCATTGTCTACCAGCTTGAACTGCCCCCACCGTGCTGAACTGATACTCACCAATAGCCTCTTGCTAGTTGCAGGTGCAGTTAGAGCAGGCCACTTCTTGCTCGACCCATATGGGACTCGGCTCCTCCTGCCACCTCCTGTCATAATAGCTTCATACACTCTGCCTTTACCACTGTTAATTCTGGCACAGGCTGCTTTAGTGATACTGGTACTAAATGAAACAGGGGTAACCTGGCTTCCACCAACACTTCAGCGTCCCCCTCTTTTAGGAGTGTTAGCTGTTTTCCAATGCACTCTCCTACTTGCTGCAGACTTACTCTCCCCTGCACTTTCCCCTGCTGTTCCCATTGTCCTTCAGAGCCTCACATTGACTGCAGGCCTGGTACTGTGTTTAGGCTACCTTTTCTTGGCACTGCCAAGCTTCTCTCACACACATGCAGCTCGGGCAGGGAATAAGGGTACAGGTGAAGGAAAGGTGCGGGTTTTAGCACGGGTACTGGCAGTGTGCGCTCTTCTTGGGGTGCTGTGCTGTTTGTTGCACATTTATGTCTGCTTGTGGCTGTATGGACTTCTAGGAGACTGGAGGCGCTTTCGTTGGGCATGGTGGCTCTGTCAGTTCTGGCTACGACTGTTGGAGCTTGCCTGGGCTTTCTGCCTACTTCTGATGTCTTCCTGGGTTTTCTGGAGACCCAATGGAGGAACACCAAGACAGGAAGGAGCTGCCACAGCAAGCTTGCCCTCACCCTCTCAATCATCGAACTCTGCAAGCAGACATACATGTTGGGCGAAGATTGTTCAGAGCCTCAAGGTAAGGCAACAAAGGAAATCCGAAAGCAATGGGATAGGAGGGTCAAATAGTGGTGCAGGGGCTGGAGAGTTGCCCAATAACTGGGCAGGACAGGAGCGATCTGGGGCAGACATCAGCAAGAGCCTCATACGAAATCGTGATCCACTTAAAGACAGCAATCATTTGCGCAATCTGAAAGGCTTTGCTGGGGGCTCAGCAGGTTCATTGCTAAGGCTGCAGGCACTTGCTCAGCCACCTCAGCGCTCCTTAAGTAGCAGTTTGGACAGGGACAAGGAGTCAGCCATCTCTCTCTGTGATTTTGACCTGCGCCCACCAACCCCAATTGACCTTGGCCGCAGTATTGATGAGGCACTTCATCGTGAGCATCTATTAAGGGGTGAAAGTTTGTTCCAGCCACTTCGACTGCCATCACCTCCTCCGTCTCCAAACCTGTGGATGAGACGGAATAGTGACCCCCAAATCACATTGTCACTGAGCAGTGATGAACACACATTGCTTACAGAGTCCTCTGCAGGTCTGGATCGCTCCATTCCTAGTGCTGTGCCCAGCCGACAAGTCACAGCGCCCCCCACACCCACTCATCAGGGCTTTCGTTGGGTCTCTGAGGCACAAGTGCCTTCCTCTTTGTCCTGCCCGGTTTCACTGCACCCTTCCCCAAGCACAAGCCATGTCCTTGTGCCCAGTGCAGAAAACACAAGGCCATTTCTAACCCCTGACCTTGACAGTTTGCAATCAAATACCCGAGGGGGGCAAAGTTACTTGAAAGTCGCTCGAAATGATGACTCAGCCAGTGTCAGCAGTGACATTATTGACCTTTGAACATGCACAGAAACTCCAGAATACAATACATTCAGATTCTCCAAAAAGTATAGATTATACATTTAATCATGACTTGCAGTTTAATTGTTGTATAATGGCACCTAAAGAGGAGGAGGAACATACGTGACTTCATTAGATTTCATTAAGTGGACTGAAATGTTAAGCACTGGTAATATTGTTGTTTTCTTGTTTACAGTACTGCACATACTATAGAAGTCTATGGGCCAAGGCATACCAGAAGCAGAAATCTGAAGCTTGTATTGGCTATGTCTTTTTGTATTGAATTTGTCGTTTTAGTGGTGGGACCACTATTTTAAGCAAAATAACCTCTAGATGTGAGTGTATGTAATTTCTGTTGGTGTAGTTGCTCTATGTAAAATACTTTAGCAAAAAGTTAATAGTCTCCTGTTGTTACGTGTTATATTTAAGTTTTGTGGCTATACTTTGCAGTAGTCTGTATATTTTAATGTTTATTCTGGTGTAGTGCCTTGTCCCATAGAGTCCCAACCTAAGTGCTACCTTAGCATGCATTGTAAGAGCTGTGTCTGGACATTGTTTCCCCCAACCCCCCTCTCTTTTGCACTGTTTTTGAACAGAAATTATACTGGATGTGCCAGAACATGTTGACTTGCTGGCTCATGCTTTGTACTTACAGTTCATTCATGCAATGCAGCATAACTAAAACATACTATTCTCACAACTGGAGTTATGTTTAGTAAAATATTTTTTTATGAAAGTGACAGCAAAGCACACCAGACTTTGGTGGTTGGCATATTAAGTGTAGTCAAAATTTAAACACAGCTCAACTCATCACTACTATTTAATACAGAAGAACTCTTTTGTGAGCAATAAATTATAAAAAGCTGTGAGTATAACATAAACAGATTATGTATATACTATTTTTTTGTTTGTAAATAATTATATATTCTGATTATATTTAATGGATTTACTGTGAATGACAATCCTTCCTACTGCAAAATATACCAATCCTGGCAGAATAAGGACTAAATAGACTAGATTTCTCCAGGCATATCTGTCTGTAGGACAAAAACTGGTACAAATCCTGAGAAATGTTAATGTGCACCATTTAAGTGTGACATGAAAGGAAATAACTATATGCTTTGTACATGTTGTTGTTGTTTAGTTTAAAAGTTTTGTTTCTCTCCCTTTCATTTTTAAAATGGCAAGGAATGGTTTTAATATTACATTAATATTTGCAAATAAACAGGATATTGTATATAGATATTCACATAAAATCTCCCATTCATATTCATTCCCAGTCAATCAGCACCTACATCACCTACATGATCCTCATCCAAAAAGAAACTTCAACATATTCAGTTATTAGTCACAACTTGAACTTCAGATGGGACTGGCTTCTATGGTTAGATGAAACTAGAAAATTAGCTTTTTAGAAGCTAACACTCAAGATAGGTACCCCATGTGCACGAATGAAATATACTGCTGTATTTTTGATCTGCTGGAGGTCCTGGTCTAAACATTTTGTTTAGACGCATGACATCATGTGTTCTATCAAATACCAATAGATAAAAAATAAATAAGTGACTGACACTGTTAGAAATCTTATAATGGGCCATGTTTGCATCTTCCAACCGTAAAATAATCAAATCAAAGACAAACCTAAAAAATAACACAAAAATGGGTCACTGAGCACATAACCAAGCTTATGCTATGATCATTTCAGTCCTCTGACCTGAACTCCTATAGAAAATGAGTGGGTTGAACTGAAGAGAAGAAGTGTCAACATGGAGCTGGGAATCTAAAGGGTCTAGAGTGACTGAATGGTCTCTGATCTCTTGTCAGGTGTTCTCTAACCTCATCAGGCATTATAGGAGAAAAAGTATTGATGTGAACAATGTATATTAGAGAAAAACATTTATTTTATAATAGTACCCCCCACCTATTTTAAATTCTTATTATATTAGATTAATTTTCACAGACTTTGATCATATTTACCAAGGGTGCCAATATTTTAGGCTATATATTAACAGTTGCATTAACATATGCTTAGGTTTCCCTCTTAAACAAACAAATAAATAAATAATCAGTCCTATAGCAAAAAACAAACACTTTGACTTAACCAGGCACTCTCTGTGTTGTACTGTATTGTGGTGTGCCATATTTTGACTGATTATTTTATTCAATCTTTTCAGAAAAATTCTGCATTCTGTGCAAACTGGACTTTATAGTATGTACTGTTTTCATAGTGATATTCGCTAATTGTGGAAAGCAGGAGCATTATTAATCACAGCAGCGGTAATTCATCAGCTGATGCTCAAATAATGTAACAAACAATCACACAATATCAGGTGTAATTTTAAAGAGATGATCCAGGATCCTGGACTGATCAGCAAA
Organism: Puntigrus tetrazona; assembly: GCF_018831695.1. Classification (NCBI taxonomy): domain Eukaryota; kingdom Metazoa; phylum Chordata; class Actinopteri; order Cypriniformes; family Cyprinidae; genus Puntigrus; species Puntigrus tetrazona. The sequence goes on along the minus strand of NC_056706.1, from coordinate 23,971,819 downwards.
TTATGCAGTAGTGTACCATATCCACCACATCCAAACACTCAGAACTGGCCTGCAAGCTGGGGAATTGCACCAGTCAGGTTTACACTATGGACACTAATCACTATTATTATTATTATTGTATTTTTGTGTAAAGTTAGATTTTGAAAAAAAAAAAAAAAAACAAGAAAGACCTTTCACCAACATTATGCACAAATATGATAAGACAAATTTACCACTATTAGCAGACATTTTCCTAATAATGCAGCATTTCAAATTTATTGCATGGTACATTGGGATTGGGGAACATATAATTTTAATGAATATTCAGATTGCAGGTGCAAGACCCATAGCTAAACAATTCCTGTAACTAGAAACTATTAAAAAAATAATAAATTAAATCTCAGTGCGGAACTTTACAGTGGTGTTCTTCATCTTCTGTTTGTAGACCTCATCGAACTGTTCATTTTGTGCCACAGTGAAATGATTTTTCCAGTCTCCAACTTTACCTTTTGGAACAAAAAGATGATAAAGGTAAAGACAATTATTTTACACTCCTATTGTTTTTTGTTTTTGTTTTTTTTTCTAACAACATTTTTTTCTAACAATTCAGAAGGACTAAACTATATCAGTGGGTTGTTAACCTTTCCTCATGAAGGGTGAGATCTTGAAGTCCATGACTGGGATAGTGGAGTAGTTAGTCATTTTGTTCTCTTTCATGGCATCAAACTGAACCCCTTTTGTTATTTTCTCCCTCTCTTCAACTGAGGTTGTCAAACCTAAGAAGGAGCACAAATTTTCCACCTCGCGTCCAGTGTCCTAAATGCACATTAAACATATATATCCATTCAATGCTTCATTAAAAGGTTACTTTATGAACATAATACTTACTTCAACCAAATCCTCGTAGAACATGTACAGTAAGTTAGAATAAGTCTGTTTTTTCTCCCACCATCCATTGACATGGTCAAACCATGAACCAAACACTTCTAAAGGGAATTTTAAAACAATTTTTAGTGGTTTCTTTTTGCACATTAAAGAAAACATATATATTTTTTATATTTTTACTTTCCTAATGATTTTGTAGTTAACATCTTAATGTAATTGCATGTAATATAAATATGTAACTATATTATTCAATGGTTATTTATTTATACCCATCGTAACTAAGTTACAATTTAATTTAATTACTTAATTACTAAATATTTCACTTACTCTTTCCTTCTATAAATTTTTGTAAGAAGGTGTTCCAGTCTCCTGGTTCAGGTTCACCCATGTTCATTCGATCAAAATGAAAATAGGAAACTGCATTGTCTTTTGCATTCCGTGCTACATATACAACCTGAAATAAGTGGACAAGAAACAAGATTTGCATTAAATTCACTGGTAACATTTTAGTGTAGGGACCAATTATCAATATTAGCTATTTGCTTATTAGCATTGTTATTGCATGTTACATTGGGATAGGGGAACATATAACTGGAATGCAGGAGCAATCTGAATATTAGTACTTATAAAATGCATATTCTGCATGACCTAAACCTAACCTACACCTAAACTTAACAACTTACTAATTATAATAATAATATGATAAAAAAAAATCATTTAGTGAGACCTTGTGCCCTGTCATCCTAAAAAAAGCCTACTTCCTTTAGGATAGATATGTTTCATAGAATTACTGAAAACTTGATCTTCTATATATGACATCTTACAGTAGTTAAAAAAACAACATCAGTGACCACCAGTGAAAAACGTCCCATATACTTTACCCTTGAGTTCTGCTCCCAGAAGGACTTGGGCACTAGCTGAACAGGCAAATGAGTTTTGATGAGGCGAGGAGAAGTGGGCAGATTATCAGACAGTTCTGTCCCTGAAAGTAAAGAATATGGCTCTAAATTAATAGTGTCCGTGGTAATGGACAGTATCTTACAGAAACTACATTAATATACAAACTCTTGCATATCAGAAATAAAGCTACAAACACTTTTGTAACTTATTTACTCCTAAAGGGGTACATATGTAAACTTAAAAAGGTGCATATATATTAGTTTCTTTTGAAAAGGTACTACTCCAGTGACAGCTTTTGTACCTTTTTTCTGAGTCTTCATACTTCCTACTTAAGTCTTTTGAATCAATAGACTACTTGAACAAAAAACATAATCACCTTTAATACTTCTGTTTACAAATGTTGAGGTTCACTTACACGTACATATACACATTGGTTTCTAAGCTTATGGGGACTTTTTATAGATATATCTTTTTGCATTAGAAGTTTTTTGCATCCCCTAAACCTACCCCTCACATAAAATATTGAATTTTGGTATGATTTATAAAATGTTTTCTTTATGGGAACTAAACAATTTCCACACTAGGTTAATAAAATTACTGGTATCTTCTGTCCTTGTGGGGACATTTGGTCCCAATAATGAAGGGCAGGAGCTGGTTAAGGTTAATGGTTAAGGTTCAGCTTAATGCAAAAATACAGTACATTAATATTTTTACCAGAAACAACTGAGCTGGAACGTGGAAGTTATGCAAGTAGAGAATTTGATTTTAAATGCAAATTGCTAAATAAATAAATAAATGTAAAAAAAGGGCAAATTAATGCAGTTAAAAATGTATCAGTACTGCAAACATTTATATTTTCATTTAATGTAGCAGCACCTGCACATTAAAGCCAGCAGAGGACCTCAGTGTGCATATAAATACAAATAATTGGATCTGATTTGCAAGAAATACAGTGGCATTTTACTTTTGCAGAGTACAAAGCAGACAGTTTAAATCAGTCTGTGACAGTTCATAAATTAGAGAACATGTGGAACACAAAATCTATGCAGAACTGCGGAATGTGGAATAGCCAGATGTCAACCGTTAAAAATAAAATGACAAAACAATATAAAAAACACACACAAAATACATGAAAATACATGATTTAATTTAGTAAACTCTTATTATACTGTGGTCTCTGACCTGATGGAATCACTTTAAAACATGACTCCAAGAACGGCACTCTCATATAGATAGGCTGGGAAGTCTGGCGCTCTGGAGCATTGTGACCAAAGTAGAGAAGGTCTAGAATATATGACACCCAGGTGGTACCTAGAAAATCAGCGGGGAGTAGAAAATATTAGAGACATAATGGTATAACAATATCTGAAAAAAGAACCTTAACTTGTTAACAAATCGTTTAGAACTTAAAAACCTAACTGCCAATATTCATTGGTCATATGCCAAGGTGTGATACATCTATTCTATTGAATGTATATAATATTGAATAGTATTTCTGCTCTATTCACTCCCATCTTGTCACAGTGCCTGATGCCTCCCCCTTTTTCTTCTACATAGCTTTCTGACACAAGAAAACTCCTATTAAGTGTTAAAGAACTTGTCAGCCTAGTCATTGTATAGTAAGAATAAATAATAATAAAAAGTTACTGAAAGTTATATATTCCTTTGACAGAAAATATATTCCTTTTTTTGCAGTCATTACTCCACTCTCTAGTGAAACCATTGTTTCACTGTGCTGATTCAAAAGTAATAAGCATCATTATTTCTCTTTTTGTTATCATAGTTGAAAGTGTTTGTAATGGCCTAATATTTTTGTGAAATGTGATACTTTTTCAGGATTCTTTGATGAATAAAATGTACAACATTTTCCCAAACTGTTGAACCCTAGCTGAATATTAGTGGTCACAATGTATGCCTTTAACATTTCATGTACTCTCACCTGCTTTAGGGTAAGTGGCGATTAGAATGTCATCAGGTCTTGCTTGAAAGTTTTTCACCTTTTCCCAGTTGTCAGTGAAATAGTGAACCATAGAAACACCCTCAAAATCAAACAACTCAGGACGACCAGATAGTTTCATCTGTAGCATTGAAAAGTATTCAATAAGTGTCAAATACTGAATCATGAGAAAATATATGGATAATTTTTTTTAACTTAAACTGTAAGTACAGTATTTTAAATAAGGTCTAACACGGCAATCATTTAATTTTCTGTGTTTCCAAATAATTATGTTATCTATAATTATAACTTTTTGAAGAAGAAATGTATTTACTCACTGAAGACAAGTCTGGGATTTCCATTATGTTGAAACAGTAAATCGAGTAGATTTCTGCTCTTCTAAAATGTTTCTTGCAGCCTTTCCGTGTCAAATTTTATTCCAAGTTGTCACGCTATGCTTATCCTCTCTCTCTCCGTACTTTGAACTCAACCAGTTATGTAAGTTTAGACAGACTTCCTTCTATTCCCTCATCCAATAATAATGACAGATTAAATTTGAGTCCTTCTCGTACTCTCTCTCTCTCTCTCTCTCTCTCTCTCTCTCTCTCTCTCTCTCTCTCTCTCTCTCTCTCTCTCTCTCTCACACACAAAAACATTTGCTCTCTGAAAAAATTGCTTTTGTTTCTGTTTTGAAAGTAACTTTGCATAAAAGTAAAAATGTAAATGTAAAAAAATATATTTTTATGACAACCAGTAAAGTGTTACAAAAAGTACTACAAAGGACACTTTTCAAGGCTTGAGAGGCCCCTCAAATACCAGTTTTGGTTGATACAGGAAGTTAGGGCTGATCTCATAGGATCAGTGTGTTTTTCTTTAAGACTCCAGGAAGTGAACAGGCATTTTTCCCCAGTGGTTCCAGATTAGGTCCAGCTATGCTGTGTTTTATGCTGAAACTATGTAGGAATCTTAGAAACAGTGACATGGAGTAAGTTCTTCAGGGGCACAAGCTGAAAAAGGGCTAATTAACAAAAGTAGATGATTAATTGCAATGAAGACAAGGTATATGCATACATGCATAAAAATAATATAAAAGACAATAATATTGTTATTATGTTATAATTAATAATTGTGTTTAAAACTATTATTTTACTCTATACAGCTGTGCATGCATTGGCTCCTTCTGTTGAAAACCCACCTTTTTTGCATTGTTGTTGCGCTTTGAGTGCAGACATTACAAACAAAATGTATTATTATTATTATTATTATTATTATTATATTATTAAGAGATTTAAAAACAAACAACTGAATCTGAATCACCCCTCCTAGGATCGCCACCTTAACATGGTGGAGGGGTTTGAGTGCCTGAATGACCCTAGGAACTAGGTCTGGGGCTATATGCTCCTGGTAGGGTCACCCAAGGCAAACAGGTCCTAGGTGACAAGCCAGACAAAGAGCGGTTCACATCACCCCTTATGGAAAACAACAACAATAATGGAGTCGCGATGACACCCGGCACGGCGCAGCCGGGGACCCGTCATGGAGCCAGGCCTGGGGCTGGGGCCGGCATGCGAGCGCCTGGTGGCTGGGTCTTGCCCGTGGGCCCACCACCTGCAGGAGGGACCATAAGGGGAGACACAGAATCTAGTTTTAGGGACATGGAACATCACTTCTCTGGTGCGGAAAGAGCCTGAGTTGTTGTGGGAGGTACTGGCTAGAGATAGTCAGCTCACCTCCATGCGCGGCTTGGGCTCTGGAACCCATCTCCTTGAAAGGGGCTGGACTCTTCACTACTCTGGTGTTGCCCGCAGTGAGAGGCGGTGGGCTGGTGTGGGCTTGCTCATAGCCCCCCAGCTTAGCCGCCATGTGTTGGAGTTTAACCCGGTGGACGAGAGGGTCGCCTCCCTGCGACTTTGGGTTGGGGGGAGGACTCTCACTGTCATTTGTGCCTACGGGCTGAATGGCAGTGTAGAGTACCCGGCCTTCTTGGAGTCCTTGGGAGGGGTGCTGGAAAGTGCTCCAACCAGGGACTCTATCGTCCTGCTGGGGGACTTCAACGCTCATGTTGGTGATGCTAGCGACACCTGGAGGGGCATGATTGGTGTTCTGTTGTGTGCTAGTCACGGTCTGTCCATAACGAACACCATGTTCAAGCATAAAGGTGTCCACCAGTACACGTGGCATCAGGACACCGTAGGGCGGAGGTCGATGATCGACTTTGTGGTTGTATCATCTGATCTCTGACCACATGTCTTGCACGGAACTGATCACCACCTGGTGGTAAGTTGGATCCGTTGGCAGGAGTGGAGGAGAGGACCCCTGAAGCAGCTGACAGGTACCAGTGGGCCAAGCGGACTGCTGCCCGGGTGGTTGTGCAGGCAAAAACTCGGGTCTGGGAGGAGTTCGGGGAGGCCATGGAAAAGGACTATCGGACGGCCTCAAAGAGGTTCTAGCAAACTGTCTGACGCCTCAGAAAAGGGCCCTGCCAACACCATATACAGTGCTGGTGGGAACCTGCTAACCTCGACTGGGGATATTGTTGCGTGGTGGAAGGAATACTTTGAGAATCTCCTTAATCCCGCCAACGCATCTTCCATTGAGGGAGCAGAGGCCAGGGGGGGCTGGGGGGCGGGACTCAACCATCACCCTGTCTGAGGTCACTGAGGTTGTTGAGAAGCTCCTCGGTGGCAAGGCACCGGGGGTGGACGAGATCCGCACGGAGTACCTCAGGTCTCTGGATGTTGTGGGGCTGTCTTGGCAGACACGCCTCTGCAGCATCGCGTGAACGCGGGGGACAGTGCCTCTGGACTGGCAGACCAGGGTGGTGGTTCCTCTTTTTAGGGAATTTTTTTTAGGCATTCGACCGGGGTTCCTTGCTGTGTCCTGTGGGGGGTGCTCTGGGAATACGGGGTAAGGGGCCCATTGTTAAGGGCTGTCCGATCCCTGTATGATCAGAGCAGGAGCTTGGTTCGCATTGCCGGCATTAAGTCAGACTTGTTCCCAGTGCATGTTGGACTCCGACAGGGCTGCCCTTTGTCACCGGTCCTGTTCATTATTTTTATGGACAAGATTTCTAGGCACAGCCGCGGGCTGGAGAGGATCTGGTTTGGTGACCACAGGATAGCTTCTCAGCTTTTTGCAGATGATGTTGTTCTGTTGGCTGCATCTGGCCAAGACCTACAGCGGTTTGCAGCTGAGTGTGAAGCGGCTGGGATGAGAATCAGCACCTCTAAGTCTGAGGCCATGGTTCTCAGTCAGACAAGGGTGGCTTGCCCCCTTCAGGTTGGTGGGGAGCTCCTGCCTCAGGTGGAGGAGTTTAAGTATCTTGGGGTCTTGTTCACGAGTGAGGAAAGGATGGAACGAGAGATCGACAGACGGATCGGTGCAGCTTCTGCAGTAATGCGGTCACTGTACTGGTCTGTCATGGTGAAGAAGGTGCTGAGCCGCAAGGCGAAGCTCTCGATTTACTGGTCGATGTTCGTTCCTACTCTCATGACCGAAAGGATGATATCCTGGATACAAGCGACCGAAATGAGTTTCCTCCGTAGGGTGGCTGGGCGCTCCCTTAGAGATAGAGCGAGGAGTTCAGTCACTCGGGAGGAGCTCGGAGTAGACCCACTGCTCCTCCACATTGAGAGAGGCCAGATGCCTCCTGGACGCCTCCCAATGGACTATGTCTCTTGGCTGGCCTGGGAGCGCCTCGGTGTTCCCCGTAAGAGCTGGAGGAAGTGTATGGGGAGAGGGAAGTCTGGGCGTTCCTGCTTAGACTGATACCAGTCAGCAGAAGAGCAGCCAAATTCTGGACCATCTGCAATCTGGAGAGAGAGGCCTGATTAATGCCTATAAAGGCCATTACAATCATCCAGATGAGTTGAAATAAAAACATGTAGTATTCTTTGAAAGTCTTTAGAAGACAGGAAAGATTTAACTATATTCAACTACTAATCACAACCCATGATAACACCTAAATCTCAAGGCTCTGTAGTTGGGGCAATAAAAAAACAATGTCTTTCCATTTCAAAGGCAGATCATTTTTTTGTATATTCTTCAAAACAATGAAAAGAAATACCAGATTTCCTTGGAGAGAAGTATATACAGGGAGAACAGAATAGGCCCCAAAATAGGAAGCTGGGGGACCCCACACATTAAAGAAGCCAACAAGGAGACAAACTTGTCTAACCAAACTGAGAAAGTTATTTTAGTCAAATTGGATTTAAACCATTCTAATGCAGTGCCCTTAATACCAACACATTGGTCTAAGGATGTAATCAAAATCTTATGGCCTACAGTATCAAATGCAGCTGTGAGGTCTAGCAAAATCAAAATCACAGAGTCAGTAACAAGAAACAGATCATTAAAAACCTTCAACAATGCAGCTTCTGTACCATGAATCGTTTTAAAGCCAGACTGAAACATTTTATAAATACCAAGTAGATTTAGAAATGAATACAGTTGTCCAAACACAACCTTCCCAGTTGTTTGGAAATAACCGGACGTTTTGAGTCTAAAATTAGCAAGAACTGGTGAATCTAGGTTAGATATTTTTTGATTACTGGTTACACTACTACATGCTTAAAAGACTACCTGCTTAATAGCCAGGCTACTATTACTAATTGCAATAATTTTTGGCCCAATAGTTTCAAAATCAGATGTCACTAAACAAGTAGCTTGATGAGTGTTTAACACAGCACCAATAGTACTGAACAGGACAGCTGGCTTATGACAGTTATATATAACATTACTTAGATACTTAGATTGTTCAGACTTTTTTTACATTAAGAAACTCTGACTGCTTTCATCTAAAAGAAGAAAGTCATATACACCCAGGATGGTTTTGTGGTGAGTAGATTATGCCTTAATTTTCATTTTTGAGTGAACTATTGCTTTAACTACTTTTCCTTATTCCTGCAACCACCTGCTTATATTTTCTAGAATACAACATTGCTTTTAGGAAGCATGTAAGAAAAACACACTGACCACCATTTTATCGGTTAATGAGCATGTTTCACAGTTTCATTAGAAAAGGTACACTGAACTAATGTTATTCCCCCGATAAATGTATTAAAGTTTTCTGTTAATATGAGATGCACTGGGCATACAGATCACCAATTAACAGAATTTAAAAACAAACAAATAAACAGACTGGATGATTGACCAGTTCATATTCAGACTAACATACATTCCACTCACACTTACAGATGATTCTCCTCATCACTGTTGTTTATAATGCATAGGATATGCATACGTTGCTGCAATGCTGCAATGTTACAATGTGCTATTGACCATACATAACATAAATGAGTGGTAAATTATCATTTATAGTCATAACTATAATAAGTATTTCAGAGCACACCAGCTTAAAGATATCCTTATGGCTAAAATATTCCTACTAAAAGGGGGAAAAAACATTATACTCAATTTTGATTTTAAACAATTTTGATTTCATTGGGACATTAATTTTAAAAGTAAATTTTTTTAGTTAGTACTTCAGAATTCCCTAGTATTAGATCTCAGTGCGGAACTTGACAGTGGAGTTCTTCATCTTCTGTTTGTAGACCTCGTCAAACTGCTCATTTTGCATCACAGTGAAATGATTTTTCCAGTCTCCAACTTTACCTTTTGGAATGAAATAAATAATTAACAGCATGTAAAAAGAACAGAATTCATAAGAACTACACTAGATGATTTAGTACTTTACTAACCTTTCCTCATGAAGGGTGAGATTTTGAAGTCCATGACTGGGAGAGTGGAATAGTTGGTCATTTTGTTCTGTTTCATGGCATCAAAATGAACCCCTTTTGTAATTTTCTCCCTCTCTTCAACTGAAGTTGACAAACCCAAGAAGGAACACAAATGTTCCAACTCACGTCCTGTGTCCTAAAAAGATCATGGTAAAATATATACTTTTGACAGATTAAACATACTGCTTTTACACTCAATAAAATGTTACTCAACTTACTTCCACCAAATCCTCATAGAACAAGTATATTAGGTTTGAAAAAGTCTGCTTTTTCTCCCACCATCCACTGACATGGTCATACCAAGAGCCAAACACATCTAGGATAAAAAAGATCTATCAGTCTGTAGCAACTTTATTGATTCATGTAATTATTTTACATGATATTTTTACATTTTTAAGTGAAATGCTACAGGTCTAATCAGATTATATGATCCATGCTAAAATATGATAAAATTGCTATCGCTATTCTCTTACTTACTCTTTCCTTCCATAAATTTCTGTAAGAAGGTATTCCAGTCTCCTGGGTCAGGCTGTACCAGGTTCATTCGGTCAAAATGATAATAAGAAACTGCATTGTCTTTTGCATTCCGAGCTACATACACAATCTAAGATGAATGGTGGGAAAAGGAATGAAGAAAAAATAGTTATGTCACTGCTAAAATGTAAAGCCACAAATAAAATGTAAGAAATTATTTATTTATTTGTATGTAATTATTTATTATAGAGAAAAAAAAATACCAATCATAACTGCCAAACATTTCTCTTAAATAAAACACTCTAAGAAACACACTAGGAAATATAATTCTTTAAAACAATTTAAAAAATATTTTAAATTAAATCAAGATGAAACATCTGACTAAAGTAAGTCACATAATATAATAGACAGAACCAATATTCTGTCATTGATGTCATTATGTCATGTTGAGTTAGATCTATCGGACTGCCCCATCTACAGTTTCAAGCCAGAACTTTGTATTTTACACCATTTTCATTCTGTGATGGAAGACTCTAACATTATCACCTACACTCACAATATCACAGGTTTAAAAAAAAAGAGAAAAAAAGTTCCATTTACTTTACCTTTGAGTTTTGATCCCAGAAAGACTTTGGCACAAACTGAACAGGTAAATGAGTTTTAATGATGCGAGGAGAAGTGAGCAGATTATCAGCCAGTTCTGTTCCTGTAAGTTAGTGACAAAATGTTATTCTAAATTATTCTAAAAAAAGTATCCTAGTTCCTATATGGAACACTAAAATATTTGAAAATTATATGTGTATAAGTATAGAGTTGGTCCCAATTAATATTAAGTGTCCCTAGTACTTACATAGTAACTATACGTGGTTACATACCATTGTATATAACCGAATCTACAGCTGTAACTACAAACATGTAACAACCCTCAGAATGTACAACCTTAGAAAGTACAAAAGTGTAACAGGACATTGATAACAATATTTTTTTCTCTTCAATAAGTATTTGTGTAACAGGAATAATATAACTACATTTTAAACAACAGTATGTATAGAAGTAGATGTACTTATAGTACGTGGTAACTCCTCAGGAACTGTCCACTTAATATAAAGTGTAACATTCTGGAAACCAACCACAATGCAAATGTACATATGTATAGGCATAGATATGTAACTCATGAGAGTAATTACAGGTGCTGGTCATACACTTAGAATATAACCATAAAGTTGATTTATTTCTCTAATCCCATTGAATAAGTGAAACTTGTATGTTATATTCATTCATTACACATAGGTATATTTAAAATGCTTATTTTATTTTGATGATTATAACTGACAACTAATGAAAACCCCAAATTCATTATCTCAGAAAATTTAAATATTGTGAAAAGGTAAAAAGGTTGAAGACACCTGGAGACACACACTCTAATACGCTAATTAACTCAAAGCACCTGCAAAGGCCTTTAAATGGTCTCTCAGTCTAGTTCTGTAGGCTACACAAGAAGACTGCTGACTTGACAGTTGTCCAAAAGACGACCACTGACACATTAATAGAAAGGGCAAAGAGAAGGAAAAGATGTGGTAGAAAAAAGATGTACAAGCAATAGGGATAACCGCACCCTGGAGAGGATTGTGAAACAGAACCCATATGTCGGAGATTCATGAAGAGTGGACTGCAGCTGGAGTCAGAAGCTTCTCGTCTGGATTAAAGACAAAAAGGACTGGACTGCTGCAGAGTGGTCCAAAGTTATGTTCTCGAATGAAAGTAAATTTTGCATTTCCTTTGGAAATCAGGTTCCCAGAGTCTGGAGGAAGGAGAGGCACAGAATCCACGTTTTTTGAGGTCTTTTTTTTGAGTGTTGCTGCAGTAATTCAGGCAAAAGAAGCCTCAACTAAGTATTGTGTGCTGTACATGCTCATACTTTTCATGTTCATACTTTTCAGTTGACCAACCTTTCTAAAAATCCTTTCTTTGTATTGGTCTTAAGTAAAACATTTTCTGAGATACTAAATTTGAGGTTTTCATTAGTTGTCAGTTATAATCATCAAAATTAAAGACATTTTGATGATTATTTTAATATTTGAAATATATCAGTCTGTGTGTAATGAATGAATATAATATACAGGTTTTACGTTTTGAATGGAATTAGTGAAATAAACTTTTTGATGCTATTCTAATTATAGGACCAGCACCTGTATAGGATTTGTTTACTTAATATAAAGTGTAACACTTTCTATAGCAAAACGTTCTGTTAATCCTGTTACACATTTGTATTTACACATATCATTCAGTGGTTTGTTACATATGTGTAGTTACACAAACAACAGAGCTGTAAATACTATGCAAAGTACTTACACTGTAATTACAAATTTATAAATAACTCTGCTCGGAACCCTCCTGTAAATGCAATCTCCAAACTGTCACTGTTATTGTATTAAAGTTTTTCAAAATTTTAGCCATGTCTGAAAACATATTTCTCAAAACTTTAAAATTGAAAGAAAGAATAGAGGGCATAGCCCAAATGTAAACTATAGCGGCATATGTATTGACCTTGACTACATAGATTATTTCACTTAATCCTCTATTCAAAATCTAGATGTATTTTAAGATCACAGTCTAAAACTGAAGTAACAAATAATTGCGGTGATAGGCTCAGTTTTTTTTCAGTTGCATTTTCTAGAGGAGATTAAAATTTAGGCTTTTATTACTTTTCATGGGCTACTGCAAATCTCTTTATTGTGCATTCAAATGATCTGTCATTTGTTTCCAATTAGTACAAAGTGTTGCAGCAAAGTTCCTAAAAGGCCAGTGTGTAAATATATATAAAACTTTTGAACACAGTTATCAAATATCAAATAATCTGACACATTGGTATGATGAAAAAACATTAAAAATGGCTCATTTGCTGCAACAAACACACTCTGAAACTCTTATTGCTGTAGTCTCTGACCTGAAGGTATCATTTTAAAACATGACTCCAAGAACGGCACTCTCATATAGATAGGTTCGGATGTCTGGCGGTCTGGAGCATCGTTACCAAAGTACAGAAGGTCTAGAATATATGACACCCAGGTGGTACCTGGAATAAATGAAAAATGGACTGTAGTAATTATTGTATTATGCAAAACCCTATATTAGTAAAACAACAACCACCAAAAATATGAAAAAAAGATACTTACAAATACATAAAGTGATGTTCAGTATTAAAGGGTTACTCATAATCCATTACTCCCATGTCATTCTAAACCAGTAAAAGTCTTATTTTCGATGATATTTTTGAAGAAAATAGCCAAACAATTGCCACTGTCAAGGTGCAAGAAAGTATGAAAGACGTCTTGCCGTCTGCCTTCAACAGTAATATTATTCAAAGATAACATTATTAATATTATATTTGTATATTGTAATATTATATTTGTATGTTGTAAAATTATTCAGCTGCAGGCGCCATCTTCTGGAGAGACGCGGGAATTCATTCGGACCATGGCTCTCAAAGTGCATTATGGGAATTGTTTAGCCATTGGGTGTATGGTAATTTCTCAAACAGAAGGCTGCATTCTCCGGAGGACACATTTGTAGGCTGCATACTTCATTCTATTATTTCAGTTAACTGAGCATTATATTTGTGAGTATCAGCATAATACAACAATTTACACTTAAGGCTAACTGTCAAATTATTCAATTAAATCTGATCTAAGCGAATCACATAGGTTGTACCTCAGAGGAAATATGGAATATGGAAATCCGAAGTCACAAAAAACTATATTAAAATTTTACCTAAGGGGGACAATAATAGATAAATTAATCAAAACATATTGTATGAGTTATATGGTAACATGCTGGAAAAACATTTTAGTGCTCTCACCTGCTTTGGGATAAGTGGCAATTAGAATGTCATCAGGTCTTGCTTGAAAGTTTTTTACCTTTTCCCAGTTGTCAGTGAAGTAGTGAACCATAGAAACACCCTCAAAATCAAACAGTTCAGGCCGATTAAGTGGTTTCATCTAGAGTATTAAAAAGTGTCAGTTTATTGTTGAGGTTTAACGGCACTGAATAATCATGATTAAATCATCATTGGCAATGGCATATATATGGCAATAATAAGCTTTAATCTTCTGTAATTACAGAGACCGTCTCTGCATTTAATAACAAATTGGTCACTCTCGTCATTATACATCCCTGTCATTGTATTCTTCTACCTTATACTGTACAGTGCTTTGATGCAACCTGTGTTGTTAAAAGCGCTATATAAATAAAAATGATTGATTGATTGATTGATTCTGTTTGCCCTTGACAAACTGTATCTAAGGTAAAGTGAACATCTCAAAGGCTACATTGAATTTAACTACATTTTCAATTGACTGTATATTTGTATTACTTTATTACTCTATAGTATACTGTATTTCAATGATAACTTTGTCATTTTTTTGACAAATTACAGGTTTAAACTGGTTTTTCAGATTTTTTTATTCTTGTTCATTGAGTCATATTTGTAACATATAATTGTTAATTAAAAATTCATGTGCACCTGTGGAATGCCCCTTAAAACACTTACAGTTTACAGAGACATTATTACAGTCTTTTCTACTGACTCTAAAAACACTGTAATAAAGATGCCCTGATTCCTAATCATCTTTGTGAACATACTATAACCAAGTCAACATGTGTCTGCTGTGTTTAAGTAAAAATGCCAGAAAAAGTGAGGTAGTTTATTTTGGTAGTAAATAACCCTCCAACAATTATAGATAAATTGTCCTTTTTTAAATCTTAAGGGTTTTTTTTACCAAATAAAAATCTAAAAAGCATTTCCTGATTTCTTTGGATATCACTAACATGTAGACACAGGGCCAGGTTCTGTTCTGTTTCAAAGTCTAACAAGAAAATACTATTTTTATCTTTAAGCTATAAAGTTTAATGTTTAATTTAATGTGTCACTTTTTATATTTTTTTTAATTTACCTGCAGTTTCTGAGTAGGCCTAGTTCACACACATGGACTCTGTGTTGTTGTTTTTGTCGTATGCCATGTGTGACCTACTTTTAGTTAATGTCTTATCGTGTTCAGCTGTGTCTCATTTATTACGTATTTAAGTCCTGTTGTTTCAGTTCTGTTCGTCCGATCTCGTCTATGTTTTACGTGGTTTAGTTTATCTGCCTGTTTGCCTACCTGCCTGAGGTATTATTCCTTTATGTGTGCATAAATAAAATAGTTAACTCTATATTCTCGTCGTGTGCTCCTTCTCTCTAAACCACATTGTGACAGCCTGGTACTATGTTTTAGTGTAAACAAATAATAATTTTAAAAAACACAGTCGTTTCAACATTGTGAAACACGGTCATGAAACACAGTCGTTTCAACATGACAAAACTCATCAAAAGGGATGTCATGTGCCATATATAATTACAAACACTTCACAAAAACTATCATAAGAATAGTATTTTGCTCAATTTTCACACTTTCTAAATTGTATATTCTGCTTACATTATGTTACATTGCAGTTTTTTTTCAAAAGCATGCTGATATCTCATTTATAACATGTTCATTCCCTTTCCAACTTCCCAAAGCAAGAAAGAAATTGTTTTTGATTTATTAATGTGTTTTTCTTTAAAATATTTAATGTATTTTACTCACTAGCAAAGAGTCAAGGTTTTCCATTATGCCGTTGTTTTCTTTATCTTTTTTCACTTATGTTGCTCCTTGTTTTTTCTCTCTTCAAATGTTTCTTGTAGCTTGTAGCTTATTTTATTCTTCTTCCCTCTAACCGTGCCTATTCCTCTCTACTTCTCTCTGTCTGTCTCTCACAATGTACTTTGTACGCAACCTCAAACTGGTTATGTAAGTTCTGACAGTAAAAGTAATACAAAAGGCACTGCCTAGGGCTCCTCAGCTAGCCTTTTGTTGTTACAGGAAGTTACTGTTGATGTCAAAGGAACAGTGTGTGCTTATCTTGGAAACTTGGAAAAAGTGAAATGGCCCTTTTCCCCAGTGGTCCTGTAAGGGTCCCCCCTTTCCTGAAGAACGGAATCCAGAGGTCCTGGTCGAAGGTTAATGTGCGTTCGGTCTTTTCCTTGCGCTTCTTTAAAAATCACTTATATTTATTAATCTTTTGCTTTTCCAATTTTAATTCTGACCCGTCACATAATTTTATCTGACTCCAATCTTTTGTGATTTTATTATATTTAAATGTAACTGCTGAGCCCTCTAGTTGTGATTAAATTTGGATAATTCGCTTAGAACAGACTCATGACACATCTGGACTAGTCCAGGTCTTAGTCAGCGGCTACCCCGTAGATTGCTTTTTTGTGCATTCCCTAGCATGCTAAGCCAGTAACAGCATGCTAAGCCAGTTGGGGGCCAGAAGTCAAGTTCTCAAAAATGTGCCCCCGGCTCCATCCACTGATCATGAATCTGACCCACCCTAGCACGCCAACAATACAGAAAACCTCAGAAGTCACTAACCTACTAGAAGAATGATTTCAGACAATATTATAAGTTAACCAAGATTAATGTTTATTTGCCAGGCAAGAATAGTTTCCAAATTGGTTAAATTTATAAATATCAGCAGTACATAAACAAAACTAAATAAAACAAACATAAAAGGTCATTATATCTGGTCTTGAGAAAGTACATAGCGTGGTGTATGGAGACACACACCACACTACGGGCCGATCTGGCTACAGAAGCGCACCTTGTTATGTTTTGTCACTTTCCTTATATAAAACAGGGATGTTGTTTACTCTCTTTTTGAAGTCCTTTTGTTCCTTTGTTCCTTCTCAGATTACTCTTATTGCAATACAGGTTTTTGATTTCGCTCCTTACAGTTCTAGATTACTCCCAGATTATCTCATTTAATAAATAAATAGGATGATAAATAAAATAAGTGCTAGGCATTATTAATAAATTAGTTAGTTACTGCCCGTCACGCCTGTAGGTGCTTAGGGCAGCACGCTGTTTCCGTAACCAGCTTTGTTTTCTAGGACCGGGTGGTTAACCCTGTGCCCAACCCCCAACCTGGAGGACCAGGGGTCTGCTCTTCGTCTGGCCTCTAACCTTCGACCTGTCTGGCAAGGGAGACCCTACCAGGAGCGTATAGCTCCTGCCAGCATAGCTCTCAGGGTCATGGAGACACACAAGCCCCCCATCCACGGCAAGGTGGCAGCCCATTCTGGGGAGATTTTTAATAAATTAATACTATGATAATACTAAGATGACTTCACTCAAGGGTTCTGTGTGTCACTGAGTTACACACTTAGCAAGCACTGTTAGCAACATAAACAGTCAATAATACAGAATTAAAACTTTTCCGTGCATGTATTTGGGCAAAATTAATTGTCTGTTATTTATTTAATGAAGTATGAGTTTTTTATTTATTTTATGAGTATGAGATCACACCCTTCCCGTCTCATAAATGCTTCTCATGTTGACATATGTTTGTGCGTGTGTCTCTGTGAAAGCCCGCAGTTTCCAACATGAGATGGGAATATTATTGTAGTTTTCTGTTTCAGGTTTGATTATATATGTCCATATGCCCATATGACAATAACTTGGACAGAATGGACACACTATTGAGGGACGAAAGGGGACACATCTGGAGTCAAATTAACAAAATAAAACAAAAACTGAGTCAAGGAACACATGGGGGGAACAAAACATAACAAAACCAGCCCTGAATCCTGACATAATCGGACACATGGGAAGGGGGGCTGGGAACTTTGGAGGCAGCTCAGGAGGAAGACAGACACCTGGAAGGGGGCAGGAAGACGGACTCCAATGAACTCCAAATGATAAAACAAAACCACATTTATACAACTGGACTAGTCCATATGACTCACACAGGGGAAAGACAAGACAACCACAACAAGTAACAAACTATTAAAATAGATAGAAAATAAATAAATTGAAAGAAACAAGTATTAAAGTATTATTTAAGAATAAACCTTAAATCAAACACAACAAGACAATTTAAATCAATAAAGAATTAAACAACCCTAAACTAAACAATACTGGTCCTCCCTCTGGGGGAGGGAGTAATTGCTACTAACAGCTAAACTATTAGCTGTTAGTAGCAATTAAGCACATATTAATGCCTTATTCTAAATGACAATTTTTTCATCCATAATCTAACCAATACCTAAATAACTTACTATCTATTAATAAGTGGCAAATTAGGAATTTATTATTCCTTATTCTAAAGTGCTATCCATTTTATTTTGATAAATTAGCAAAACTGATATGCTTCCTGCTATTGTTAAATGCTTCAAGGAATATCCTAAGGATAGTATACTGTAAGTGTTAAGGCAATAAAAACAAGTTTTACACCCAAATGTGTTATCATGTTTTTACCTAAACACAAATGTTGTTACAGTAGCTAAAAGTCAAATGTCCATAAAGGCACAGAATGATTCGCAAACATTTATAACTTTTACAAATGATAAGTAATTTCAATAATTGAGTACTGCAAAAACATGAAAAAATGGACAAACAATCAATAAATGATTTGTTAGTGTGTTTAAATAGCAGAAGTCTGCATTGACAGCACAACAAACAAAATGTGAATAATGTGTTAAAATGAATATTGTGTAAAGTGCTTAATATTACTGATTCAACTTTTTTCCACATTTGTAAATGTAAAACAAGAACAAACAATTAAACAAAAAATGCACTGTGTAAACTGATATGAACTGAAGTTAAATTACGTTTCTTAGTATTTAAAAAAAAAGTCTTTTAATCATTGTAAACCATCTGTCAAATTAAATATGTAGATTTTCAAAAGTTTTGTTAGCCATTTGATTATTTATTTATCATTAAACTCTTATGCTGGGTAAATATACAGAACTGTAGTTTTATATCTCAGTGCGGAACTTGACAGTGGTGTTCTTCATCTTCTGTTTGTAGACCTCATCAAACTGTTCATTTTGTGCCACAGTGAAATGGTTTTTCCAGTCTCCAACTTTACCTTTTGAAACAAAATGAAAGAAGAAGAAGAAATAATTTTAAAAAATTACTGAATTGAGAAGGAGTACGTAGATTTACAGTAGTAGTTCTTTAACCTTTCCTCATGAAGGGTGAGATCTTGAAGTCCATGACTGGGATTGTAGAATAGTTTGTCATCTTGTTATGTTTCATGGCATCAAACTGAACCCCTTTTGTTATTTTCTCCTTCTGTTCAGCTGAAGTGGACAAACCCAAGAAGGAACACAAATGCGCCACCTCACGGCCTGTGTCCTGAGGAAGACAAGTATATCAAACATACCTTACTGATTTTATGCTAATATGGCTGCTAAAAATGTAATTTTATATACTCAACTTACCTCAACCATATCCTCAAAGAACATATACAGTAGGTTAGAATATGTTTGCTTTTTCTGCCACCATCCACTGACATGGTCATACCAAGGACCGAATACTCCTAAGGGTAGTAAAGTGTGGATGTTCTTCAGTGCCAAATTACTTGATTCAGGTTGCACATAATAGAAACATTTAATCTTTATAATCACCCAGTATTCATGTAGATTGCATTGATGTGAACATTATTTAAATTCTGACATAAAAATGGTTCTGTAAGCCATTTTACCAACATCTTGCCAAAGACTTTTTGTAATCTTAATGATGGTGTCTAAAGTTTTAACATAGTTTTTTGCTTCAACAACGTATAGAAATGATAATACTCATCACACAAAACAGAAAGCAAAGAGAAGGCTTTACCAAAAGCTTATGTCACTGACAAACACAGGTAAAAGTTTCCAGTCTTGCTACAAATTATATTTATTTACATAAATGTAAATAACAATGTATGGGTTTTAGTCCAGTTATAATAATTCTCAGCTGAGCGGTGCTCAGATTGAAAAGCAGCAACAACCATCACTTAAAATGTGATATGGACATTTTAGTGGTTTTAGTAATATCCACATTGTTATTCACCAATACAATGTAATGCATTATTTAATATTTCACTTTTCAAATATTTTACTTACTCTTTCCCTCCATAAATGTCTGAAAGAATGTGTTCCAATCTCCTGGTTCAGGTTCTCCCATATTCATTCGATCAAAATGAAAATAGGAAACTGCATTGTCTTTCGCATTCCGTGCTACATATACAATCTAAAATAAATAGAAAAACATTAAAAGAAACACAATTTCATTATATTCAGCTAATAAGCCAGTAGTAGAGACAACTTTATATTTATTAAAATTAATAATTTTCCAAGCCAAACTGGTTTCACTGATCAGTGCAATCTATGTTTTAAGATTAAAGCATAGTTGAATTAAGCACTGTAGTAAGGTGCTTTGCACGATTAAAATTAAACTGGAAATTAGGAGCTGGGCGTCCAGCCAGAGGAGAACTGGCCCCAACTGAGCCTGGTACCAAGGTTTTCTTTTTTTCCATTCTGTCACAGATGGGGTTTTGGCTTCTTGCCGCTGTTGCCACTGGCTCGATTAGTTGGGGACACTTTTCTCTTATTCGATGCTGTTCAGTGCTTTGATACTGATCTGTATTGTTTAAAGTGCTATATAAATAAAAGTGATTGATTGATTGAATAGAGTACACATTTCTGAAGCTTACTTTGAGAAATAGTTGGCGAAGAAAAATATTTTGATTGTCTTTCTTTAGCCATTAGTGTGACACTTGTGTGTCCTTGCCCTATGTTTTGCTTCCTTCATGTGTATATTTGGCTTTTCCTGTCCTGTTCTCGTTTTGTCATTAGTGTTTCATTGAGTTTGAGGTGTGTGTCTGTTAATGACATAGTCCTCACTGTTTGCCCTACATTAACCCTGTGTTTCCAGTGTCCCACTTTGGCTTTTATGTCTTCCTGTCTACCCTGTGTTCCCATGTTGGATGATTAAAAGGCTCTCATTTGTATGCTGTGTGATTCCTCTGATATCCTTTCAGAACGATTGTAACAATTATTTATTATTATTATTAGAAAATAATTTATATTATGCAAAGAAATTTACAAGAAAAAACATTTCCAACTGTGAAGTTCACAAGTTGTCTCTCTTTTTAAATTATTTGTCATCATATAAAATCAACATGTGCTGTTGTGAATAAATAATTAATAATTAATTAACAGTTATTATGAGATGAGGACATGCAGTCCTGAAGGATCATGACACTGATCCATCAACAAAGTACTACAGTGATTTGCTACGGCCCGTACTAAATTAAATGAAGCCCTATTTACCCTTGAGTTCTGCTCCCAGAAGGACTTAGGCACAAGCTGAACAGGTAAATGAGTTTTGATGAGGCGAGGAGAAGTGGGCAGATCATCAGCCAGTTGTGTTCCTGTAAGTGAAATGTATAAAGTATATAAATCATATTTGTCCCTCTTTTTCACTTGGATAGGAAGCAGCAGCAAGGAATGTTATTGTTCTTGTTCTTTTAACATGATTAAAAGACTCTCATTTGAATGTTATTGTTCTTTTAACATGATTAAAAGACTCATGTTAAAAGAAAATTATATGTTCTGGTATTGTTTTTGCTAATGTTTTGATTTAAGTAGGAAGATTGTCATTGTAAATTGGATGTGGACTCAAATGTTGTTCAGATATTAAATTTTGGTTTAAAGTAAAAACCTAACCTTTGTTTGATGAAGCTCCAATTTCATTACACAACTCAAAAAAATAGCATTACCAGCTTCACTTATTATAAACCAGATTGACTTTATTTATTTCTTACACAAATAAAATATCTATATTAAGATTAAGAGGAGTAACAGATGTTGATGTCTGTTTGAAAGTAATTGTCTGATAATGCATGAAATGCAGCTGGATGGCAGTAAGTGATTTTTCGAAATAGGAATCAGTACCAGAATCTCAAAATGCCTGAGTTTTGCATTGTTTATGAAAATTCTACTCGGTTAAATTGAAAAAAGTGAAAAGTCAAGAAACTGACCCTAAAACATAGGAGAAATGTAACATGTCTTCATAACATGTCTTTATAACACACACACACACACACACACACACACACACACTATATAAATAAAAGTGATTGATATAAGGATCACATAACATATGTTGTGTTTTTCTGTTTATACCTTTCTCTTGTTGAAACTAAAAAATCCTAAACCCTAAAAAAAGAAAAAACACTATAATGAACATTCTTCATTCAATATTCTGTAGATATAGAGCTAAATTTTTTTTTTGAATTTTATACAGAAATGTAAAATCACCATCTTTTTCCAGCCAAAGTGACTTGAGCGCACCCAGTGTCGTAATAATAACTTGTCAACTCATAAGAACAAACTTCCAAAGAGGACTTGAATGCAACAACTGATTATTACTAACTCTTTATTGTGATGATCTACCAACAGACATTCTACTGTCTATATGTAGCTTTTCAACAACATGTCAGCTTATTATAACACTAACCCTACCAGTCTACTAATACTATACTAACACTCTAATGAATGTTTGTTGACATGTAGGTGTTATTCTTCATCTGCTGCAGCTATGGCAAAACAGCAGGATAACATGTGATTAGATGATACTGGGTGCTTGCTGATGGTTAAGAAATCATTATGTATAAGTCTAATTACTAATATTATTAATTCAAATGTTCTACACACTCATTTGAATTAATAATATTAAAAAGTCTTTTAGTTTTCATTTTATTCAAATTTAAAAACATCCCAACATTTGCTGCAACCTGTGTTGTTAAAAGCGCTATATAAATAAAGATGATTGATTGATTTAGAAATTTCCTTATTTTTGAAAGAAAAGCACTGTTTTTTTCATTGAGGATAACTTTAAACTAATCAGAAATACACTCTATATGTGATAAGTGATATGTGATAAATGACTATTTTAGCCGCAAATGTCTGGTTTTTGGTTCAATATCTACATATGTGTATAGAGGCCCATTTCCATCAACTATCACTCCAGCAGCTGTTGTAATGGTACAATGTGTTCGCTCATTGCATCAGAAGGCTAATGGATGATTAGAAAACCCTTGTTCAATCATGTTAGCACAGCTAAAAACAATTTATCTGGTTAGAGAAGCTATAAAACTGAACTTCCTTTGAGCAGGTTGAATATCTGGAGCATCACAATTGTGGGGTTGATTAAATGCTCAAAATGGCCAGAAAAAGAGAACTTTCATGTGAAACTTGATAGTCTATTCTTGTACTTAGAAAAGAAGGCTATTCCATGCGAGAAATTGCCAAGAAACTGAAGATTTCCTACAACGGTGTGTTCTATTCCCTTCAGAGAACAGAACAAACAGGCTCTAACCAAGGTAGAAAGAGAAGTGGGAGGCCCTGCTGCACAACTGAGCAAGAGGATAAGTACATTAGAGTCTCTAGTTTGAGAAATAGACAGGTCCTCAACTGGCAACTTCATTAAATAATACCCGCAAAACGCCAGTGTCAACATCTACAGTGAAGCGACTCCGAGATGCTGGCCTTCAGGGCAGAGTGGCAAAGAAAAAGCCATATCTGACACTGGCCAATAAAAGAAAAAGATTAATATGGGCAAAAGAAAACACACTGGACAGAGGAAGACTGGAAAAAAGTGTTATGTACAGAAGAATCAAAGTTTGAGGTGTTTGGATCACACAGAAGAACATTTGTGAGACGCAGAACAACTGAAAAGATGCTGGAAGTGTGCCTGATGCCATCTGTCAAGCATGGTGGGGGTAACGTGATGGTCTGGGGTTGCTTTGGTGCTGGTAAGGTGGCAGATTTGTTCAGGGTAAAAGGGATTTTGAATAAGAATGGCTATCACTCCATTTTGCAACGTCATGCCATGCCCTGTGGACAGCGCTTGATTAGAGCCAGTTTTATCCAACAACAGGACAATGACCCAAAGCACACCTCCAAATTGTGCAAGAACTATTTAGAGAAGAAGCAGGCAGCAGGTATTCTATCTATAATGGAGTGGTCAGCGCAGTAACCAGGTCTAAACCTCATTGAGCTGTTGTGAGAGCAGCTTGACCGTATGGTACACAAGAAGTGCCCATCCAGCCAATCCAACTTGTGAGAGAGGCTTCTAGAAGCGTGGGGTGAAATATCTCCAGATTACCTCAACAAATTAATGCCAAAGGTCTACAATGCTGTAATTGCTGCAAATGGAGGATTCATTGACGAAAGCAAAGTTTGAAGGAAAAAAAATATTTCAATTACTAATCATTATTTCTAACCTTGTCAATGTTTTAACTATTTTTTACAACTTGTGGTGGTAAATAAAAGTGTGATTTTTTTTTTTTTTTTTTTTTTTAATGGAAAACACAAAATTGTCTGGTTGACCCCAAACTTTTGAATGGAAGTGTATACACACACACACACACACACACACACACAAACACAGACATAGACACAGAGACATAAATATTAAATTTAGTAAACACTCATACTGTGATCTCAGACCTGATGGTATCCCTTGAATACACGACTCCAGGAATGGCACTCTCATATAAATAGGCTGGGAAGTCTGGCGCTCTGGAGCATCATTACCAAAGTACAGAAGGTCAAGTATATAAGAAACCCAGGTGGTACCTAGATAGTGTTAAAAACATGACAACTGATGAAATCATTGTAATGACTAAAACTTTCTGCATGGTCAGTGCATTACAGCATGTGTCATAAATCTCAGGCGTTGGACCTGTATAAAAGATTTCAAGTTTAACACTAATCCTAATATATTAGGGTTATATAAAATATAAGTATTAAATATTATCTATACATTAGCATAGTATATAGTATATCTTACAATAAAAAAGGCTGAATGGTGTGGGGGACCAAACAACTTGTTTCTTGAAGTGTCATCCTACATCATCATCTCTCACCCATACAAAGGCAACATCATCATGCAAAGAATCTGCACAAACGATCATGGGGGCCCAAAGTATCCAATCAGTTTTACTTTTCTAAATCCTTTATTCTGAAAGGCCTCTTTGAAGTGGTTATTTTTAAGCACTTCAGTTTGGAACAACCCTTCAATATGGCAGCCAGGATTGTTTTCACTCCGAAGTGCTCTTCAGAGGGTGATATATCCTGTTTGCAATGCCGTGTTCATGTTGATACTGAGACTCAAACCTACTACCTTCAGGTTACCAATCTCACTCTTTATTAGGTCACAACTGGATCTAGATTGCCTTAAAGCAAGTCAAGGAAATTGTTAGAGTGGTCAAAATTTCTCCTATAGGGTCTCAGCTGAAGAAATGCAGAAAATTGTTGAAAATTGAAAATTGTCTTGGGGTCAGCAAGCCTAAAGATGATCAAACAGCACAGATTTTCTTTAAGAGGGTAATCCTGTTTTGCAATCCCATTTCCCTGAGCTGAACTGGTCTAAATTTACATTTTATGTAATTCAATTGCATACCCATTTTCCATCCATTTAAATTGCATAGTTTCTGCATAGGCAAGGCAGGTTTTCATACACAATTGTAATTGTACATAAAACAGAAATAAAATAATATAAAATTGGAAAAATATATATTTAAAACAAAAACAAAACAGAACATCTAATTGTTGCAATGTTTTTGAGATGAGGCTGTAAATCCTTTCCTTTTGTTGGGTTAAAAAATTCCTTCATAATGTAGAACTTTGTTTCCCTATCTGTCCATCACTATGAGTTATGTTGTGATGACAGACACAACCCAGATTTAGTACAGGAGCACACTGAGGCAATCTAGCACATCCTGACTTGGTGTGATCATCCAAATGCCATCACTCCGCTGCCCGCCACGTCTCAGCCTGCTCATCAATTGAGGTCTCCCTCCTGCTTTGTTCCACACAGCTGTGAATCGTCACCTAGGATGGCGTGTCCAGCCTCTCGTAAGAGTGTGGACTTGGTGGCCTTGATAGTCTGGTGTGATGAGACTGCAATCTTAAGCCGATCTTGGAGTCTTAAATCAGGCCCTTCTTTCAAGCTACTGTTCAAGATGTTGAAGCAGAGCAGCATCATCAGATGCTTTCAGCCCCAGGATTGTGTTGCAGTGGTCAACTTTAAGAGCGCTTAGTTTCATGTCTCAAGTCCTCAACAGAAGATTGTTCTACGGTTTGCATTTGAGGATCGAGCATGGCTGTAAAAGGATTCTGCTGGATTCAGTTGAGCTAAGTTCCTGTCTGTAAATGACAGTGTTCCTGACCGCACTCACTTCCATCAAGAGGGTCAGGGATTTCTAAACATTTCGGTAGCAAATGCCAGTCCAAACTGACTGTCCACATGTTACCTCCCTTCGGGCAGGATGTGGCCTCCGTAGTGCCCTTCTCAGGTCAGCGAAATTTGCTGTAGGGCATAGTGACTGACAGAACATTTTGATTACATATGTAACTCTTGTGCCCTGATGGAGGGAATGGGGAAATTAACCTCAGAGTGCCAGGGATCATTCCTCAGCTCCTCAGCAAAGTGGTTGCACCTGAAACCTTTTTATACCCATATGTCGGGGGGTGGCTCAAGATGCAAATACATCACTAGCCAAATTTTGTTGGCATTTTCTCTTAATTAAGCAAGACCTCAAGTCTGTCATTACGGCATACTGTCTCTGTTGCCTCAGGGAATGAGGGTTACATACGTAACCAAGATGTTTTCAGCCACAGATGCGTTGCTAAATTTTTGGAAAAATATATATGAATTTTTGTTATGGGTTCTCTCTTGAAGAAGCAGTGTTTGACATAATGATAATCATAGCAAAAGACAGAACAAAATATGTGCATAAATGTGCATAAAGTCTAGAGAACTGATTTTTAAAAGCACCCTTAGTCATTATTTCTGAAACCTGTTTGATGTGCTTTCATTGCATATACAAAAACAACAAAATACTAATTCACTAAGTAAAATAATTTAATAAATAAATATTTACAACTTGAACACTTAACTATTAACAAAATATTTAACCTAAATATTAACAAAAAAATTTGAGAATCAGCTTGCTTCTATGTATTTTGCTGAATCAGCTTCCATCTTTTCAGTTAGAAAAGCCTACTCTTTACCTAAATAAAAAAAAAGCTCCTTATATGGCCTTCAGTGATTCAAGAACAACCTTTGAGTACCATCTGATTTAAAAGTACCTCCATTTAGAAATTTACTAAATTACCCCTGGACACCATGAGACACATTTATTCTGGGAATTCATGTAGCTACATTTCATGGATGTAGCCATGAAAAAACACCAACCAACTCCAACAAACAAGTTGGATGAAGTTGGCCATTGGAATTAGTATGAAAAGTAAGAGTCATGTTCACACTGCACTAACAAACAGCAACCAACTTTCACTGACTGTGAAAAAAATAGATGATGAATAAAGCGAAAGATGCTATGGGTGAAGCCATGGTTGCTGTCAGTCGGATCAAAACAAATTCCAGCCAACACCTATAAGCTGGATACACACCACAAGATAATCAGGCTGATTTTTAGCCGATTTCACCCTTTTTGATTATCCTAGGTAATGTCCTGTTTAT
The DNA here is from genome assembly GCF_018831695.1 of Puntigrus tetrazona. Taxonomy (NCBI): domain Eukaryota; kingdom Metazoa; phylum Chordata; class Actinopteri; order Cypriniformes; family Cyprinidae; genus Puntigrus; species Puntigrus tetrazona. The sequence goes on along the minus strand of NC_056706.1, from coordinate 23,944,511 downwards.
CTTGTTGATTATAAAGATTATTTTAGCAGATTTTCCTGTGGTGTGATTGGTGCTAAGAGTGACTGAATCTGCTCTGAAAAACATTGGAGGCAGTCTGATCACAAATCATAAATATTTTAGCATGTTGAATATTGAAAATCCTAATGTGTGGGGAGGAGTCCCAATAAAAAATTGCACATAAGATCTGGAAATTATTAAGTAAAACAAAACAATATCGAATTAGAAAGTGAGCTGACAGAAGACTGAAGCATGATAACAAACACAGTCACAGTGCAGCTCAAAAGGATCGGGACAGCAGAGATTCAGGATCAGCTTGTTGATTTGTGGCAACAGAGTGTTTATACAATGTGTCCTGGAAAACATATTTATTCTTAATTCTCGAGAGATTTTGTGAGATTTCTTGTGTTCACAGTTGGTAATCTGGATGAAAATCTATTTGTGTGTGGTATGCTGTCTTTGCCACATTGTGGCACACCACACACTATAGAAGCAAAATCCAGAATTTTTTTTTTTGTCCTCATGTTTGTCGTCTCTCAACCTGATGCTGTTTGTGGAGTTGTTTTTATTTTCTTACCTCCAACACTGCTTCAATACTATTTGAACAGTGGAAACACATGAACACTAAGAGGTGTCTGGACTTTGCTGTGACTTGTGAAAGAAAGTTTACCTGTTTCATTCAGGTGTGACTGATGCATATGAATCATTTATTGATTTGTTTACATTAAAAATATGTTTGAATTATGTTCCTAAATGGATGGAAAATTGTTATACAACAAGTACATAAAATGTACATTTAGACTGAAACAGGTTTTTTTTGTGTGTGTTTAGAACTGGAACTGTATGGGTGAACTGAAGAGGAGAAATACCAACATGTAGCTGGGAATCTAAAGGGTATGGAGAGATTCTGGATAAAGGAATCATCTCTGGTCTCTTGTTTGGTGTTCTCCAAACTTATCAGACATTGTAGGAAAAGACTCTGAGCTGCTATCTTGCTACAGTGCAAAAAGTATTGCATAAAAAGGGTAACATTTATTGTTGACAACATGTATTAGAGAAAACCATTTTATAATTTGTATATTTCTCCTTTTATTTTTAATTAAATTTTTTTAAAAGAAAGATTTTTGTAAAGTTTGTAAATTGTGTTTTTCCAAACTGTAAAGTGCCCTCACCTGCTTTAGGGTAAGTGGCGATTAGAATGTCATCAGGTCTTGCCTGAAAGTTTTTCACCTTTTCCCAGTTGTCAGTGAAGTAGTGGGTCATAGAAATTCCCTCAAAATCAAACAGCTCTGGTCGACTAGTTAGTTTCATCTGTAATATTGAAAGTGTCGGTTTAATGCTAAAGCGACACAGCAATGAATACTCACTAAAAAGTCAACGTATAACAATCAATGTGAAAGCAAACAAGATTTTAGATTATGAATTAATAGGTATGTTAATTTCATTGTCATAGAATTGCATTTTATGAACAGAAGAAAATATGTTGAATAATGACAGGGATATTCTTATGATGTAAAGCACTGCAGTTTCTACTGCAATATTATTTTTACCCTTCCAGGTTATTTTCCCAAAAATATGTTAAGGAAATTTACTTACTGAGGACATATCATGGATTTCCATTATGATGAAAAAGTGTTGCTCCTTTGAGTGAGTTTTCTTAATCCTGTATTTTTTGCTCCTCTCTTCTGCGCTCAGATGTTATCTTGCAGCTCTTCCGTGTTAAACTACCTTTCACACAGTCATGCAATGCTCATGTCTACAAATCACAGCTTATCATATCTTCTGTGTGCTAATTAAGGACAATTTCCAAACATCAACATTTCAAAAAGGTGGTAATTAATTGCAGTTAAATATTAGAGTCTTAGGAAACCTAAAAACCATTTAGACATCTGCATATAAATGCTAGATTCATTCTTGAAATTGCAGTGATTAGGAAAATATGATATTTTAAATTAGATTTAACTGACTTTGAATAAGTAATCAAACAGTATATTTAAACAAAAAAAAATTACATAAAAAAGATTAATTACTTAATTACTGAAACATTTTTTATTTAAGGTGAACTTAAGAATTCAGTGGTGAACCGCCAAAATCTGGAATCACTACCTAATAAAAATTTATAAGATGAATTGAGGCACTTTATATTAAATGTATTAATGGGTAGGGAGGGTAGGAAATTAACATATTTACAAGGATGAAAATAGCACAAAATGATGAAATACTATGCATTGTTTTTAAGTTAATACCAGGATTGCAGTTTGTCTGGACAAAGTCCAATATAGTATTGCTTTACTGCATATAGTCAAAAATTAACGTTGTAAATGACCCAGAGTGGTTAAGGTACAGTTGATCACAAATTTGATCATGTGACAGTCTAGGTCAATGGTGAAAAATATTTTTTTAAATGAAAGAAGCAATGCAGGTTTTATAACTGTCATTCTGGCTCTGTCATGACAATGTTAATATTTGACTATATGCAATAAAGCAATACTAGAGTGGATCCTGGTATTAATCCTAGTATTAACTTAAAAATAAGCCATAGTAGATCCCCTTTTATGTTAATTTCCTACCCTACCAACCCGTTAATTCATTTAATTTAAGGTGCTTCAATTCATCTTATAAATTTTTATTAGGTGGTGGTTCCAGATTTTGGATGTTCAACACTGAATTCTCTTCCTTAATTATTGAGCTCAACTTAAATTCTTTTTTTTTCAGTAATTTAATTTTTTTTTTGTAATTGCTTGAGTAATGCTGTTTGAAATACTGTGAGTAATTTTTCAGAGTCAGTTAAATCTAATTTAGTTTAGAAACGTGGTTGGAAATCATTACTTCATTACTTCAGTAAGTGTATTATATTAGTTTATTTAAATGTATTTATAGTTTGTATGATTTTTAAGCCTTACAATGCTGGCCTAGGAACACATCAAACTCAGCGAAATCAAGACGTGCAACAGTATACTTTTGCCAATAGAAAGAGCTCACCAAATAAGCAAGATCAACTAACAGGAAGAACCAAATAAGAGCAAACAGGAACTAAACCAGGACATAAAACCAATACAAAACAAACAGATACTGTTACACCGCTTTAGATTCTTTACGTCTATTTTATAATTAAACTTGACCCTACCCCTTAAACCACTCTTAACTATACCACAAAACCTGTGCCTCTGGATCACACATCTACAGCAAAAAACAACAACAACTGCAACACAGGAACACAATAATTGCATTTAATATATATGTAAGTATGTTTTAATTAATGACACAATATAAGGTTTAACTTATTGTTCATGGACAACATGATTCAGATGACCGTTCATAAAAAACCTTTTACTAGCGTGTAAAGTTTTTAAAATAGCATCAAGCATTGACACAAAACAAAAAAATGACAAGTGCGTGTGTGTGTGTCTGTGTCTGTGTTTTAATTCCATAGATAACTTTTATGTTTAAAGATGTTTTGATTATTTTCTGTTGAAAAAGCTCATTAACAAGCATCAGTGCATCCTTAATAATGATATTGGGAGAGATATGACTATTTTTATATCATTAGACTTTCTAGAAAGTTAATGTTATTTGTAAGCTATCTATTTGCATTCATACCATCTATAGTTTAAAAACTGCATTATAATACACAATACATACACCATCATACCTTTCTTAGAAATCTGTGCCAGTAAGTGAAACTGGTTGTGTAATGTGACATTTGTATGATTTAGATTATTGGAAGATATGCAAAAGCATTTAAATTAATGCAGGAACTGGCTTAAGCAAATTGAATGCAAATGTAAAATATAGGCGAATAACCTTCCTATTTTAAGGTTATTGTTTGCTTAATTTAGTGGGATTATATAAAAAAACAATGTTTCTGGTTTTTGTCTAGTCCATTGGAAATTGGCATTTTAGTCCAAAGCAAGGGTGTTAACTTTTTTTTTTTTTTTAATACTCAAAATGTGATGTAACCACGGTAATCGCATTAGTTCAAGTCTCATAATGTATACACATTGCCCTTTTTTATTTCCTCACCATTTCTGAACTGAGAAGCCTTTGTTACTCTAATCCAACTATAAAACCACCACAGAGAGCGCAGAAGGTTACAGTTTCTTTCACAAGAGTTTGATTTAATTTGTAAATTTATGTACAAAGAGATGTTTGTGGTGTAATGCTCTACTTAATAACTGATTGACATATGCTTTGTGAGTTTAGATATGTAAAAATTAATTTGAATCGGTGGTTTAAGCAAATTATCTTAAGAGTACTAAATGAGTCTCACTTCTCTCAAACGGCTAGCCACTGCACATACCTGTTACATGACCAGCATCTTAAATTATGTTTCTCATTAGAATTTGCGTTTTCCTTTTGTTTTTTACCAATGGTTCCTTTTTCAAAATTTCTTGGCCACATTATACATCTGACTTCAGTCAGGAGGGAGATTATTTATTGGGTGGACTTTTTGCTTTGCATGAAATTGACCAAGTAACACCTCTTTTCACCCCAGAGAATACTGAATGTTTCAGGTAAGCAAAGACCTTTTACCAGTCAAGGTTATCAATTTGAAGCATTATAAATCAAAAAACATTTCATATTTCTGAACTGAATATTCAGTTATATGTGAGTAACTTCAACATCTGTGTTTTTTTAGGCACAGTATATCTGTATCTGGTTATCAGATGTTGCAAGTGATGAGGTTTGCTATTGAGGAGATTAATAACTCCACCACTCTTCTGCCCAATGTTTCTCTGGGCTATGAAATTTTTGACCATTGTTCTAATACAAAGAACTTTCGTTCAGTTTTAACTTTTATCTCAAATAATGGCTCAATAAAACCTAAAGAAAAACTCAACAACTATCATCCTAAAGTGATTGCTTTTACAGGGCCATATGGAAGCACAAGGACTATTACTCTTGCACCACTGATTACAATGGGTCTTATACCAATGGTACAAAGTACTTAAACATGCATTCCCTACTCTTTATTCAGAAATACCAAGTTACTATACAATGCTAAATGAGTTTATAAAATAGTGTTTTCTTCTCTTTCAAAGGTGAATTATGGAGCCTCTAGCTATGCATTAAGCAATAAACTTCAGTACCCTACTTTTGTAAGAACTGTTCCTAGCAACAAAGACATGATAGAGATGATAATTCACATCATACGTTGGTTTGGATGGAACTGGGTTGCCTTTCTTGGTAGCCAAGACAATTACAGTTCAGATGGACTAAAGCTGTTCAACAAGTATATCAGCAATACTGGCATTTGTCTGGCATATCAAGAGGGTCTGAGCCTAAATGCAAACTATAGTCAAACGCTTAAAAAGATTGATATGCTCAGCATCAATGTCATTGTTGTTTTCGCTGTACCACAATATGCAGTCAACATAATCAAAACAGCCATAACAGAGAATATCCGAGATAAAGTATGGATTGCGAGTGAAACCTGGGCTATGAATCAACAGCTTCCAAGAGAGCCAGGAATTGGGAAAATTGGCACAGTTATTGGCATTACGGACAGATTATTGTCTTTGCCTGGATTTGATCACTTTGTCTATAAAGACAGAAGAACAATGAATGCCTATACAGCTGTGAGTAACATCCAGAGTAAGAGTAAGGCATGTAATCAGGTTTGTGATTACTGCCCATTGTTGACTGCAGAAGAGATTATAAATGAGAATCCCTCATTCTCCTTTGCCATTTATGCTGCCATATATACCATAGCTCATGCATTACATAACGTTCTGCAGTGTGACGTGAATGTATGCCGAAACAACACAAAGGCTAAGCCATACATGGTATGTGAATTCATTTTAATTAATAAGATTATGTTTTCATTGATTAAATAGTTAATGGTTTTATTTTAGTATTTATAATATTATGCATTCTTAATATTTATTCTAATCATGTTATATTGTAATGTTATTATTAGCATGATTATTATTAATTAATGTATCTTTTGTGTCCTATGTCTTTTGTGTTTGAACATACTTCACCGTAGCTTATGAGAGAAATGAAGAAGTTGGATTTTCCACTTAATAACCGTCAGGTGAAATATGATGAAAATTATGATCCAACGATCAGTTATGCAGTTGTGCACTGGCACACTGATGTGAATCCTCCTCAGTTTGAGATGGTGGGCACATATGACACATACCCAGAAACTACTTTTACCATTGACAACTCTCTCTTGCCCTGGCTTACCAATGATTCTGTAAGTCGTACTTATTTATTTTTGATAAGCTTTAATCTAAACATTTACCATAGATAACAGTTTTTCTCAACCTGTTTAACAATTTTCTACAAATGACAATACTCTTATCAAGCAATTACCACAGCCATCTATAGCGGAGGGATTCAAGTATTCAGCTAACAAAAAAAGACGGATGTCAAAACCTTCTCAGATGTTAGCATATTTATATAGTCATATGTTCATTCATATTCATATTCATATGTATAATATTGGAAAACAAAAACAAGCAAAAAAATAAATATCATAATGTTGACACAACAGATAATTTTTGGTAACATTTTATAGGGACCAATTCTCACTATTAACTTGCTTATTAGAATGCCTATTATTAAAATATTGACTGTTTAATAGTACTTAAAAAACACATATTCTGCATGACAATACTCTACATAGCTAGATTCGGAGTTTAAATAAGGCAAAAGTTATAATTAATGGTTTATTGATAGTGAGAATTGGACCTTAAAATTAAGTGTGACCGATATTTTTTCCTCCATGTGTTTGTCTTGAGCTATGGATCTAAAGAATGGATAGGGTGAATTCACTTGGAATTCATTCCTGGTATGCATAGGCATCTTCTGTTACTTGGAGAAGAGTTACTTTTTCATAAAGGTTGTAGTCATCATTTTCTCACAATCTTCTCACAAATGGATCCAGAAATGGTGGAAGCAAGATCATCACAAAATGTAGGTGACTTTCTAACCAAAACTGCATAATGGAATTGAACACTGGCCAAACAAAACCATGCTATTTAGTTATATTGCTTTTTAAAAAAGTACTGAATGGCACACAAAAACAAAGGTGATATTTGATCATTGTTGACCAGTGACACTGTGGCAGACCAATGACATTCCTACTTTTTTTTTCACTGAGATTGACTGTAAATAATTAGAACCCAGTGAAATTAGACCATTTTTTTCAAGTGCTCACCCTTGTAAGTGCAGGGCAAAACCTTTCCTCTTCTTCTTCACAAATTCCTTTGATCACACTTTAGAGACCAATTCTCTCCATTAACTCTGAATTAACCTCAACAAACTCTTAATTTGCTGCTTGTTAATATTTAGTGAAGTAGATGTTAAGGTGTAGATATTTGGTAGGGTTTCAATATGTGCTTTATAAGTGTTAATAAACAGCTAGTAATAGGTATGTTACTAGTGAGAACGTCTCGGTTACGTATGTAACCCTCGTTCCCTGAAGAAGGGAACGGAGACGTCACGTCGGATGACCGACGAATTGGGATCTCGCTTCGAGAGACCAATCTACTTCGAGTGTATCTAAACAAGCCAATTGAAGATTGGCATGCGCTAATCGCATCCAGCTGCCGCTGATCACAGCGCGTGTATAAATAAGCAGCGGGTGCAGCGCATATTCAGGTTTTCGCTGAGGAGCCGAGCTAGTGACCCGGCCCCTTCAGCAGAGGTGCAGCACCGTGGCGACGGGACGTGACGTCTCCGTTCCCTTCTTCAGGGAACGAGGTTACATCGTAACCGAGACGTTCCCTTTCAGTCGGTCACTCCGAGTCACGTCGGATGACCGACGGGTGGGATCCCTACCAAAACGCCATGGACGCTGCCTCTTCCAGTGTCCTGTGGGAGCCCACAAGCCCCCTCAGTCTATCGGCGTAGGCCGGGGCTCAACCACAAGAAGCCAGCTACTTTTGTAACACTACCCATTCGTAAGACTGGAACACTGGGAAACGTCCCACGTTCTAGTGAACAGGGGCGTCGCGGAAGTCCAGCCTTCCCGTGGAGGTCTCGGAACGAATACGCATATGGACAGTATTTCAGTTTGCATATGGAAAATTGGAGGTGATTGAACCCTCTTAGACGGGCAGAAGGTCTGCCGGGAAACACGGGCTCTAAGGCTATGCCGTGGAAATACACACATAAAGTCCTCTTGGGGTACTTTACATGGCTCCCAGCCCTCACCGGTTCTCACGGATTCATCGAGAGGGCCTGGCGCCGGATGCTCCGCAACATCTGGCTGCCGAGGGAATGGAGGAGCTCGACAGGGTCTACTGTATGGACGCTCTGGAGCGGTTAACAAGCCGACCAAACCGGGCCTCTCAGTGCTTCTACCAGTTTGAGGTGAGAACACAGGAGGATACCGGTTCCACACGTAGGCTATAGAATCTAGCAATCGTGTTGGGGGTCGCCAGCCCGCAGCTCTACAATCTGTCAGCGAGGTGCCACGAGCCACCGCCCAGGACGATGCAACACTTGCTGAGTGTGCCCGCAACCTGAAGGGGGCAGGGCATACCCTGTGCTTGGTGCGCTAGGGTAATGGCGTCCACTATCCAGTGAGCCATCCTCTGCTTGGAGGCGGCACTCCCCTTCTGCCGGCCTCTGTGACAAACGAGCTGGACTGAGGTCCTGAAGCTTTGTGTCCGGTCAACGTAGCATCGGAGTGCTCGGACGGGACAAGCAACGTCAGGGCTGGGTCTGCCTCCTCCAGGGGCAGCGCTGAAGGTTCACCACCTGGTCTCTGAAGGGGTAGTGGGAACCTTGGGCACGTGGCCGGGCCGTGGCCTCAGTGGTACCTGGGAATCCATGAGCCCAAACTGTAGGCACGAATCGTCGACCGAAAAAGCCTGCAGGTCCCCTACCCTCTTGATGGAGGCCAATGCGAGCAGGAGCAATGTCTTCATAGATAAAAGAACTTTAGCACAACTGCTGGCAAGGGTTCAACGGAGCCTACTGCAGTGCTGTCAGCACTACAGACAGGTCCCAAGAGGGTACTGTTGGGAGCCGTGGAGGATTCAACCTCCTGGCTTCCCTCAGGAACCTGATAATCCGACCATGCTTACCCACAGACCTCCCATCTATGGGGTCATGATTTGCAGCGATTGTAGCCACGTAGACTTTAAGGGTGGAGGGAGACAGCCTTCGCTCCAACCCTTGCTGCAAGAAGATAAGCACGACTGATAGGGCAATTCCGGGGTCTTCACCTGAGAAGAACACCACTCGACGAACAGGCTCTACTTCAAGGCATAGGCCTGTCTCGTGGACGGCACTCTAGCCGAAGAAATGGTGTCGACTACCTCTTGAGGTAGGTCACCTAGAGCCTCCGCATCCCATCCAGGGACCAGACATGGAGTTTCCAGAGGTCTGGACGCGGGTGCCAAGGGGTGCCCCATCTCTGAGTCAGAAGATCCTTCCTCAGAGGGATCGGCCAAGGAGGGGCTGTCGCGAGGAGCACAAGTTCTGGGAACCAAGTCTTCACCAGTAGGGTGCTACTAGCAAGACCTGCTCCTAGTCCTCCTGACCTTGCACAGTGTCTGTGCAAGAAGGCTCACTGGGGAAATACATACTTGCAAAGGCCCCGCAGCCAGCTGTGTGCCAGTGGGCAATGGGAAGTCTCTGGAGAGCAAACAGGTCTACCTGAGTGGCTCGAAACGTTCCCAATCAGCTGAACCGCCCGGGGATGGAGTCTCCATTCTCCGGGTAGTGCAGCTCGCGACAGCTCGTCGGCTGCCTGGTTGCACACTCCTGGAATGTGAATGGCGGAAGCGACCTCAGAACTTCCGACTCCATAGGAGGAGGAGGTGGTGGGCTAGCTAGTTGCGACATACGACGGGAGCGTAGACCACCTTGTTGGTTGATGTACGCAACGGTCAGTATGTTGTCTGTGCAGACTAGTACATGCTGGCCTCGAAGGCAGTTCTCGAGACTGCCTAGGGCGAGATGTGCTGCCAGCAACTTTAGGCAGTTGATGTGCCATTGCAGTTGAGGGCCCGTCCAAACCCCTGACACTGCATGCCCGTTGTACGTGGCCCCTCAGCCGGTGGTGGAGGCATCCGTGAAACCACAGCATACCTGGAGACCTTCTCCAGGGGCACTCCGCCCGAAGGAACGAGAGGTCTGACCACGGGTGAAGGTTTGGCGGCAGGCGGTGTTATTTGAACCCGGTGAGTGCCACTTTGCCACGCCCACCTCGGGACTCGATCGTGTAGCCAATGTTGAAACGGTCTCATATGGATTAGTCCCAGCGGCATCACTGTGGCCGCGGCTGCCATATGCCCCAGGAGCCTCTGAAAATATTTCAGTGGGACCGCCATCCTGCTCTTGAACATATTGAAGCAGTTCAACACCGAATTGGCACGCTCCTCTGTGAGGTGTGCCATCTGATCGATCGAATCCAGCTCCATCCCAAGAAAAGAGATCCTCTGCGTTGGACAGAGTTTGCTCTTCTCCTGGTTGACCTGAAACCCCAACTGGCTGAGGTGCTGTAGCACCAGATCCCTGTGTTCGCACAACTGAGCCCGGGACTGAGCCAGTCATCCAGTTGGTTGAGAATGCGAACGCCTTACTCTCTCAGTGGAGCAAGGGCTGCTTCCGCGACTTGCATGAAGACGCGTGGCGACAGGGAGAGCCCGAAGGGTAGGACTTGTACTGATATGCTCGACCTTCGAACGCCAACCTCAGGAATGGCCTGTGGCATGGAAGAATCGACACATGAAAGTACGTGTCCTTCAGGTCGATCGCTGCAACCAATCCTGGGACGGACGCACTGAATAGGCGTTTCTGTGTCAACATCCTGAACGGAGTGCTCGATTCAGGACTCACAGATCCAAGATTGGTCATAACCCACCGCCTTTCTTGGGCACTATGAAGTATGGGCTGTAAGCCCCGACCTCATATCGGCTGGAGGAAGCGGCTTTATCGTGCCTTCACTAGAAGGACAGCAATCTCCACCCACAAGACAGGGGCACACGCATTGTTCACTGACATATAGCGGATCCCACTGAACTTGGGGGACGCCGGATGAACTGAATCATATAGCCAAGTCGAAGGGTTCGCAGAGGAGCCACCGGGATAGCCTGGGAAGATTCAACCAGGCATCCAGAGACCGAACTAGCGGCTCGAGCGGAACCACCGACGTGCAGGCGATGGGGCAGCGAGGGGAGTGCAGGACCCGGCTCGGGCGCCTCGTGGCCGGTCCGAGCGGGGTCTGAGTGTGTGCAACTCTTACCTGCATCCCCGCAGAAGTGAGGCGGGTAGGCTGTTGGTTCGTCCTCCCAGTCTTCCCACTGCTGCATATTAGCCCAAGGAGAGCGTGAGTGGCGCGGAACTGGCCCGCTCAACTCCTCGCTCTCCTGGGGACCCAGAGACAGAGGAAACCGCCCTTGTCGAGGTTTTAGGTAGCGGCAACATTCTCTGGCCGGCAGAGCAGCTCCCTCCATCCCGGATCTGAGGGCCTCTTGCACCTGCGCTTCCTCCAGGTTTGGCAGGAGCCTGGACAGGCTGGGTGGCTGCCCTGCTGCCAGCTCCACGGTGCTGCCTAGATGGGGCTGCTGCGTTGACTGCACGGGAGCGGTGGCGGCAGCAGGGGCACCCTCGCGCGACGAGCTGGCTGAGGTGGGCCGTCGGCGGCTGGGTGAAGGCAGCAGCTGCACGCCGAGGCAGGATGTTTCTTACCTCAGTCTGCTTCTGGGCAGCGGAGAACTGCTGGGCAAAGTTCTCCACTGCGTCGCCGAAGTGGCGGTCTGGGACATGGGGGCATTCAAGGAACGTGTCTTGTCTACCTCGCGCATGTCGACCAGACACAGCCACAGATGGCGTTTCTGGACCACCGTGAGTGGCCATCGCACAACCCAGAGACCGCGTTGTGACCTTCTGCGTCTCGTGGCGCGAGGTCCATCACGATACAGAGTTCTTTCAGAACTTCCAGGTCATGACCACCCCTGTGCAGATCCTTCAGTGCCTTGGCCTGATGAACCTGCAACAACGCCAAAGCGTGTACTGCAGACGCAGCTTGTCCACAGGCCGCACAAGGCACTGCTGTTCAGAGCCGACGAGTACCTGCAGGCCCGGGAGAGCACAGGATCACCGCACTAAGCGGAAACGGCATTGGGACACAGCTGCATCCCAACTGACCGCTCCACTGGGGGGGCGATCACCGTAACTCCCTGGCTGTGCCACTGTCAAGGGTGGTGAAGGAGGAGGAGCCACTGGGGCAGTTTCTGGCAGTGAAAGGTGCTTTCCACATCCCAGTAAGCTCCTCATGCACTTCCGGAAGAAAGGTACCAGGGTGGGGCCCTGAGAACCAGCGCAAGCCACCCTTAAATACCAATCGTCCAGCCTCGAGGGCCCGGGAAGCAGTGGAGGTTTCCACTTGATCCCGATCACCTCGACGGCCTGGGCAAGCATAGCCACCATTTCTAGATCTGTATCCAGTACATTCAACGCCTGGTAGACGCAGAGCAACCGGATCTTTACTTCCAGAAATGTCTGGCTCACCTTCCGATGCAGCGATTGACTTCTGATCATCAGGGGGAGCCCAAGAGGGTACAGCTGATACCCCACGTGAGGGTCCAGACTGCCCCTTTGCAGCTCCACTGGTTGCAGAGTTTAAGCTTTGTGTCACAACGAAATGGAGCCCACCTGTCTGCAGCCAGAATGAGAACCAAGTCGAGCAAACAAGCTCCGCCTCCTTTTTTCAAGGCGACAGAGCCCGCCCATCACTCCGAGATGACCATCTCCCCGCGAGGAAATGATTCATCCACAACCGCCACCTCAGCGTGCTAAGCCCAGGCACACGAGGCAACGATTGTGACCATCACCTAACACCAGGTAACAACCGCATCCAGAAACACACGGGTGTCGTAGTCTGAAGCAAGACCCACGCTGTCTTCCAAGACGCGTCGAGTTTGCCAGACGTAACGTCGTCTTTAAAAAGACGCACCCGCGAATGCTCTTTTAGGTGCTGCGGCAACAGGGGATAGCCGTTTTGCACACAAACAGGGGGGTAGTGCAGCCTGATTGTGGCAATCCACTCGACGCAGGAAAACGACCTCCGCTGAAACGCCGTACTCCAACACTCGTAGATCGTCTTTGGAGCGGAACAGTCACGCTCGGCTCCGAAGCGAAAAGCTGAATATGCGCTGCACCCGCTGCTTATTTATACACGCGCTGTGATCAGCGGCAGCTGGATGCGATTAGCGCATGCCAATCTTCAATTGGCTTGTTTAGATACACTCGAAGTAGATTGGTCTCTCGAAGCGAGATCCCAATTCGTCGGTCATCCGACGTGACTCGGAGTGACCGACTGAAAGGGAACTACTCGTTAAAATAAAGTCTTACCTTCAAATCCCTCTACTTTGACTCATCCCTCTCCACCTATTCTCATTCTCTGCCTTTACCTCTCATTTATTATATTTGATCTTGATTATCTCAGATGATCCCCTTTATGCAAAGCAAATGCAATTTAAATTCATTACACATTCATAAGATATGAATTTAGATGCCTGTGAAATAATGAAGATGACTTTAGTTTAGTTTTAAATTTGTAGTGTTTGTGTAATTTGTATTTTTGTTTCAGTCCATTTATGGAAATCACAGTGTTGTGTTAATGGTTTAAGACACTGATCTATATTTTCAAAAACTGTAAATTATAATAACATATTTTCCATTCCTTTAAGATTCCTTTCTCCAACTGCTCTATTGAGTGTAAGCCAGGATATTCAAGGCAACCTGAAGGTTTTCATAGTTGCTGTTTTACATGTAAAAAATGTCCACGTAACAGCTATGTGGATTATTCTCGTAAGTACCCTAGGTGGCGCTCAATGACAACTTGGTATTTTGGCGCCTTCAGTCAACCAATAATTAACTGGAATTAGGGTACTTTTTAAAATGTGAAAACAAAATATTTTTCTATATGCATTTATTATTATCATAGCTCATGGTAAAAATGGTATTACTTAATTTTTTCTTTTTTTCAGGGGACCCCTATACCTGTTTTCCATGTTTAGAGAGTGAATGGTCTGACGAGGGCAGTACGACATGTAAAAAACGTATCGTTGTCTATCTTGAGTTTGCAGAAATATCCTCTGTCATTGTTATGTTTTCTGCCACATTCCTAATTATTCTCCTTATTACCATACTTTGCCTTTTTGCCTACAACTTCAACACGCCTGTGGTAAAGTCTGCTGGAGGCAGCATGTGTCTTCTCATGTTAATGTGTCTGATAATGTCTAGCATAAGTGTGTTCTTTTTCTTTGAAAAACCCACATTTGTATTTTGCCTCCTTAGAAATGCCATATTTGCATTTTTCTTCACTATCTGTATTTCCTGTTTGACTGTCCGGTCCTTTCAGATAATTTGTGTTTTTAAAATGGCTGCTCAGTTTCCTAAGGTGCACAGCCTGTGGGTAAAGCACAATGGACAGTGGCTCTTCATTGCATTTTCTTCTTTTATTCATTTCATTTCTTGTGTGATATGGATGACCGTCTCTCCTGACAAACCCATTGCTGACTCCTGGACTTTTAAAGACCAAATTATGCTCATGTGTGAAATGGGGAATGCAATAACCTTCACCATAGTTGTGTTTATAAGTTGGTTTCTTGGTCTCCTGTGTCTCATATTTTCTTACATGGGTAGAGATCTTCCAAAAAATTATAATGAGGCCAAATCAATAACCTTCAGCCTAATTTTGTATTATCTGAGCTGGATTGTATATTTCACTGCATACCTTTCTGTCAAAAGCAAGTACATCATGCTTCTGAATGCAATGGCTCAGATATCTAGTATATATGGAATTCTCTTCAGTTATTTCATACCAAAATCCTTCATCATTGTATTCCAGCCACAAAAGAACACTGCCGCATACTTTCAAACATCTATTCAGAATTACACCCAGACCATTAGTAGGACTTAGATGACAAAAAAGATGTAGCATGTAGCATGATCAAAAGCATGTAAAGATTAACATTTGAAATCAACCCATCCAAAAGAATTGCACTTCTATCTCGTTGAATGTTTTGCTTTTTAAAACAGACATTTGACAGATGAATACATATTGTTTTTTGACTAAGTACCTTGTAAATATTAACATAATAAGAACTCGTTTATGTGGTTTAATTTTTGGCTTAAGGTCAGACTGTTGATCAAGTTATCTTAACTCTTAATTTCAAACTAAAGCAACAATTTAACACAATAAAAAGATTAATTTGAAGATATATGTAGCTGTTGATTACATGCTAGCATTTACATCTAAGAATGTTCCTTTTCACATGTAAAATTTTCAAGACATTCATAGCATACTAATTAATACATAGGATGAATACATTTGTGATGTTTGGATTGCTAGTCTTGTGTGTTTGATATCACACTTGTGTCCATCCAAACCCAAATTTATAACAGTATAAATAAATTTTAATTACAAATTACATTATAAGCATTAGATTTTTGCTTTAATGGCTGAAGACAATTTGACATTTTATACAGCGAATATTATAGATATGGCAAAGAAAGTTACCACTGTAAGTTTTGCAACCACTTTATTTTGCTATATTTCGCATTATAAAAAAATGTTCCATCTCACTGCAGGTAACAATTATTTGCAGAGTTTAACTGTATAACAAAACACTGCATTATTTCCTGATAATACAATGTTCAATGTATAAAAAATTAAATCAACAAATTATATCCATGTTTTATACTTGTGTGCGTGTTTTGCAATTATGATTTATTCGGAAGAAACTTTCTCCTCATTTCTCATTTTCTTTTTTTTTTACCTTTATACAGGGCATTTCCCATTAATACTTACGATCATACGCTCGGTACAATGCGGCTCAAGGCTCAGCGCAAGTGCGTTTGCTAGTTTCAGTACGACTCAGTTATCATTTTCCAGTCCCGTTAGCCAAGCGACACGTTATTTAACTAGCATATGCATTTACGCCTATTTGTGCGCCCATGGACCTCAAACAACTGAAACATGTCTAAATTCAGTGGCGCAGTATTCATTCATTTATTTTTGTCTTTTAAAAAGTTTGTTAGTAGATAATGCGCTTCTAGGCGGATCCAAAGCGCACTTTGTCTTTGCTTATTACACCCAGGGATGAGCAGCAGCACATACATATAATTGTGTGTATCAGAATTATTTGCATTTCACATTATTTCTATACTTAATAAGTATAATGACGCAGTATCACTAAGCATATGTAATTTCAACAAAACATCACTCGTTGAACTCCTCGGTTTAATCAGTGTATTTTATAACTCGCTCTTAAAGGCAATGGGAAATGAGACCCTATTACTTATTAAGATAACAGGGATAAACCATTTCATCTTCCGTTTTAATTTCTTACTTTTGACCTTTAAATTAAATTAGCTTATAATTGTGTTATTGCTATTATCTATACGTTATTAAATAAGCAAGTCAGCTTAAAAAAAAAAAAAACATTTATCATTTATCATCATTATAGTAAATTTGACAGAATCACTGTTTTACAGCGGATCACTGTGTCCAGCTAGAGAACGTGCCTTACAACATTTACTCTGTAAAGGATCTCAAAATCCAAAATATAGTGAAAACACTCTTAATTACTACAGTAACAAGATCTGCAGTTCAAGACATTAACTTACAAGCACAAAACACAAGATACTTCTCTTTTCAATATAAATATCATTGGATAAATCTAAAACATATGGTTATCACGCATAAACACATGCTTTCAAACATTCACAAAAGTTGCAGGAAGAGAGAGCGGGGAAAGAATACGTTCAAGAGAATGAAAATTTGAAATCCCAAGTTTACAGCAATATGTGCAATTGCATAGACCTGAACAACCATCAATCACTTGATTAACCCTTGCTTTGAATTCTTCAGTGAGGTTAAAGTTTACATTAATTTTACCAGGGTGTTGCGATTATCCTCCCATAATCATAAATCAATAAATGTTATCTCCTTGGTCACATGATCCAAATACTCCTGCTTTTGCAGAGCGTAATTTTAGACATGATGTTGTTTTATGGTGCTCAAATCTCCTGCACCTTCTACCTTGTTTAGTTTATCCTCAGGTAAGGTAAAGTAAGTCGAGTCTGTCCTATCTCTCATAAGCATTTAATCATACTCACAAGACAGGTCACAGAAGACTTCTCCGTGGTCTGTTCTGCTCTGGTATTGAAATCAGTCTTTTGTCAGGCGAGCGTATTGGTTATAATAAGATATAGTTTTATTATATATAGGTTAAATACAATAAAACACTAATATAAAATAGAAATAAAAACAAAGTTGTATAATTTGCAAGCTCGATCGTTCGGAGGCGTCGTGGCGAGGCTGTCTGGCATCAGAGAAGCGTGTCGCCGAGGTGCAGCTTTATCTTCTGGCCCACTTCTAAGTGCAACCCTCCTATATAGACTACAGGTGCATGTCAACACTTTTTGGGAAAGTCCCGTACTGCTGGAGACCTCCCTTTCAAGAAGCTCACTATAAAAACACAGCCATCTTATCAGTCTGCTCTTCTGCGAAGATCTTTCTAAGATGTCCTCCTCTCCGCGTCGGGAACTTAGCACTCAACGGTAACATTCCTATTCTTCAATGTTCTTACTAATACATATTTTATCTCTGGCTATACTTTAACTAAATACTACTTATATCATACCTAATGTCTTTTCTCAATAAACTACTTTTACACATGATGCTGTGGTGGTCTTTCTTTCTACTATTCAATAAAGTGAATACAATACCCTGTGTACTGTGTATCTTATAAACACTTATCAAATAAAAGAATACAATATTCTATGTGGTCTCTTCTTCTTGATAAATCAGTAACACATCACAATGTGTTCACAATACAAGGTAACACTCAAATAAACAAGGCAAACTTACAAAATTGGGAAAACGTCCCGTTTTCCTCAACAATGTCTATAGCAAGAATATGACGCATTTGACTGGATGAAAAGTTTTAAGCAATGAAATTCCCAAACACGCATAAACCAAGCATTAGTATTAACCTATAAGCCATCCACTAATTATCAAAATACATAAAAACTGATTAGCACATAATAGCCAACTCTGTTGGTTACATTTAATATGCAGTTATGCACATATAAGATGATTTTGTTGCATCTACACGTGTAAAAAGTTTAAGACCAGAGGTTAAAAGCTCTCAAAAGGAATCTCAGGGTTCTATCATGGATTTACATGTCATGCTGTGCATCTCTTTGACCATCATCTTGGTTATTTATATCAACTTTAACTGATAATCCTCAGGAAACTCAAGAAGGAGAGTGTCAGT
Organism: Puntigrus tetrazona; assembly: GCF_018831695.1. Lineage (NCBI taxonomy): Eukaryota > Metazoa > Chordata > Actinopteri > Cypriniformes > Cyprinidae > Puntigrus > Puntigrus tetrazona. The sequence goes on along the minus strand of NC_056706.1, from coordinate 23,926,257 downwards.
GTTCTTTGTATTAATTTTGCAAGCTGTCCTGTGACAGAGTCTTCTGGATCTGCTTGCATCAGGAAGGCAACAGGGTATCACAGGCAGATTTATGACCTCCTGTTGTCTTGGGGCCTCTTTGTGACTTAAAATATACTACAATTTCAAATTATTTAATTGTGTACTTTGAATGCATTGTTACAATGATCAATTTCATTTTTAAATATATTTACTATTGTTTATGTATTTATTTGATTAGCTTTCAATTAGTTATAATAATTATAATAAGTTATAATTTAACTAGTTATAATATACTCCATAAACATATTTTCAATGAAAAGGAATTGTTTAACTAAAGTAATAAACAATTGTAAACCCTTAACTTAATATTTGGACTCATTGCTGGCCATTTCAGAACTCTCCAGCACTTTGTTGCCATCCATTTCTGGGTGCTTTCTGAAGTATGTTTGGGGTCATTGTCCTGCTGGAAGATCCCAAGATCTCGGAAGCAAGCCCATCTTTCTGACACTGGGTCCTACATTGCGACCCAAAATCCTCAGATCCTTACTCACAGTCCAGGCATCCAGTGCCAGAGGCAGCAACACAACCCCAAAACATCTTTGAACCTCCCCCATATTTGACTGTAGGTACTGTGTTCTTTTCTTTGTAAGCCTCATTCCGTTTTCGGTAAACAGTATCTTGGTCTTGGTCTCATCTGTCCACAAGACTGTAATGCCAAGCCAGCAGAGGGCGCTCTAACATGAGTACTAGCTGTGCTCTGCCCCTCTGCTTTCTCTACAATCATCTCCTGTCTGAGGGCTTTATAACTCAAGGCCCTTTATGTGCTCACTGTGAAGTATTGCCAGTCTATCTGCCTCGCCAAGCTTTCTATCTGTTGATTCTGATTGCTATTCCTGTTTATGATCTCTGCCTGTTTACCGATTCATGGACTTGCCTATCTGTATTGTTTGCCTGATTGAACAGATGACCTGGTTTAGACCCATTGCCTGCCTGCTTAACATTGTCTCTTGGATTTGGCCTGTACCTGTCAACGGATCGGACTGCCTTATCATTTGTCTCTTTTGCCCTTGCACTTAATTAACAATCGTACATGTACCTCAGCCTTGTTACAAAGACGTTTTCACAGAAGGAATTTGGCTTACTTTTTGACAATCTGCAGTCTTGCTTTTTATGTCTCTGTGTTAGCAAAGGGGTCCTCTTGGATCTCCTGCCATAGCGTTTTCATTTCATTTAAATGTCAACGGATAGTTCACACTGACACTGATGCACCCTGAGACTGTAGGACAGTTTGAATTTCTTTGGAACTTGTTTGAGGCTGCTTATCCAAAATCCGGACTATTCTACGTTGCAACCTTTCATCAGTTTTTGTCTTCTGTGGGTTGCAAACTTCTTGATAATGCTGCACACTGTGGACAAAGGCAAATCTACATCTCCTGAGGTGGAAATCTGAACCTACAGAGTTTTTATATTTTTCCACAATTTTGGTTCTCAAGTCCTCAGACAGTTCTCTTTTCCTTTTTCTGTTGTCCATGGTTAGTGTGGCGCACACAATGCAAAGACTAAGTCAACTTCTCTCCTTTTTATTTGCTTTCAGGTGTGATTTTTACATTTCCCACAGCTGTAATGAGTTTAAAGGAGCACCACATGATTTAAACTTTAATCTTATTTATCCACAATTTTAAAAGGGTGCCATTACCTTGTCTAGCCCATTTTGGGAGTTTTGTGTGGCACTGTCAAATTAGCTTTTTTCCCCTCTCTTGTTCCAATATACACAAAGGATATAAACATGTATATAGCAAAACTTGTTAATGTAATACTTTTCTGTGATAAATTAGATTTTCTGGAAAAATTTCAGGCACCTTGATGAGGATCACCTGTAGGCACCTTGCAACTGAAGCAAAGAGAGAGTGAGAGAGCACACACAGAGCACAAAGCCACACCCAAAAGGGCAGATTACACAATAAATATTCACATACATCCTAGGGATGTAACACTGTATATATTTTTTTGTAATATTTATTATTAATATTATTATTATTATTTATCTTTTTATTATTATTTACTACAGCTCAGATGAACTCAAATTAAATCTCAGCAAAGAGTATGAAACAACTCCACAAACAGCATTAGTAGCTACACTCATTACTAACCATTTTAACTTCATTTTATCACGTCTGAAAAAGTGATTTAGAGAAAAGAGAAAAGAGAAAAGAGATCTAGATGTTGCTCTTTTTAGCTTTAGCTTCTGCGAAAACGGCTGTAAAACATCAATGCCTAAAAAAAAAAACTCCAAAAGGTTGTAAAATACCTTCAAAGCAGACAATGTAATATTAAAACTACTATGTCCAGGGCCTATCATTTTGTAATAGTTTTCTATGGTAAACGCTTTCCATGTGACTAAAAAGTGATTGCATTTATATTCTGGGCACATATGCTCACATGCACTGCATGTGTAAGTTCATATGTTAATCTCATATGTAATAATTTATATATTTTTTGTGCTCTGATGAGAATAGAACATACATCTCTTGAGGCCTTAAGCTAAGTAAACTGTTACATATTGGATCGTTGATTATAAAAGTTGCATCCTGAACAGTCACAACCCTAGGTATGTAGGTAATATGATGTAGTCAAAATAATATGAATTTAATATAAATTTCAATAAATATATTTTAATATAAAATTCTATAAATTTAGCTAAAATCATACAGCAGATAAAAATATTACAGTCAACCTATTCCTGCTCAGTTTCCAGATCATTGTGACTGCAATGTGTGAATCTAATACAAAGTATTAAAAAAGGTTTTTTGTTTCAGGCCATGTGAAAAGACAGAAGATAAGCATAGCAATTCAGATGTGGAGTCTGCTTTTGTTATTGTTATTACTATTAATATTATTTAAATCTGTAATCAGCATAGACAAGTATTCTAATGTAATATGATTGAACATGATGAACAGATTTTGTATTTACTTTTCATCATTTCAATCAATCATTTTTATTTATATAGCGCTTTTAACAACACAGGTTGCATCAAAGCACTTTTCATGCAAAATCATGTCTGTGAATTTTATTGTATGAAGGTCCGTATATCATGCATATCTAAATGCATTTTAACAAAAATTATTGTCATTTTAAGCAAAAGCAAAAGTTTATAGTTAAACGGTAGTGCTTTGTTTCAGTAACTTTTACCTTTTTACTTTCTACATACAATTTATGGATAATCAAAATGTTGGTATACCCACTCAGATGCATTTTATGCCTTAACAGATCTTAGACAAATTTCCTTAAAAAAAATATACTAATAGTTTTTAGCCACTGATCGTATTGCCTTGAAACCAAGTATCAAAAAATGTCTTGTTGATCGATAATAAATTGAATATACCAATTTACTTTAACATCAGTGAAATAGTAAGCTTGATGTGCCCAAAACAAGTTCTGCTGATTGGCTGTGGTGAGGCATCAAGAAGGTTAAGTGTTCAAAAAATGTAAGAACTTGTATCAAAGTCAAGGTATCGTTATTGTATATATATTATATATTTTTCTTCATGTTTACATTAATTTCTGGGTTAACTGGGTCCAAGAAAACATGTAATTCATCCTTTAAGTATGTTATTTTTTCATATGAAAACAAACATTGTATCAATAGAACAGTTCATTGTGGGAAACTGAGTCCGTGGCGATCAGTACTCCGGTGAGAGCTCCCTCCGGTGGCGGTCGGAGAGAGCCACAGAGGTGCTGTTCGTGACAATTAGACAATTGTATTCATTTCTAATTCATTTAATAAAAAATATTAAAAGTCATGTTTAACCTCTGCTTTCTCACACAGAGCAATTGCATATTTTTTGAAAGAGACAGTTTCAAAATGTTTGAATTACAGTATTGAGGATATTTATCTCCTAATATTAGCTGCACCCTTCAGCCATTATAAGGCCATAATCGACAACATGGTCCACAGTGGTGTCTCTTATTTAATCTGATATGTGCCTCTGTTCTCGGCCTCTCCTTCTTCTTCCTCTGTTTTGCCTCTGTAACCTTCCGCCATGAATCCTTAGTCTTCTTCTTCCTCTCAGCTGTTGACTGTTTTCTGAATATTCATCTGTTGTCAACATTTGCAACTCTTGTGTGGCCCTCTGTCTTTATATGCTTTCCAGCTTGAAGGATCCACCTTTGAGCTATTTTAGAGAAATGGTTTATAATTTTTCATTAGTAAAAGTCAATATTCACTTGCACAATATACTGCACATTTACAAAAAGTCTAATAGAAGTGTGTAGAAAATATGCTTGACAGTTTATAACAACTAGATAAACCATTTTGCATTTAATGACTTATCCTTTAAAACATCTAGCCATTAGTTATATAAGAAGTGTGATCAGGTACTCCACGTTTGTTTCCAGGGTGACACTGATAAGTAATCGGGACACTCGTCACTGGTGGAGCCGTAATATGATGCCCATCATTTGCTGGAACGTTGCTGGGGCTCCGTGGAGGCCAACCGGAAGGGTCCAGTTCTGCCAGTGGCTGCTCTTCGCTTTCGCAGACTCAGTCAGCGGGACTTGCCAGTAACCCTTGGTTAATATATATATATATATATATATATATATATATATATATATATATATATATATATATATATATATATATATATATATATATATAATGTGTACATTTTGAACAACATAATATTAGCAACTGCAGACAAATGTACATAATCACACTCAACAAGTTAGGGCAACTCAAACCTTTTGAGGAAAAAACTGTTGCCTTGGTTTAAAATGGGTGCCCAGTGCTGTTCCTGGCAAATGACTGTCCTGCAAAATTCAGTTCCAACTCTAATCAAACACCTGAATATTTCCTGTTAGATTTTGTGTGTTACATGGGTAGCACTTTATAATAACTTTCATTAATAAATCATTAAAAAAAGTGTGTAATGCTTAATGGATCGTTAGTTCAAATATATCCATATATCTAGAAATGTGAAATAATGTGCTTGTTAAATGGTTACTCCACCCCAAAATTTAACATATTAGTCATTAATCACTTACCCCCATGTCGTTCCAAACGCATGAAAGCTTTGTTTGTCCTCAGAACGCAATTTAAGATGTTTTGGATGAAAACCAGGAGGATTGCGACCATCGTATTGACACTGTCTAGGTTCAGAAAAGTATGAAATAATCAAAAACAATTTATAAAAGCATAAAATGGTGCAGCTTTTGCAGAGCTTTGCTTTTTTTCTTTGCGGTTTTGAACTTAGAGAAAAATGGGCCAAAAATTCTGCAAACTTTTCTGAACAATCGGGAAAAGCAATGAGCCGATACTTACAAAATTGCAGATCTGCATGGCTTGTGACATCCTCACCTGTTCCTTCTCTCCCTCACATTGTCACAACTGTCACGTATACCACATTGTTAGTGTAATGTGACAGTTCTTCTATGACAAATCTAAAATATTGTCAGATATGCAAAAGTGTTTGCACTGATGCGAGAAATGGCTTAAACAAATTGAAAAATGTAAAGTATATGCGAATAAACTTCCTGACAGAAGGTCACCATTCCTCTTTCAATAGCAGTGAATCTTCTCAAACAACAAATAATGATGATGTTTATCTCACAGCCTGTTTGAGAACTTTGAATTTTTAACAGTACTGTTACTTTGTTCCAGCTAACAAGACATTTGCCACCAATTTTTACATAGTACTTTTAATGATAGAGGCATCTTGCCAAGGCAAGGATCTAATTGCAGACTATATTAAGGGTCAGACACCAGAAAACAATAACATCCAAGGAACAGGTAAAGAATAATCCAACAAGACAAGCAGTGGTCAGGGCAGACAGCAGTCAGTCAAAACAAGGTAACAGTCTAAGGATCAAAGGCAACAAAGGAAACATGGAAGGGTTACATATACATATAGTCATGGCGTATGTATCTAAAAATACTTACGCCAGCCAATCTTGTATTGGATCCACTCTTCTAATAAATGGCTCTCCTGGCCACTAGGTGGTGTTGTCCTCTACTTAAATACTAATTATGTTCCCTATTAAGCAGATTTGTGTCATCCCTAGTTTTCCTCATTTATAGTTGCCTGTTTGATGTAGTCAGTCTTGACTCATACGAGTCACATTCACGTCAAAATTGTTAGTAAAATTTAAATGGTAGTAAATTTCACAAAGAATTACAAACATCAGGTATCAATTCTGAATTTTCGAAGCAGAAATGCTGAAATAGTATTTTCTTGTTGACAGTTGACAGTTTTAGGAATCTTAAAACAGTCACTCTCTTTATTTAAAGTGATTTTTTACATCTGTTGATTTTGATGTGGTGTAATGCTCTACTTAACAACTGATGGACATATTTTTTTTTCTTTTTTAGATATGGAAATTGTCCTTTGTATCCATAAATATTGCGGTTTAAGCAAATTGAATTGTGTTTTAAGCAAATTTAGTAGTTTTATATGAACCTGACTTCTATCATTTTTGTCAGTACGGACTCCAGTTTCACAACCATAAACCATGCATTTGAGTACCCTCTTGTCTTTCCTTTTGGCCTTTATTAAGTGTTTCTTTTTCAATGTGTTTTGCTTAGAATCTGAGTTCAGCTTGAAGGGTGATTACTTATTGGGTGGCCTTTTTGCTTTACATGAAGTTCAACATGCAACACCTTTGTCCTCCCCAGAAGCCATTCAATGTTTCAGGTAAGAAAGCATTTTTTGCAGCAGCAGCATTTCCACAGTATTTTGTTTCAAGTCACATTTTAAAAACAAAAAATGTATTAAGCTCTGTTCACTTCTTCACTGATATTTTCTAGATACACTTTCTCAAAATCTGGCTATCAGATGTTTCAAGTGATGAGGTTTGCTATTGAGGAAATTAATAACTCCACAACTCTTCTGCCCAACATTTCTCTGGGATATGAGATTTTTGACCACTGTAGTGAAACAAAAAATTTTCCTTCAGTCTTCAGTTTTATCTCGAAGAATAACTCAATAAAACCTAAAGAAAAACTCAACAACTATCAGCCTAAAGTGATTGCCTTAACAGGGCCATATGGAAGCACAAGCACTATTACTGTTGCACCATTAATAACAATGGATGTTATACCACTGGTATTTTTATTCATATATTTTTTCATACAGTCTACTTCCTTTTGTTCAGGACAACTAACTTGCTACTAATCAATTGGAATGTTTTCTTTTCTTTCAAAGGTGAATTATGGCGCTTCTAGCTATGCATTAAGCAATAAACTTCAGTATCCTTCCTTTATAAGAACAATCCCTAGCAACAAAAACCTGATAGAGATGATTATTCACATTATACGTTGGTTTGGATGGAACTGGGTTGCTTTTCTTGGTAGCCAAGACGATTACAGTGAAGATGGTCTAAGAATATTTAACAAGTATATCAGCAATACTGGCATTTGTCTGGCCTATCAAGAGAATTTTAGCCAAAAGGCAAACTACAGTCAAACACTTAAAAAGATTGATATGCTCAACATCAATGTCATTGTTGTTTTCGCTATACCACAATATGCAAGCAAAATTATCAAAGCAGCCATTGCAAACAACATCCAAGACAAAGTATGGATTGCAAGTGAAACCTGGGCTATGAATCAACAGCTTCCAAGAGAGCCAGGAATTGGGAAAATTGGCACAGTTATTGGCATTACGGAGAGATTGTTGTCTTTGCCTGGATTTGATGACTTTATCTATAAAGAGAGGGTAAACATTAATGCTTATAGCGCTGAAAGCGACATCCAGAGTGAGAATAACAAATGTGGTCAGTATTGTGATTGCTGCACGTCGTTGACAGCAGAGGAGATTATAAATGAAAATCCGACATTCTCTTTCGCTATTTATGCTGCCATATATACCATAGCTCATGCACTACATGATGTTCTACAGTGTGACATGAATGTTTGCAACAAAAACATAACCGTTAAGCCATACATGGTGAGTGAATGGATCATAAGATGAATATTAAGTTTTTTATAAAGAGTAATAGCATATACTCTAAAATTAATTCTTAATAATATTTTCAATGCACTTTACAACAGCTTCTGGAACAAATGAAGAGGTTGGACTTCCCGCTTAATGGCCGTCAGGTGAAATATGATGATAATGGTGATCCAACCATCAGTTTTGCGGTTGTACTTTGGAATACTGAAACAAATCCTCCACGTTTTGAGATGGTGGGCACGTATGATACATATCCAGAAGTTACTTTTACTATCAACAACTCTCGCTTGCTCTGGCATAACAATGGTTCTGTAAGTTAGCTTTTTGCAGAGTATTTTTATAAACATTCACCTAACTGGTTAATTTGGACAAACTTTACATTAGGTGGCCTTAACTACTTTGTACTTGCATCAAAAAATAAGAACATTGCACTTTTGCTGCTATTGAGCTGAGGTGAGACCATTCATTTTAATAACCCGTTTTCTTATTCCATAAAGGTTCCATTCTCAAACTGTTCTGTGGAATGCAAAGAGGGATTTTCGAGAGAACCTGATGGATATCATAGTTGCTGTTTTCTGTGTAAAAAGTGTCCACGGAACAGCTATGTGAATTATTCATGTGAGTATTTTAAGCAGTAGATGAGAAAACATCTCAAAACAATAGTACATGCTACCACTACATGAGGGGAAAATATGGGAAGATATCATTTTCACGTGTAGCATCTGCGGGGTGGTTATGCATAATGTAATATATTTGTGGAATAAATTTAAATATTTGATAGTGAAGTTGTTATAGTAAGCCACAATAACAACCCCATATGATTTGAATAATTAAAATGATATCATAGATGTATTTTGCGTAGTGTGTTTTTAAAAACGGTATCTTTATACTTTATGCAAAATTTTAATGTGTGTTTTTGTACAATTTGTGTAATTTAATTAATGGAACTGTGATGTGCAATTATTTAAAATTAGAATAACTTTCATAATTGCTAAACAGTAATACAGTATTGCTCATACAGTATTATACAGAATTATGGTGTTATGCAGAGATAATTCTTTTGTGCTGTTGAAACGTGTCTGATTTTGGCTGTATTTCATTCTTGTATTATTTTGCTATTTTTCAGGGAACCCCTATACCTGTTCTCCGTGTGCAGAGAGCGAATGGTCTGAAGAGGGCAGTACGACATGTAAGAAACGTTCTGTTGTCTATCTTGAGGTCACAGAAATCCCCTCCATCATTGTCATGGTTTCTGCCACATGCCTAATTATTCTCCTTATTGCCATATTTTGCCTTTTTGCCCATAATTACAACACACCAGTGGTAAAGTCTGCCGGTGGCGGCATGTGTTTCCTTATGATGACGTGTTTGATAATGTCTACAATAAGTGTGTTTTTTTTCTTTGGAATGCCCTCATCTGTATTTTGCCTCCTGAGAAATGTTGCATTTGCATTTTTCTTCACTGTTTTTCTCTCCTGTATGGCTGTCCGATCCTTTCAAATTGTTTGTATCTTCAAAATGGCTGCCAAGTTCCCTACCATTTACAGTCTTTGGGTAAAGCACAATGGACAGTGGCTCTTTGTTGGATTTTTTTCGGTCATTCATTTATTTTCTTGTATACTATGGATGACTGTCTCAACTCCCAAACCCTCCAGGGACTCATCAACTTTTAAAGACCTGACTATACTCAGCTGTGAAATGGGGAACACTGCTACTGTTAGTGTAGTTTTGTTTATAGGTTGGTTTCTTGGATTCCTGTGTCTTTTATTTTCTTATATGGGAAGAGATCTGCCAAAAAATTACAATGAGGCCAAGTCAATAACTTTCAGTCTGATTTTGTACAATGTGAGCTGGATTGTTTATTTCACAGCTTACCTCATTCTCAAAAGCAAATACATCCAGCTTGTAAATGCAATGGCACAGCTTTCTAGCATATATGGAATTCTCTTCAGTTATTTCATACCGAAATCTTACATTATAGTATTCCAGCCGCAAAAAAACACTGCCGCATATTTTCAAACATCTATTCAGAATTACACCCAAACCATTAGTAGGACTTAGCACAGATTCAATTAGGGCTAAGGGGCTACTTTAAATATTTCTATAAAATATGTATGGGCCATTCTAAAGGATTGGTCCAAAATGTATTTTTTCCCCAAAATTTGTATGTATGCAGATATAATAATTAAATGTATAATTTCCAAGGTGCACATTTCTAGTTATTGTGCCGTTAATTCTTATTAACATAAGTATTTTCAAAAGGTTTTGGAATATTTGTCCTCTTCCCACATTTGTCACTAGCAAAACACATAATAATATAATTAATAATATAATATAATTTTTAGAGGTGAATCATAACCAATACATTTTTATTATATTTTAAATATGATTTATGAGATTTGTTGTATTTTGAATTTGTTGTATTTTATAATTTTTCACGTAGTGACAGTAATGCTTTGGTAGCAACAAAGTGACATTACAGAATTTAACTCACATACTGAAACACTACTGAAACCAGCTAATGGTTATCAAATATGCAAAAATAATTTTCCTAAGTTAAAACTGGGTTCAAGACAATCACCTCCAACTTAAAGTACCAAATAAATTATGATTTTGTATATATTAGGCGTACTAATATTTTAAATATTAGTGTGGGTTTCAATAGATAACAGACAGTCTAGAATAGAATCTTATGAAATCTGTACGATTTTAGTACTTAAATGTTTTTAAAATGTGTTTTTTGCTTGTGGGACAGCAGTTTGCACCAGTTCTATAGAATGCTTCATATATATAAATATTTAACTGCAATGTAACTAAATTATGCATTGTTTATTTATGTATTTTTATTTTATTTTTTAAATGTTGTGGGCTTCCTATCTTGGAGTATGTATATGTTATATATAAAGCTGATGGTTACATGCTACAACTAAAGGAATCTATGCATCTTTTTATTTAGCTGTGCATTTAAAAATTTCCATAAAATGCTTTCATATCACTTGCCATATTGTTAAATATATTTGTTGTTATATCTGTTTTTGTAAATAGTTATTAAAACTGCCCATCTGGTAATTAAAACATGTTGAGCCTGTCATTATTTTTTTTCACTCTTGTTTTGTCACAAACATGCAAAAGACAAAAGAAGATAATTTTAACATTCTATTAACTGGGGACAAAGTAGGGAATTTCTAGCTTTTGTCTTCGACTTGATTGCAGATATATTTAAAGTAAACTGAGCTGGACAATAACATCACTGAATTAAATATTGAAATATTGAATTCTTATTTTATATTTTTAACCACAGATTATAAATATAAATATTTATTTGATTTATGGTCGTTTAATGTTACAGACCATTGGATAATTGTACTTTGATACACACGGTTCTTCTCTGCAGGGTATAGAAAATGTTGGATCATATAATTGTAATATACTCAGTTTTAACTAAATGATTACTAATTGAATGATAACCAAACACACCTGAACATTAAATTAAAGTATATATTATTTGGGATTTTTAAAACTGCAGGACACTGAAGAGCCCTGCATCATACTTTCCCTCCAGTGCTCTACTTGCCCACTTGGTGGCATAATTTCATATATCTTTCAGAATCAAAATATTACGTATTGATATAAACCTATATATTTTGGGGGAAGCAAAATTTTAGCTTACTAGAAACCTAAGTTAGTCTAAATATTCAAATTTAGTGCACAGACAGTGTCCCTATATTTACACAAATCACATACGTGTACACATCTCTGTGACGTAATTTGATTTAATTAGAGGAAGAAGCATCATGATCTACTTGGCCACTTCGTGGCATAATTCCATATATCTTTCAGAATCAAAATATTAATTCTTTTTTGTACTCTTCCTCCAATTTCCAAAGCCATTCAGTTATCTTTTCTTTATAGAACCAGTATAAGTACCTTATACTGTACAGTGCTTTGATGCAACATGTGTTGTTAAAAGCGCTATATAAATAAAAATGATTGATTGATTGATTGATCTTAAGAGACCTAACGGTATAAACGCAGGTAGGTACAGCACCTTTAGCACAAATGTATTCTGTATTCCTTGGATGACTTTAAATAGGCTTATTTACTTAAACAGGATTGATTGTTTTTACTTCACTTTGGTTAATCTCATCATTTCAGTTTTGATATAAGCCTATATATTTTTTGGGAAGCGGGCAGAGGAATTAAATCAAACTCTATCTGGCCAACACAGTCTCACGAATAATTCGTACGTATTTTACGAGGTGGCTTATTCTTATATTAAGTTCGATGGAAGGTTCAGGGGCGGTGTTAGGTTTAGGGCATTCGTACAAATTCCTAAGAATTGGCGACGCGTAAAATACGTACGATTTAGCAAAAATCGCATGAAACGTACGAACTTGTACCTCGTAAAATATGTACGAATTGCACGGCCTGTTTACAGGATTGAAGCCAATCGTGCGTTTCATTCCACTATTATTGTCTGTAAAGAGGACTGCAACATTTTACACACTGCAGCAGGGCAAATGCTTATTTATTTATATTAACTTGCTTACTAAAATATTATTTATACAAATATCAACTCCATATACGAAATATGGTTTAACCAATCTAACTCTCTCTCTCTCTCTCTCTCTCTCTCTCTCTCTCTCTCTCTCTCTCTCTCTCTCTCTCTCTCTCTCTTTCCCTTTTTTTTTGCATCAGCGAACCCATTGATTCATCTAACAGAAGGTATATTTTGTGCGCCAAAAATACGAAGCGAGGAAAATTGACGGGCCGCCCCCCCCTTTTCAAAAGCTGGTGCCGATTTTCCACATTTTGGATTTATAAAGAAAGTCCTCTGGGAAACCTACGATTAGGCTATATTTTAACACAGAAGCATAACCATAACAATCCTCTGCCGTATTACGTTCGTTAATAAGGCATTTTGAAAGCGTTGACAGGTAACAACCCAGATATAGCACGGACGTGTTTGTCCATGTATGCGATGAAACCACGCTTGTCTTATTTTGCGTTCAAACGAAAGCAGTGTACACAAGTCGCTTATTCTTATACAAATGAGTCGCGAGTTCTGACGAGTAAATGGCAGATGTTTTGCAATTCAAGGCGCATCCATAGACAGGATTTAGTGCTTCACAATGAGGAGGCTCGTCTTTTGTTAAGCTCTTGTGTTTCTCATTGAAAGGCTTTACAAAGAGTTCATCCTTCATGGAGTTTTAAAGTTACTTTCCACTAGTTCATTTCAGTCCTTGAGAAAACCTAAAGCAATGTTAATGTCCCTCTCTTTTCCTTTGAGACCGAGATCTCCGGCCACACAACCAAACACAGGGCATTGTGAACCTGATCTAAAGCCTTCTGAATAACTTGCAGTCTATAGAAATTCATTATAGAACATGTTTGATTAGCCCAGTACACAAACAGGACGGGCGCGTGGCATTTTACAGTGACACAAATGAAATATGTCAAATTGTGGGTTGTAGCCTAGTAATATAGTTGATATCAAGTTGGGCATTTTGTTGAACATTGCGGGAAGTCATTTGTTTCATTTAGTTTTTTTTCCTTTCTTTTTTACCCCTGAATGGTATAGGCGGTTCTCCCGATTTGTTATGCTCTTGCTTGACCCGTTCCGTGACATTCAGAATTCAGAAGACGGGCCGTCATCTTTTGCATAAGCTAAATACTTTCAGTAGGTCTACGCCTATATCATTTTTTCCAAAACGGAGCAAAGAAAGATATAATAAAGAATAGCTTGCTAGAAACCTAGAGTAGGCTAAATATTCAAATTCAGTGCACAGACAGTGTTCATATATTTACACGAATCACATATGTGTACACCTGTCTGTAACGTGCATTTTTTGTAGTTGTATATTATCTGTATTTATATTCATATCAGTTAACGGGTATTTATTTCTATGTTTTTTCTAAGCATCATACGACCTAGCATAGGCTATTAGTCGCATTTGTAGGGTGTTTACAAAAGTTTTTGTTGTTGTTGGTTTTAGTTTTTTAAATCTTAAGGAAATAATTATGTGTGTGTACGTGTCTTCAATTTAACGTACAGGGCCTGAATGTGGGCAGAGAAATCTGCCTCAGTATATGGTGGCTAAATTAAAGGGCTAATGTGGTGCAACATGTTAAATTTAAGCGTGAAAACAGCGTGATAAACAGCATCGACGAATCACAAAGGAGTGAAGTCATCCACCATGTACCTAACTGCTGTGCTCCAATTTCATACCGATTTCGCGCTACTTTGCAGGACAGCACTGCAGCGTTTTGAAACAATTATTCGGTGCATTACACGCAATTTAATCTGAGGTTTAAGCCTACTTGTTAGATTTCCTGTAGCAGCATAATCAATACGCACAAGCAAAACAGTAGGCCTACAGTATATTTTATTTTTTAAAAAGTGTTTTTCCAAATTTTAGACTATAATTTGGAAAATAAATAATATTCTGTATCTTAAGTCAACATCACGATCTTTCTCTTTGTGTATAATTGCAGGAAATCTATAGTCTATATTCACGAGTCTCTCATAATTTTCAAAATACGCACATTTCTGTAGACCTGGCGAGATAATGGCACACGTTAAATTATGCGACGTACAATATTAGACGTTATTATTACGCATAAATGCAAAGTTGTAAAAAAAGGGCAAGTACAAAGTGAAGTAAAAAAAAATATGTACACTGAATGCATGTTGCTCGCTTAAGCAGCTTTCTCAAGAACCAATTCTATTGACGGGGATGTGCGGAAAATCGGGCGGGTAGGGCCCTTGAGGAGGCGTTCCTCTGATTCTCCTCGCTCTGCTGTTTGAAGGGAGCATCTGAGACAATTCCTCCTTTTTAGACATCACGTCCAAACTGCAAAAATACAAGAGATAGCCTACACTTTTCGATTTCGGATTCTACTGCCCCACGGCCCAATGCAGTAATGCACAACATTATTTTTTATTCTACTTGAAAATATAATTTTTTTTTTTCAGTTTTCTGCATTCCAGGAATTCTTCAATTAACTTGTTTTTAACCATCACAAAGCTTTCGTTTTCCATTTCTTACTTTTCAAATAAAAATGTACACAACATTTTCATTTCTGTTATTTTATTTATGGCGGTTAAGGAGTGTTTCTTTGATTAATCTTTGAAATAAATGCATTTTATCACAGCCTATTATTCCTAGTATTTATTAAATATCTTGTTTGTTTCTTTTTTTTCGAACAATCATTACTTTTATTACTAGTATTGTTATTATTTTGTTGTTCTTTTTTTTACTTTGTAAACAAACATTTTTGCATTTTTACATACATTTTACCGACAATGACCCATATAAAAACCTTTGATATTTTGTTTGCACATAGGACCCTATTTACTCCAGAAAACTGTAATTTTTCACAAATCAACATGGCTGCTTTTGTATATTTGATGCATACAGTCTTATATTATAAATTATTACCACAGAAAATATTGGTTCACATATTGTTGACATATTTTATTCTTTTCTATTCTAGCCAGCTAATGATAGCTATACGTCAACAAAATTAACGTTGCATAAAAATATTATTGTATACAAGTATGTTATCCTCAGCATTCTGGCCAAATTAGCTCATTGCCTTCTCGCTGTCATGGCCTTCTAACCAACTTATCTCGTCTCCACCAATATGTGCATTAGAAGTACATACTTGATGCGAATTTGAAAATACTTTGAAAAGTGCATTTGATTTTCTTCATCCAGAGTTTTCGTATGGTTGGTCTACGCCTAGCTTAATTGTAGCTTAATAGCTGAAATGGTTTTAGAGATGCTACAAAAACAACAAGATAAGGAGATGAGGTAATTCTTGTCCTGATTCAGAATCTGAAATATCCGATGCCGACGACCAAGACTATGTGCCTCTGGCGTCTGGATTTATGAAGCCTAGATTAAGAAGACTTATGTGATGAGTCCTCTGACGAGGAAAATTTAGACCCAGTCCAATAGATTGCAAAAAATGCAAACCATTTTTTCATGCTGTCTTACAATATACTGGATACTGGATGAATATGAGCGCTGTCGTGCATTTAAGCGTAGGCTACCCACATTCTACGATCAAACCTGAATCTAAGTTTTATGAATGAGTCCCCTTGTCTTGCTCAAATGTAGCCTACCTGATTTCAGTACCTCGGACAACGACACCACAAGCGGAGTTAGAGCTGAGCTGCAATTCTCAAAAGCGACGTGGGCTCGTAAAGACCATTGTTGCTCTTAAAGACCCTTGGAGGCACTGATTCCACGATTTGGGTAAAATGCAGCCCTTCCACACTCTTAAAAACAAAGCTTCTTGATTAGCATCTATAGTTTCACGAAGAAGCTTTTAACATCAACCTTTCCGTTTTCTTTATAGTGAACAAATAAAACAAAAGTTTTTAAATAAAAATGTTATTTTAAAAACTTTTAACTAAAATGTTTTGGGGAGCACAAAAAAGTCTTATAGCGTCTACATGTTAGAATCTGCTAAGAATAAATAAATTTGTGTTTGCGGTTTGCAAAGGTAGTTTAGTGAAAATCGAGAATGACCGCAGTGGGATACCAGTCACCATGACGATATGCTTATTACTGAGGTAAATTGTCACTTTGTTCGCTCATTGAGACCTCTGCTGTGCGGAACCGGAGGATGAACCGTGAAACCAAGAACGAATAGTTTCAATAGCAAGTCGCAGGACAGCATATGGTGCTGCAAGCACACCGAACGCTGACACCAACAAATTACAGATTTCATACTAATTTTCCAGGGAGGGAAATTCCTTGCCACCCACGCGACTCATCTGTGTGGCTTTTTGTGTTGTCTTGTTGTTCAGTGTCCGCTAGTCAGAAGTTACGTTTATTTATAGAAAGGGAACTTAAGACAAAAAAAAATATAATTCATGTTTAAACATGTTTGTTTAACTATATTAGTGAAAACAAAAGATGCCTATTGTTTTTAACGAGTTAATAATACACGTCTAAACCATCTCTCATAAAAACAATCAAAAGACATCCAAAACAAAAAAAAAAAATTAGAACCTAAACTTGATTTGGCCGTTTTTAAGGTGTTAACACAAAGAATGAGATCATTTTTGTGTACTAAATATTTAATTATTTATGTAGAGCTGTTATGAAATATTGTAACCTAACCTTAACTCGCTCCCTGACGGAATTCGTATTTATATTCTTATTCTTATTATAGGTAGGTTAAGATGGGCTCAAGCGCATATATGAATTTTTTAAAAGCATAAACCGAACAAAGAACGAAAGAAAATACATGTGGTTTATTTTAAATATATAATAATTATTTGCGGCAGATATAAATACAATTTTACCATATCATATATATGGGTAGCTGACAAATAAAATGAGACTGTGTCCTGTGGTTTAACAGCAAGGTGGGGAAAAATACAAATACGGTGAGAAAAATGTATCTTCATTTAATCGAGTTACTAATACCATTTTTTAGGATACACTATAGTACACACTGATACATCAACTACTCATATGTATAGAAGTATAATAGTTATTTTGCTTGAAAATTAGAATAGCCACGTATCTTGAAAGAATATGGAATACACAATACCAACTTCAATCAACAGGCCTAATTTATCACGACAAAGTCAATATTCGCTGATAAATTTTACAAGTCTTCGTTCTTATATAGATTTGTTGCTTTTCTTGGAGGCTAAATGGCAGATACTTTGCAACTCAAAGAGTCCCAATAGACAAGACGTGGTGCTTAACAATGTGAGTGGCCTTTTGTCTTTCCTTTCTGACTGAATGCCTTCACACAGCTTCCATCCTTCGCCGGGTTTAAGTTACTATCCACTAATTTATTTCAGCCCCTAAGAATACCCATAGCAATGTAAATGTGCCCTTCTGTTTTTCTTTCCTTAGCCAGTGCACCTTAGTGCACACAGCCAAACACAAGACCGTGTACTTCTAATTCAAAGTAAAGACTTTTCAAAGTCCCGCGATCCAGTCTATAAAAATTCATGATGTACAATGTTTGATCAGACCAAAAGAAAAAAATACAGTTGTTTAAAATAAAATAGACGCTTGGAGAATTTACTTTGCTCACATATTGAAAGCATTCCAATATTTTTCCAATCTAAAATTGTGACAGTAAAAGGAAACACTAACACTTTTGTACTTTCTATACAAAAACAACATCAGAAACATAATGCAACGGCTTTATTGATGTTATACTGACTAAACATGCGAAAGACCTTTTTGAATTGTGATGAAAGTTTTGTTTGACTTGTTATATTGTTGGTAACCCTGTTATTTTTGAGCTTACGAACATCAAGTGTGTCTCTTTTACCGCCATGCTTTTTGTATTTACATGTTAACAATGAATGGTAGTTCTTTAGAAAAGGAACGTTTATTGCAGTAATTGTATAATTACTTCACTAATTGTTGTTAACAAGCCATAGAATACTTCAGTGACTACAGGATCTTCTAACTAGGCGCGCATGATAAAGGGCAGTTAGGGTTAATCAGTTACAGATGGAGAAAAGTGAAAGCACTGGCAAGCTTTTGATAAACATGCGCTTAACCTTTATCGCAGTCTGTTATTATGCCAATTTCGAGCACAAATTGTTCCCGTCTTGTTTCTGACAAGGTGGAGGAAACGGTGAAACCTCTTAATTAAACATGAGAATAAAATCTAAACTTTGTGTGTTTTCCGTATTTTTAATTACATTTAAATCTATAGACTTTTGATCAATTTATTGACAAGTAATTTGATTTACTGTTGAAAAATAACTGCTAATACAACGGTAGCGATTCTGTGCGTGAGACTGACGTGTAAATCAGCTTCACAAAGAGAACTGATTTGCTCCGATTTCATACTGATTTGTGCTATTTTACGCTGTGAAAAGAGAAACAAATGCGGCGTTTTGAACCAATGTTTTGGCCATTACAAATGTTTGAATTTTAAATGCCATAACAAGCATGCATATGGCACCTGGTATGTCTTAACAACTTGTTAAGAAGAATTTAAAATACGGAGCTGTTCATTCAAATTATGACATTAATAGCACTTTATATAGCCTACATAAATGGTGTCACAAGCGATATCATTGTGGTACAGACTCTTTGGACGGACAGCCTACCAGAAATTGTAATAAACAGACCAGGTCACTTAAAATAGTAAAAACGTGTACGCACACTGTACACTTATTTTTTCTTTAGTAATATTTTGGTGCAATGTTATTGTTTGGAGGAAAATAACTGACTCCTTGAAAGAGAACCTATTTTAGAAGACAAATACAATAGACGTAAAAGATCAATCGCTTCGGTATACACATATATAACTGCAGTGTTTTTCATTGCTTTCTAAAGGCTCTTGACCGGAGCCGCTGAAATGGTAATGCGAGTCTATCCCGGTGTCAAGGCGTTTGTTCCCTCTGTATAAATAAAGCTATTGTATAGTGAGGCCGTCTCAAGCGAAAAAAGACTTAAAGCTATCAATAGACATTCATTCATCCTGTCGCGTGTCACGCTTTTGAAGTCGTTCCCTGAGCCTTTTACTGCGCATGTGCAACAGAATATAATAAGTTTAATCGAACTTAATTTTAAAATGTAATCAAAGCTACTCAAGCAATGTATGTGCATATAATTTTGATGAACAAAATAAAGTATTAAGACTTAAAGTATCCCGAAATAAAGTTTGTGAAATTCTGTTCACGGTAATATTCTGTTACGCAAAGCTGCAGTTTTTCCTTGGTGGTAACCACCTTTACTTAAAAATCTTTTTCAAACCCCGCATGACATTCCCAAGGACAGGCTCTATTGATGGAGAAGTGTGGAAAATCAGGCGGATAGGACCCTCGGACAGGAGGCGTTCCTCTGATTCTCCTCGCTTCGCTCTTTGAAGGGAACATCTGTGAGAATTCTGCTTCTCTTTGAGAACATGTATGTTATCAAGCTTTAAACTTAGAGCTTTACTTGTAGCATGACCGTCTGTATTCTACAAACTAAAGAATCCTACATTTTTTTAGAAAATGTAGACTTGGTTTGTAAAATCCTGACGTTTTAATTCAGCAAAGGTGATTTCCCTTACTTATTGGCATAAAATTGCCACGTTGTGAAGACATGGAAAAGATTTCCACGGTGCTGCCTGTCTCAACATGGCGTGAAACCTGATGAGAAAGGGATGAATAGTCAGAGCTAATTCCTCTACATCTCAACTGGTTATTTGTAACATTTTCCATTTTACGGTGTTTCTATGGAACTCTCTATAGGCTACATTTTCACCCCACACGACGATATTGTTCGTTCATTTCTATCTAAACTAATGCAAATGAAATATAAGATAGTAAGATAAAATATTACATCATATGATTACAAAGGTTAGACCAAAGGGCCAAGTTTTCTTTTTCAAATAAAGTAAATTTGACATGTAAGTGATATGGGAAAAAAACAATTACCCATTATTATTGTTATTTTATTGTGTACTTTTTCCATCTGATTGTGTGAATTAAAAGGCTTATGGTTTATAAAAGAAGGTGGCACCAAAGTCAATCTTAAGCTCGTTTTTGAGAACAAAAGCACAGACTGGAAAGCAACTTCATGGTGATTGGGTGTCCAGCAGAAACTAAATGGATGCTCTTTTTGCGCACCAATGATGTGAGCAGTGCATTGAGATGTTAAGTAAGTCTCTCTTTATAAAGCAGGATTCTAGGGAGAATTCCTTCACTCTGACACAAGGAAGCTGGATAAATCATCTGGGTATCTAAGAGCAACGAGCATTCGAGGGCAATGGCTACAGAACCAGAGAGAGTGGTAACGACGAAAACTCAGAGCGTTAAAAAGGTGATTAGAGTTATAAGTTAAATTATTTTTTGTTTAAGATTTTTTATAATTCTTTATCAACGTGCATTGCCTGTATTTTAAATAACGGTTTTGTCTTTCAGGTGTCCAAACCACTGATGGAGAAGAAAAGAAGAGCACGTATCAATAAATGTTTGAATCAGTTGAAAAGTCTCCTGGAAAGTGACTGTTCGAACAATGTAAGAAAATTAATTGGATTCAAAATCTATTCAAATATTAACATCAAATATATGTCTCAAAAACCAACTGATCGATTTTATATCATTCAGATCCGCAAGCGAAAATTGGAAAAGGCTGACATTTTGGAGCTGACGGTTAAACATCTCATGCATCTGCAAAACACCAAAAAAGGTTTGTGTTCCATTCGCATTTAAAGCTAATTAAGATAATCAATATTTATTATTATAAATGTAACTTACATTTGTGACTAACAAATACATATTGATTTCTCTAAATGCAGGAATGCACAAAGTTTGTGACTCTGCTGAGTATCACGCTGGCTACAGAAGTTGTCTCGCCACTGCCAGCTATTATCTTCTCGCTTCAGACGCAGACAGAGATTCCCGCTCCATCATGCTGACACATCTTAGGAGCGGTTCTAACCTCGTTCCTGAGTTCAGCACCGCGGAGAGCGACCCTGCTCGGATCCCTGCTTCAACTCTTACACTTCGTCGATCACACAAAAGTTCCCTTAAAACAGACGCTCCTCATGCCAACTTAGAGCAAACTTCAGACAGACACTACTGCTCTATGCCGAAGAGGACTGAAATTTGTGATACGGACAAAATATCATTTAACGCACAGGCTGGAACCCATGCATCCAAAAAGCTAAAAAGCACACGATTCAGTCTTAAAAATACGAAGCGCTGCATTTTTTCTGAAGCCTTGAAACAGAATTATTGGCGGCCCTGGTAAATCTAGGGAATTTCAAATGTCACTTGTTTTAACACTTAGACTTTATAAAGTAGCTCTAATTTTGCTTCTCGTGCACTGTATATGTAGATACTATTTTTCATAAATGATGACAAATGTTTATTTTAATAATAAAAGACCTCAACATTGAATTGAATTTGCTTATTATGTAAACTGACAAATGTGTGCTGGGGAGATCGAATGAATGTCTTATTTTGTAATGGAATGCACTGCATGGTAATGTAATATGTTTTTAATGAAAAGTAATCTAGCTCTTTTTGAGACAGGTTTACCTTAAATTTATATTGTTGATTTAGCATCTAACAATTTATGAAATGTATTTTAAAACAAAAATATGCATTTTGTTAAGCAAAGCTTAAGGTTTTCAGTTAAAAAAATATTATTATTATTATTATTATTATTATTATTATTATTATTATTATTATTATTATTATATTCTCTGAAAATATTTATTTGTGCTACAGACAAATAATTTTATCGTATGCGTTTGAAGTATGAAGCCTTGATGGTGAGTGGTGGGAGGTGTAAACACAGAAAATGCATATACACAGATCGCAAAATAAAATTAATAAATCGGGGTACTGATATACAAAAATATGGTACGCACGTGTCTGTCGTGCATATAATACGGTGTTTTCGCGCAAGCTGCATATACACCCATTGCGTAGTATATACACGCCAAAGTAAATTTTGGCGTATCTATAACACGAGTTTTTGTTTTTATTTGGCTTACTATTTAGAAGCACTTTCATGAGATATAGGGTTGGACGAACAGGGATCTAGTGAAGCTTTGAGATGTTGCGTAGCAACGTTTGCACTTACAGAAAACTTACCATTTCATATAAACAGACAGTATAAAAAAACTGACACAGTGGCAAATGAACTAGAAGCATTTCTTATCGTCTTAACATACCAACCCATACCAACTGTACATCAATGAACTTGAGTTCATCCACAATCCACAGTACGTGGTTAGACAAAAATTCAAGTTCATTCTGCTGACGACTTTTGACGTCAAGACAAGATATGCATCCTGTAGGAGCAAACATTTTAATTCACAATATATTTGGTTTTCATTGTTATTTTATCTTTTTTAATCAAATGTATTCAGTTCATACACTGATAATTAAAATGTCTTTTGTAACTGCCCAGTTGGTACAGTTTTGGAGTTTTTGCAGGCCACATTCTCCCCAGGGTTAACCCATTCCACACTTTAAGCTGAAGTGGAGTCCATTACGGCCTACCATGTCCCCCTTGGTGGTCATTCAGTGGGTAAACACCCCCTAGCGGCACATTTTCTCCAAGGAGCGCTGAGGCATTCAGTCCTCCTCCCTTTTGGGAGCCAGAGGAGTACTCCCCGAAGTGGAAATTTTACACTTCATGTTGCAGAGTTCCCCAGCATGACCCAGCTAACTGCTCAGTCGGTAAACTTCTGGAGTACTAACAGCCTAGATTTTCTGCAGGAGTATCCCACTTCACATTGAGGTGTATGTGGAATCATTGTTGGCTTACCACTCACCGTTCAATGGAAGAAAGTGGGTAAACATCCCTTGGTGATATGCTTTCTCTGCAGACTAGGCAAAGCTTAATTGTTTAATATATGTCCTATATGTCCTCTAGGGAGTCAGGGTTTACTAGGCGTTGAGTGCAGGGGCCTTTAAGGCCTTTAAGGCCGTCTTTGCCGGTGTTCCCGTGACATTTGCAACAATGCGGGATGGTGCACCTCCCCAACCTTTGTTCGGTAATGGCCTAGACCTGGCACTCCAGACTCTTCCATGCTCTCATCCTGGCTGTGCAGCATCCACACTGGGCAATGACTTGAAAGTATTGTTGCGTGGGCTTCTCGTTCCCATAGTGTTGAACGACACAGCTCAAGTTCCTGAAGAGGAATGTCTCCAAGTTACAGATGTAATACTGATTTCTCAAAAGATTTAGACGCTCTCAGTGCTTGCTATTTTTCCTGAGGCTGGCGCAGGTTTCACCACACATGCTTTTAAGCTTCCTGGTCTCTGATGTCTCACCCATCCTATTGGACAGTTTACACAGCATATTCAGAGCATGGTCATGCTGAAAGCATTTCCATAGTGTCATACGACACAGCATCTCATTCCTCGAAGAACCAGGGTTCCATACGTAACCTGGAGACCTTACTATTATGCATAAAATATCCTTATAACAACACTGACAGAAATACTAAGATAAAATATAAAAATACAACTTATAAACACATTTTAAAATTGTAATTTTTTTTGTAACATATGTCATCAAATTTATAAATCAGTGTTACCAGTATTAAAGCATCAGTATTGTAACCTATTTCTAACATTTAAACTTTTTACATTTTTATTAAAATTGCAATGGAAGATTTTGTCATTTGCAACATTTTAGTGTAATTCTCATTAACAATTGCAATTGAATTTAAATTGTGTTCCTAAATACACTGTTATCCTACCAGTCACTATTGTCACCATCAACATGTTTACTCATTCTATGACCACACTCAACAAAACTGAATATATGTGAATTCATATATTAATACTAGCCACCTTAAATATAATGTGTATCAAAAATCTTTGTCATATTAACTTACTTTACTAGCCTTTTGTTTTGGAACTTTGATGCAGTTATTATCTTCTTAATGTGCAAACAGGAAATAAGCTGCTCTGATCACGTGACAATTTTGCACCATTCCAACACCAAATATTTCATTGAGACCCTTTTTTCCCATATTTGCAGGAACTTTGCTAAAACATCAGTCAGTAAGTTTTCAGAGTTTACGAAATTACATTTCTCTATTGTGACCGGTGGAATTAAATAGTTTTTTAATCATTGATTAGTTTAAAATATAATATATTATACTATGTGTATGTTGTAATAAATACTATAAAATATAAAACTACCATAAAAAAAATTTACTGCAGTAAAAAGTGTGAACCAGCCATGACTGTATATAAGAAAACATAAACATGCTATTTGAAGGTGAAAAGTGTTTTTATACCCAACACGAAATTTTTGATGTCCACTGTATTTGGACAAGCCTATGGACAATTTGGTTAAGCAATTGAAGATTTGACAGACAAGGCAGGGCTTATTATAGCACAAAAACATTGTTAATTATAAATTGGCACCTAATGAACCTCAGAAGTAATTTTAAAGATCAAATAATCTCCAGTAATAAATAATAATAATCTGCTGATGAAGAACTGTGTAAATGAGAACAGTATGTCTATAGAGACTGGTAGACACAGATGCATTTCTTCACACAGTACAACAAATAAGACCACTGGAGACAATTACTTCACGCAAATAGTTTGAATTTCTAGCTGATTTCCAGTGAGTGAGTCATTTTGACAAAATCTTTGGAGAAAAGGAAAAAAGTGTCCAGCACAATGTCCTCTTTCCATGAGGGACAGAACCGGAACAATACATGTCCTCTTACCGTGGCGGACAGAATCGGAACCTAATATTTCTTAATATTTCTTCTGTGTGGGTTTATTATATCATTTATTTGTGTGTGAATGTATGTGTACTTGTCTGTAATATATTTATTGCTTAATTTTTTGCAAAGGTTATTCTACTCTACAGATTCATACCGTTAACTGCACTGAATTGAAAGATAGATGATCTGAACAACAAAACATTAGTAATCGAAAACACCTTATAAGCAGAGATACAAATGTTTAAATCTGTTCACTTAATAGATTTTAACACACTCAGTGCATTTTCATAGGTGCATTGACACAACACAGTCCTTGTAACCTCAGAAGTAATTTTAAAGCTTCAATAAATTACAGTTTAACATAATATAAGCTTGTTTTAAACTGAATAGGTTTGGATGCATTTATAATGAAATGATCCACTATACCCACTGTGCTACTGCAATAGTGATCATTCTCATCATGAATGTAGGCTCAAGTAGGCTATGTAGGCTAAGTTTGTGTATAAAAGTGATAAATGTTAAATATGACATAAGTTCATCTTAGTTAAAGGAATAGTTCATCCATTTTTTTTCTACTATGGAAATCAATGGTGAACCAAAAGAACCCTATCTTATTTTGTGTTTGGTAGAACAAAGAAATTCACACAGGTTTGGAACTACTTAAGGGTAAGTAAATGATGACAGACTTTTCATTTTTGGGTGAACTATTCCTTTAATGTAATATATTCAATTACCAATCTTTTCACGCATTCATTTTAAAGCCATCTCAACTACAGCGTCAGTGTCAGTGACTGTCTTCAAAAGCCAATAAGAAACAATTTAAGGGGTGAAAACCTTGTACAACCATATAGAGTATAGGAGGAGGAAGACTTTTGTCGATGCCCTTACTGTGTATTATACTGAGGGGCAATCTGCAGGTTTTCACATGAAATATGACCAAGTGAATCCTATGTGAAGCTGCCTATAGTTATCAAGCACCATTTGATATTTCAACACCAATATCTGGCTGTATGAAATGTACAAAAGTGCAGTCTGGCAGCAAGCACAGATTTTTTTATATATATACACATGTATAAATGAACAAGAACAAATCATTTAAAAAGCTGATGTCTCGGGATACGTGTATAAAATCTGGTCATATACAACATAAAATAATACAGCAAATATCCAATTCCCATTCAGTGGTTATGTCTACTGTAACAAATTAAATTGCACCAGCTTTCAAAAGGTCCTATTCTCCACATGACAAAAGATTATGTCACTTATTTTGTTAAAAGTGCATGTCGACTGCAGGCTATGGGTGTTTTTAAATAATGTTACTTTTCATATCATATTTTGTTACGGGCTACCAGACAAATAAGACTGTAATCATGAGTATAACAATGCATCAGATATACATTTTCAATCATCACAAAGCACTTAACACAAACTCGTTTAAAACATATCTGTGAAAAGAAACATTTTAGCCATTTTAGACATGTCTGGATCTACAAAGAGAACCCTGTGCTTTAAAAATATGAATTCAAACGATATAACGAAATAACTTTTCAGTTTACTTAAAAAAATATTAAAAACATGCCACAGCACCAGAAACAACAAAAATACATTTAAAGAGTTAAAAGCTCTGTGAGCTAAAATGTTGTAAAGAAACACTATATAACTTACTTCAATTTTACTGCTAATCTTTTCAACAGCCAAATTGAACTTTGTGATTTTATTAAACAAAGGGTTTAAAATAAATGAGAAATCTGCAAAACAAACTGTTCTGTCAAATTTCTATCCCCTCAGCCCCATATATTGCTACATCTTCCTCTATACTATGAGGCAAGGGCAATTTGGCCAAAAACAAAAAATATAATTTGTTTGGCTAATATTAAACATAAAAGACATATTTAAACATAAAAGTATGTTAGAAGTTTAAGTATTTTTGAACTCCCAGCTCTACTATAGAAAAATAAATTGTGTAGACACATATATATATCTACACAAAGTAATTGTGGCAGTATTTTGACCAGAATCCTAAATTCTCACTGAAATATAAAAGCTGAAAACTGGGCATTAGTTAAAAGCTCATGTGTATGAGCAAAAGGCCTAGTGCTCATTTCAAAGTGTTGAGATCAGGACACTTATTTGCCTTGGAGGCCCACTGACCCCGTAAATCAAGCCTGGTATCAGCAACCCATAAAAAAATAAATAAATAAAATAATAATAATAAAAAAACAATGATGTCTTTATGCCATTTCCATTACACTTCAAAAATCTCAGTTCCTTGTTAACAAAAACATTCCACTTAGTCAAAGCTTTAACACTAATAAGCATACTACTTGAAAATGCTCATAAAACTGTTATTTAGTTTGTGGATCCTAAGGATGTCATATAGCCTGACGATGCAGATTGTGAGCTTATAAAACTATTTGTGCTTCCTTTGCTTTCCCCTTTAGGCAGGTGCTTCTGGTCCACCCAAGCAGATGCATCTACCTGTCCTGTCCTAATACTTGAAGAAGACTGCTCCGCTGTCCGTGCACCTGCTCCTAACAGAACAATCTCTGATGAACGCTTGTGCTCAGGGCATGCCTTGAGGCTCGAGCTTTCCCCAACACTACCGTCCCTTGCCTTTCTCTGCAGATCCTGAGGGAACTCGCATGGTGTGGGTCCTCTGCCGTGCTCAGAACAGCGTCTCAATGCTTGAGGCTCGCGCTCAAAGTGTGTGAGTGGGAAATGGGGCAACAAAACAACGTGCTGTTCGAAGGTCTCTGGAACCAGAGAGATGGTGGAGGCTCGTCGTGGGCTCCTCATTGGACTAGCCAGTGGTGTCTCGTCAATAAAGTTAATCACTTCATCGCGGCTAAAGCACTTGAAATCTTCCTCATAACGCTCGACTCGTGGAATCTGCTTGAGCGAATGCATGTCCTCGGATCGCCTCCGTTTGCGGTGTGGGTGGCTCTCCTCGTGGTAGGATGCCGGGCTGCTCCGACGTCTCTCGTGGCGTGGCGAGCTGTATTGCGGGATGCCAATGATGTCCTCTGTGGATCCCCAGCGATGCAGATAAGACGGGATCTGACCGGTGGTCCACATGTCGGTTTCGTCGTGGGAGTATCTTCTTGTAGGGGGCACCTGGAGTAACACACAGACGCGTGAACCAGGACATTTTTAAAAGCCAAATGCCGGCTCAAACTAAGAACCTCAAAGCTTTTGCATCTCTTATAATGCCAGAATCAATGGAATTGTGAACTATAACGTCAACACAGACCTGTTTTCACTTTAAAATACTAAATATTCACATATCTGCTTTTTAGTAGGTTCATGTTATTTTGCTTAGTTGAAAATCACTTTCTATAAACAGATACTCACATTCCACATTGTTCTGAGAACTACACAGGAAAGACATAAAATTAGTTTTTAGTATTTAAAGAACTTTAAGTACACTATCCAAAGCATACAGCACAAGCCTAGCATGAAAGCAGCTGTACTGGTTAATGCAGGAATGAAACAGCCTTTACAAAGAAGCCTTAAATGCATTATGAGGACTGATTAATAGGTGTACTATACTCTGGTCAGTAGAGGGAAGCAAAGCATCATTAAACCAATAGAATTCACTTTTTATAACCTTACACAGGCTGAATTATATATTATATTATGCTACAGGCCTAAACACTTTTTGGCATAAACGATTTGGCTTTATTTAAGACTTGTTACTCACATAAATTAAATGATAAGCCTATTTTAGAAAGCCATGTCATTTTGCTTTAAATATACTGCCCATTAAATTTTTTTTGCATATAAAGATAAAGATGGACTTACTTTGCATTTGTTAGACAGTTTTAGATATTATTGTCTGGCAGCATTTAATGTTCTGAATTGCTTGACAGCAAAAACAACATCAGCTTGTACTTCCCAATTATTATGGCATTTCAATACTCGATGATGGTGATGCAAAACACTGGTGAAATTGAAAAAGAACGTTGTTCCTGCAGAATTAGTACTTTAAAAAGTGAGACACATCAGCTTTGAGTTCTTTATCAATACACATCAGTGTTTTTGTTTTCTTGCCGAAGGTCTTTGAAACAAATCTAACACACACAATGTTAATGGTAGTTCAATAAACTTTGAAGAGAACTTCAAAAGTTGTTTCGTGAAATGTATATAGCAATAAAATCAGCAATGGAAAGCAGTCAAGCACTGCAGATTGCCTAACAGAGCTTTGGGAAGTGTTTGGCGTACACATTTATGGCATTTTCTCCACATTTAACCTCCAGTCCAAAATTTCATTCCAGACAGGCTTATTTTTAGTAGCTGGTTAATTATTTACACACAGCGAAAAATGGATGGTATGTAAAAGGTCGATGAAAGTTACATGTGGAGGTTACATGTGAGTGCTTATGGGCAGTACGTGAAGTAATCATTTTAATGTAAAAAGGTTAAAAGTTTGAAGTGAAGCATTGCACAGCTCTAAGGCCTACTGGCAGCCTGTCACATGAATTCTTATTCACCTTGTAAGCCTTTCTAGTACTATTTCAAATTATTGATCGGATTTTTTTTTTATTTTTTATAAAATTCTTTTTACATTCAAAAGATCAATCTAAATTTAGATTGTGCCATGAAAGTATAAACTCTTACATAGATCACACATCAGCTGTGCCTCTACAACTAATAAAAAACTAACAAAATTAATGCCATACTATCATTCCCAAGGTGATTTTTACATGTAAGTCAGACATGCGTTGACTAAGTGTTTTAATTGAGACTCTACTAATTGAGTGTTTTATATGAACTTAAATTCACACTGAAAAGGCATCAGTGCCACTCGTGACACATGAGCCCTGCAACAGTAGAAAAAAAACTGCATAAAAAATACCAAGATACCACTGGGGTAAAGAAAAAGTGCTTGTTAGATCATATTTTCTCAAAAAAACCCCACACAAAACTAAAGTCGCCAATTTCAGTATGTAGTAGGTCACACAACAGTAATGTAAAATGATTCCAGTTAAAGGGTTGACAATAATATAGTGATTTTAATTGTTTTTGCGGAGGGTCATTGCAGCATGCACATTTTAGTTAGAAAAAAAGAAAAGGTCAATCTGAAAACAAAATCAATGGAAATATACCTGCAAATAGTGCATTTTATCTTCCTGAAGCTCCCTCAATGGATAACCCTGGGGGCCCCCCCTTTCTAAGGTTGAGAATTCGTACTTGGCAATACGATCTACCGTCATGATATCACCAGCAGAGCTATAGTCAAACGGTCTGTCAAATATTAAGTCCGGATGAATGCCTCCATCCTGGCTGTTTTCTGCAAATGCAGAAAGCATATATATGTATCAGGATTAAAAATCAGTGTGCTCCAAATACACAGACAGACAGACAGACAGACGAATAGGTTAAAAAAAAGAAGAAAAACAATTTCCTTTTATAGATTATCTGTGTCTGCGTTAGAATTCGAAGTTGTAAAAAATGCTTCATGTGAAATCATTAGGATCCACTGAAGTGTCTCTTACTGAGAATTGCAACTGACTGTCACGGATTGCTAATAGATTGCAGCTAGCGCAAACTGTCGTTGAAACATATTCCTAAAATATGTTTTGGGGCAAAAGATTGTTTGAGGGATGCAAACAATTTTTTTATACTATAAAATATGTTGTAGGGCAATGTGAAATGCTGATCTTAAGGCAAAATGGGGGCACACAGCAGGATGACAGATGAAATTAGCTATTAGCACAGGCAGCTTAGCATGCATTTGAGTGAGACACAAGTACAAGAAGCAACCCTTATACATACAACTGAGTTGAGTTACACAAGGCAAACCATCTGGAAAGAAGCAGAGCACTGGTAAAATTAAGATCACAGAATCCATTTCTTGCACATATTCCTTATGACTGCAAACTTGGGAAATGGGAACGTGCCAAATAGCAGGAAGGGTAATGACATACAGCTAACAGCAAAGTCACACACTTAACACCTACATTCATCAATGCATACTGACAGCCTCAGTTCACTAATAGTTTGTGATGAAGCATATTAATTATACAATTATCATGTGACCTCTAGTTATGTTTATCCAGAATGTCCCTTGTTTTTATATTTTTGCTATTTGTTTTTTTAATGTCATTTTTTTAATTAATCATTTAATTTTTTTGCTATTAGTAGTTTCGAATACAAATTTTTGTTGTAGTAACAATGCCTGTTGTAATGTTGGTGTTTTGGCCAGTGGTCCTGCAAATCCTCAGGGGGCATAGGGTAACATAGTGACATCATATAAATGTCTCACACTTTACTTCATAGAGTTATATATTTCCTTTTGAGTGTGAAAATAATAGCCATCCATCTCAAAATGAAGGTCACATGATAACTCCAATGACTGTAATAATCATTGATCCACCTATTAGATTGAAGTTTTC
Source organism: Puntigrus tetrazona (assembly GCF_018831695.1). Lineage (NCBI taxonomy): Eukaryota > Metazoa > Chordata > Actinopteri > Cypriniformes > Cyprinidae > Puntigrus > Puntigrus tetrazona. The sequence continues at coordinate 23,894,713 of NC_056706.1, read as the reverse complement.
CCTCAAACACAGCAGTAATGAATGTGTTAAACAAAAAAAACAACTAAATAAATAAATATCCAATTTCTGAGACCAAAAACAAACAAGCAGGCAAACAAATAACTAAATTATAATAAAAGAAGATAAAATAAAGAATATAAAATAAAATAGAAACTTTACAATACGGTTCCATTTTTTAACTAAATTTAATGTGTTAATTAACACTACATTTGTTACAGTATTTATAAATCTTTGTGTTTGTTACAGCTGTTATTATTTGTCCATGCTAGCACCTTCATTAAATTACCATTAATTTTTTTAATGTATTAAATCTTATCATTAAATATTAAATAAATAAATGTAGTAAATCCTGCAATTAACTTTACATAAGACTAATGTTTGATTTACAAGTATTTTACATTTTTTTGCGTACGTTAACAAATGTAGTAAATTAAAGTAAAACAAATGAAAAATTATACACGGTAGTGTTACAAAGAAAAAAAAAGAAACCTGAAGAATTACCCTTTTTTTAATTAATATTTCCACTTCTTCTCTAACATCTGAGGCTGTGTATGAACACTACTGAACAAATACTACACACTATGAATACTACTGAAAATAAATTTTGTATGCACTATACATTCAGTGCATCTTTAATTTACACTATCCACGTGACAGCAAGATGATCTACTGTTGTCACCAAATTTAAAGTTCAGTTGCTGCAATGCACCTTCTCTGTAATTTTACATTTTGCTTCAAACTACTAATCTTGCCACATCTTGAAATGAAGTTATGTGATAATTTAAAATTTAGAAATATTGGTCACACTTTATATTAGGTGGCCTTAACTACTACACTCTCAGAAATAACAGGTACGAAAGCTATCACCGGGGCAGTACCTTTTCAAAAAGTACACATTTGTACTTATTAGGTTCAAATATATACATTTTATTTACTAATATGTACCTTTAAGGAACCCAAATGGACCCTTTTGGTACAAACATGTCCCTTTTAAAAAGGTACCGCCCCAATGACAGCTTTTGTACATTTAATTCTGAGAGTGTATGTCATCAAACAACAAAAATCAGTAGAACATACTCATTGTGGTCAACTGTATTGCAAAACACTTTTGCTGCTATTGAGGTGGGATACAGGTAAGGTTAGGGACAGGTTTGGTTGTATCGGTAAGTTTAAGGGTGGGTTAAGATGTAAGGGATGGATTAATAGTGTAATTATAAATGTAATTACAGAAATTAATCACATATGTAATTCCATCTACACATTTTTAAACAGAAGTACAATGTAAAAACATTTATGTACACAATAAGTGCATTTTACCAATGATTAATTTAAATGTAAGTACATAGTAGTTAAGGCCACTCAAAGGGGTCATATGATGCGATTTCATGTTTTCCTTTCTCTTTGGAGTGTTACAAGCTAGTAAGTTAGTGCATAGATAAGATCCATAAAGTTACAAAGACTAAAGTCTCAAAACCAACGAGTTATTCTTTATAAAAGTTTATAAAAGACTTGTCCACACCCCCTAATACGGCTTGTTTAAATACGCCCCCACTTTTCTATGTCACAGAGTGGGTTTATTTTATAACACTGCCCAAATGTTTGCACAAAGAAAGAAAGTTGGAACTATTCTGTGCAAACATGGTGTTATGTTTACAAAGTGATGTGTAAAAAGACAATATTAAGTCATGATAATCAGTAATTATGTCTCCACTGGATGCAACAAATGTCTTGTTTGTAATGTGTTGTAACTGGATGCAACAAATGCCTCGTTTGTAATGATGCTGGGATGTGGCATCATGTTATGAAAAGGGCTGTAACATTTCTGTCAAACCCTTGAGGTATTTGGCCAATCACAAGCACACCTCATTTTTTTATTACAAATCGACCCGTTTCGAAAGGCGGGGCTTAGAGGACAAACAATAATGTACGGTATGTACACATTGCATTACACCAAATACACAAAATAATGTTATTTTTAGCAACATTATATGACCCCTTTAATATAAAGTGGGACCCATATATTTATTACAGTATACTGATTACTGTCCTCTGTTTTCTTTTAAAATAAAGACTGGTGTAGCAGGATGTAAGTAATACAATACTATGTTATTTTAACATAGCATTGCTTTCTCCTTGGAAGATGCTAAAGGAAGCTCAGAGGTCCTTACCTTCGTCCACTTCATCATTGGACATGATGGCCACACATTTTTCCCAGACCATCTTGACATCTGCTCTGTAGCGGTCACAAGCCCACAGGAACATGGGGAGCAGGATTGATTGTGCTATGGAGCACCAGAGGACACACAGGACCATCCAGCTGTAGGAACGGTCAAATTTCAGGCTGGCAAAGCTCACCACCTACAATGAAGCACTGCAGTTATTTATACAAATGGAAACACATTTTCTCTCATAACATACAGTGGTGGCCAAAATGATTAGAGCACTAGTATTTTCACCAGCTAAAACATGGATTTTAAGTAAGTTATTTCTATCTTTCGCTGTAGTGGGTCAGTAGGAAATATCAGTTTCATTGTAATAATCCAGTGAGATTTTTGTCTGACAATAGCCAGTACACAGTACACAGAAATCTGATCTGATCTGTCTGAAATGACATGAAGAAACAGAAGAAACTTAGGTGACTAAATTCAGAAAAAGCTGCACCAAAGTCTCCAAGATGCTTCAAGAAGCCTACCTGCAATACTACAGTACTGTTAAAATAAACTTGTGTAAAAATGCTGTAAAACGAGGATGCTGTCAAAAATAATGCCATAAATAGGTTTTCTTCATCAATTAGCTTCTATTAAATATACTAAATTAACATTTAGAGTCAGCATCCTTTTAGTTTAAAGCAGAGGTTTTTTTAAAGAGCTTTGCAGGAACATTTCTTAATGCATCTTGGAGGCATTCTCCACAGTTCTTTTGGATTTAGTCTGTCTTAGTTTGCTCTGTTTCTTCTGTCGTTCTGAAGATCAGTTTTGATTAATTATAGTTTTAAATATTAACTACACTATTCTCAGACATTAACTATAAATACATTAAGCTGAATCATAGATAAAACATTACATCATGATAAAATCTACATTGCAATTAATTTTTCACATGCATTATGCATAGAATCACATTTTGTGCAAGACACAATGTATCAATACACCCCTATTCAATCACCAAGATAGTGTAGCACACAGTTCAGCAACCTTTCAACACAACTTCTCCTAATTTGAATAGCTCTCTCTCTATATTTTCCTATCATCAGTTTTCAACTTGCCACAGATGCTTGAGATATAAGTTCCTTTATGTAAAACTCTGATCTTGAATGACTAGGATAGTGGTAATCAAACCTGCCCTGGAGACCCCCAACCACCAGACATTTTATATGTCTCCCTCATAGGCCAAATCCAGCTCAAGTCTGGCAGACTCATCTAATTAGTTGTATCAGGTGTGTTAAATAAGATAGACATACAAATGCAAAGGTTGGGAATCTGTAGGACAGGTTTGAGAACCACTGGACTAGGCTGTACATGCTGATGTTGGTGTGGGAAAATAAATGTGTAGGGAGACACCTGCTGGTGAAATGTGTGGATTGCATGCATGAAAATGAATACAGATTTTAAAAAAAGCATAGCAAACCCAAACCCATTCCAAGACATTACCTATATAGTTATTAACAAAAACTATTCAGTAGATGACATGAGCATTAAACCATTGAAAACCTAGATACGTTTACATACCAAAGTGTTTTAAATCTGAACACATCACAACAAAAGATCAAAAAGGAAATCACACTTTTGAAGAGTTTGGGGAAAAGAAAAATCGTCTCCCTTCTCTGCAGAACAAGAAAACATTGGCTCAACATTGGCTCAACATTGGCTCAACCAATCACAGCGCACCATTTCACGCACTGCAAACAGTAACGGTGTAGTGCTGAATTTGCCAGATTATTACCCACCTAGTATTGGTAGGTTTAGTGTTAGGTGTGGGGGAGAGGTTAGGATTATCAGTGGGGTTAGGATTGGTAGCCATTTCAAGAAAGGGAGTAATAATTTGACAGTGAGTCGAAAATCTGCACAACGCCGGTAATGGTGTCGCTTGGAATGCATCCGGTATCCGGTAGTTTTCCTCATCGACTGTGTACTTTGTGATTAATAAACAAAGAAAAAAAATAGGACTGCACAATGAATCTCATGTGACTTTCATCTGGTCAGAAAAGCCTGTTCTGTGATCTCTGTCATGTGCTTTCAGATGGAGCGCATTTAATACACAGAGCCATAGACCACTGACAAGCTATGCAACATCACATTCATAATCACATGACAGGACAGAATAAATACTTTACACAATCTGACATAGCTGTGTTTAAAATTGATCTGGAAATTAGGTGCCGGTCTGTAGAAGGAGAACTGTCCCTCAAATGAGCCTGGTTTCTTCCAAAGCTTTTACCATTCAAGGCTTTTACCATTATCATTGATTTGATCACACAGACCGTAATTAATAAAAATTAAGTGCTTAATCTTGTCATTATACATCACTACCACTCTATTCTTACTCTATTCATTATTTTGATAATGTTCAGTGCTTTGATACAACCTGTATTGTTAAAAGCACTACATAAATAAAAGTTATTAATAGATTGATAGAGGTGTTTAGTGCCATTACTGTTATTGTTATATACAGCATAGCCCTACTGAACTAAATGAATGTAACATGGCAAAGATGAACGCACTTTTGAAAGTTGAATTTAAGGGAAATGTCATTTTGGAATTTTTTCTGGTCTAAAGTGACATTGTTCGTAATTTTGTTCATAATGAAATGTTCTTTTATTCTAATTAATTTAAAGCATTAAAAAGATAAACTGTTGAATTCATAATATTTTAAAAAGGTGTAGGCTAATGCATTTATTGCAATTTGGAGAAAGAAAAAACACATTTTATAATAAATCTTTAAAACATTGAGGATTTGATTTTTTAATGTTATTATAAACTACAGATGCGTACATATGTGTAAGTTTGAAACAGAAAATATTGGTTTTCATCTTGCCACTTTCTTGGTAAAGAAAACACATTTTTAATCGAATGAAGCAAATTGGATTTATAGCGTTCGGGAACCAAACTTATATGTTCTGTGCCAGTTTACCTATATCCTGTCAGGTCTGCAGAACCAGTTAAAAACCTGATATATGTATATAAGTAAATATTTCATAAAATGTATAAACATAGAGTATGGGGCTAGAGCTTTCTTCTTTAAAAAGGGCTTTCATGACTGAGATTGTAACAATTATCAAACTGATGTTGGATCCTTATAATCAAGAGCACTCTTCACTCTGTTTTCTTAAATGAAAGTGAGAACTCACCAATATGGGGAATCCAGTCAGAAAGTCATATATGAAGACTATTCCACTGATCAGATAGGTGATCTGCAGCGACGTCTTAATGGGCTCTGAACCGTCGATGGATGAACGCCTCTTGCCCTGGGCATCCTCCACTACAATGGTGGGCACGTTAAATTTGTTCTTGTCCACATTTTGACCCATCTGGATGGAAAAGGTTTGAAAGAGGGCAATTCCAATACAGATGACGCCCATCACCACACTCCCGCTGATCAGAAGCAGGAAGCAGACCCCGAATCCCAAGCCGATTTCGGTCACAATGAAGCGACAGTTGTCGTGGGTGTAAAAGCGCTCTGTGGTGTCGTGCCAGCCCACAGCGGGCAAGGTGGACAGAATAAATGACACCATCCAGATGCCCATGACCGTATGGACAGCCTGCTTTTTGGTGTTACTCAACCTGCGAGAAGTTAAAAGAAATTGATAATTAGAATGCTAATAATACTATAACTAGTATTAGTTATATAAAAGGCTAATAAAATAGACTGGAACAATCTCTCTAACATTGTTTAGGAAGCAGACACACTATGTTTGTTTAAATCTTGATTAAAGACTCATCTCTTTAAACTTTTATAAGGCATAGAGCTGAAGCAATTTATAGATTTCACAGACGTACATGCATTTTCTGTTTGTGCGTTCATTCATGAATTGCACATAAGCATATCGGAGAAATGATAGTAAGATCAAATTTAGGATGGTTTCTGCACAATATTTTATAAATTAACTGGAAATTAATTGCTGGTCATCCGGCCAGAGAACACCTGATCCTTAACTGAACCTGGTTTCTCCCAATGTTTTTTTTTATTTTTTTTATCTCCATTCGGTCACAGATGTGGTTTTCCTGCCACCTCTGGCTTTGTTTGTACTTTCTAGCAATTGTCATTGATTTTGTTACACAGACCGTCTCTGCATTTAATACAAAATGTATTTAACAATACAGTTTGTGTGCTTTGACACAAACCGTACACTGTAAAAAAAACAAAACTAAAATTTTGCGAATTTTGCACAGCAATTTACCGTTCTTTATTTATACAGTCGAATACTGTAAATTGCGATGCATGTCATGTGATAAAAAAATAACCACAAACTACTGATCAGTTTCACAGGATAATGCAGTATTTTTTAGTTTAGTCACACGTGCAACGGCATTGAGTGCTTTCATATATGGGAAGAAAACCATGACGCATCAACTCCTTGCTGTTGGGGTCTGTGGACTGTAGTTTAAAAATTATCACTTGCAACTTGTGTGCTAAGACCTGCAGCAACATATTTGCAAATGTCAGACATGTGCGACTTCATAGCCTTCTGTCTAATGCATCTTTTAAGTGTGGTGAAAAGTCTTATTAGTGAAGGAAAGATAGTTATATTACATTTACAGTAAAGTCTACATTCACACTTGTTGATTTTATTGTCCTATGTTTCAGAAATTACAGAAGTCACACTTGATAATATTCTACATCTTGCCAGTTGACTTGACTGATACAAGTCTTTGCTTTTTAGCCCACTGCCTTGTTCCTCTTCATCTTCCCACTCAAACCAACATAGCAAATAAATGGCACGAAACCTTTGAGATTCTTTGGGATAAAATGCCTGAAGACTTTAATGAGAGGATAAAAGGACTACTACTCAGAGCTGATGTGAGTTTTATTTAGTATTATAATATATGTTTAGTATTATTTGCTTTGTGCCTGCTATGATTGTACACACAATTTCATTCATTATTTGCATACAATTTTGTGCGATTGTTTACAGGTATGTTCCACTGCAGCAGATGTTGAAGGCATCTGGACTCCTGACCTTCTTGCCAGTCCACTACTGATACTGCTGGGTAAGTGTCACATATGCAAGGCATGGAGTTTAAAGGAATAGTTCACGCAAAAATGGAGTGTACACAGTGGTCAGTGATTTGAGTTTATAATTAAAAAAATTTGAAATAAAATCCATTGATCTGCTTCAAAAGAATCATGTATGGGTTAGTTTTCTGATGCAGTACTTGCAGATATATCCAATATATCAAATTCATGGCCACTATCCACAAGCATTAAAAAAGCTTGGAAGAGCCAGGATGAATGTTTAAAAAAAACTTTAAATGTGTTGGTCTGAAAGAACAAAGTCATATACACTTAGGATGCCTTCGGTGTGAGTACATCATGGGCTAATTTTCATTTTTGGGTGAACTGTTCCTTTAAAACAAGTTCTTATGTTTTGTTTTTTTTGTTTGTTGTAATTTTTTTTGTCATTCCATGTCATGGACTGTATTAATTTACAGCAGCATATTTTATGCTAACCATTGGAAATAGACTAATTAAATTGTATTTAGCCTTTTTGTGAAATGGGCAACCTAGATTTTATACTGTTTCAGGACATTAGACATTACAGTTGTCTTTTTCAGTTACTGGTGATAAAGGCACACTTGAAAGTTGGATGATCAGCACTGAAAATTACAGCAAAATTTCATAACAGGGCTTTCTCCACCTAATATGTCTTCAATTTGCAGTACCAAAAGGAAGCTGCCCGAACATTGGAGTTTGTTCAAAGGTATGTCCGCTTCTGGATGTAAATGTTGTTTGGACATTTTGTCAGTCTTATCAACCTTGTTTAGGATTGTTAATATAGGTAACTTTGTGTCTTCTGTAGAACATATACAAAGATTTTAAACTCAAACCATTGTTTGAAACTGCCAGTCTTACAATGCAAGACAATGGGCACACAATCTTTAAGAGAAAAAAAAAACACACACAGACAAATCCAAATGAAACCCTATGGCTCATGACGATACATTGATTTTCTAAGACACGCAACAATTGTTTTGTGCAAGAAACTGGGATTTATATAATTGTTTACCTCTGATATACCACAATCTCTGACTCATTCACAACATCCAGAGCATGATGCATAAAAACATACAAACATACACATTGTGGACCATACAAACTGATGTTAACAAGGAATCTATGTGTATATATCTATGTGCCAGAGTGTGACACGTTTAGCACTGGAATTTGTCAGTGAGTCAGATATTGTGGTATGTCAGAGCTAAAAAAAAACCTAAATAAATTTAGGACATCAGTGTATCGTCATGAGCCACAGGGTTTAATTTGTATTTGTCTGTGCATGGTTTTTTTCTCTCAAAGATTGTGCCCATTGTCTGGCATTATATTAGTTCTGAGTAAGGATAGCTTTGTATTAGGTGTTTTATTATAAATATTGCAGTAGTATTACAAATCAATCTACTCAAATGGATAGTTGAAAATCTGTCATTATTTACTAATTTTCAAGTAGTTCCAAATTTGTATAAATGAATTTGTTCTACTGAACAGAAAGGAGGATATTTGGAAGAATGTCAGTAACCAGACAGATCTTAAAGTAATATTATGAAAGTCAATAGTGGGCAATCTGTCTAGGTACTGACATTTTTCCAAATACCTGTTCATTTCAATAAAGACATTTATACTGATTAATAATAATAATAATAATAATAATAATAATAATAATAATAATAATAATAATAATAATAATAATAAAGATAGAATAACTAACAAATAATGAAAGAATTGTAACAAAGTAATGTTGTCTACATTACTCGAAGATTCTTGGGCCCCCTCAGATCAAAGCTGAATTAAAGATGGTGCAGAGGCTGCCATAATGCCATAACAGTCTTATTAATAAAATGGGCTTTGTGCAATTATTATCTTTATTTACATAACCTATCTTATGTTTCTTCTGTTTTACATTCTAGATGCTTCATTGGTGTGAACTCTAAAAGGGGAACAAAAGAGAGCCAGGCAAGTAGTGTCCAAGAAGACGGGAAAGCTTGTGCAGAAAAAAGCAGTGACTGTGAATCCTCAGGTGGCCACTCTCATCAAAAACCTCATGGACTTTGGCTGGGGCTTTATCTAGACAGGCTAAATAATGATACAGTTCTTCAGGTAAATCTGCATATTAAGTATAGTCACATTATTCCAACAAAAAAAAAATTTGTAATGCCACTGCATTGTATTCTGGATGTTCATGTTATGACAAACCCAGCACTGGTGAAGCAGAATGTTAATAATTGGTTTAAACATTTTAATAAAAGTGTGATATCAGAAGAGAAACTTTTGTTTGAGCCATTTGTTTGTGTGACTACCATTACAAAGTAAGTAAAACAGGAGGCTGCTACTATAAAGGTCAGTATGGTTACAAAATAATATGTTGGAATAGTACACTCATTGCCAGGTATCTGTAAGGTGCTATAATTATATTAAAGCAGAAATTAAGCTAAAATTAAATCAAAATTCACTATTCATGACAGCATCTGAGAAACACTAGATGATCCTTCTTTCACCCTTTTTCATCTCTGCTCCCAAGGGCCACACCTTTCTTTTCTAAAATAACAAATATCTATTCAAACTCTTTAAAAGTACTAACAATATCTGTAAAACGTCTCGGTTACGCATGTACCGTGAAAATACACACATGATGTCCTCTCGGGTACAATGGCTCTCTGCCCTCTATCGGTTCTCAGGGATTCATAGAGTGGGAATAGAGGAGCTTGACAGGGTATGGACACTTTGGAAAAGTTAACAAGCTGACCTGAAACCAGGCCTCTCAGTGCCGCTACCCGTTTGAGTTAAGAACACAGGATGATACGAGTTCCACATGAAGGCTATAGAACCTAGCCTCATCACCGCAGCTGCCATATGCCCCAGGAGCCTCTGAAAATACTTTCAGAGACCAACGTCCTACCCTTATTTAGGTTGTGCAGCACCGAGTGAGCACATTTCTGCGTGAGGAGTGCTGTTTGTACGACCGAATCCAGCTCCATATGGAGAAAAGAGATTCTCTGTGTTTGTGCTTCTCCCGGTTTACCCAAAGACCCAACAGGCTGTCCCTGTGTTTGCACAACTGAGCCTGAGCTAGGATGAGCCAGTCGTCCAGGTAGTTGAGAATGTGGAGCGAGGGCAGCTTCTGTGACTTTTGTGAAGACATGAGGCGACAGGGAAAGCCCGAAGGGTAGGAATATGAAGGTTGTACTGATATGCTCAACCTTTGAACACAAACCTCAGGAATGGCCTGTGGAACAGGTTGATCTTTGCAAATCAAATCTGTGAACGCACACACTAAAATAGGTGTTTCTGCATCATCATTTTGAATGGGAGCCTGTGAATTGCTTGGTTCAAAACTCACAGATCCAGGAATCACTGTATCAATGGCAATCTCCAGATGCAAGACAGGAGGCATCCATAATATTCTGTGGGGCGGGTGCCCTACGGCCGGCTCTATGGTGCTACCTAGATGAGAGGCTGTTGCGTTGGCTACGCAGGACTGAAAACGGGGCCGGGGGGGTGCCCTCGGCAACAAGCTTACTGAGGTGCTGCTGTCGACAGCTGGGTAAAGGTAGCAGTTGCATGCTGAGGCAAGATGTATTTGATGGCCTCAGTCTGCTTTTGGGCAATGGAGAACCGCTGGGCAATGTTTTCCACTGCGTCGCTGAAAAGGTTGGTCTGGGACACGGAAGAATGCAAGATTTGTGTCTTGTCTATCTCACAAATGTCGACCAGACACAGCCAGGATGGTGCTCCTGGACCACCCATGGTGAACATGCACATCCCAGAGACCACGCCGTAACCTTCGTCGCTCGTGGTGCAAGGTCCGACATGGTGTGCCTTTCTCACCACGGTGCCTCAGACCATATCACTGTCATTTTAATGCCTGCATACAGACAGGTCATCAAAGTCACCAAACCGGTTCACAAACAGATTTAAGTGTGGCCAGAAGGGTCATCAGAGGCTCTTCAAGAATGTTTTGGCCTCACTGTCTGAGCCAACCAGAAGCTATGGCTGACAGGAGAGGTCTACAGACTCCTAAAGGCTTGAAATGCTGCCTTTAGAGCTGGAGATCAGGAGCGCCTTAAGAAAGCTATGGCCAACCTGTCCAGCGGCATCAGAGAGGCTAAAAGACAGTACTCTGAAAGGTTATCCTATCGTTTCAGCGACAGCAGAGACACTCGAAGCCCGTGGCAGGGGATCCAGACCATCACAGAGTACAAGCCCCCACTACAGACCTGCAACAGCTCAATCTCGCTGCTGAATGAGCAGAACACCTTCTTTACTCACTTTGAGTCTGTAAACAGCACCAAAGCACAGCTCTACCTCCTCTTGACCAGGTGTGTGACTACCTTCCAGTTGCGCTTACCCCTATTCTCATGAAGTGCTTTGAATGGCTTGTCATGCAACATATCAAGTCTGCCCCCAAACCCCATGCCACTCTTGACCCCTTTCAATTTACATATCAGTCCAACTGCTTAACTGATGATGCCATTGCCACTGCCCTCCACTCAGCAGTCACACATCTAGACAAAAAAAGACTCATATGTCAGAATGATGTTCATAGACTTTAGTTCAGCATTTAACACAATCATCCCACAACAGCTCATCTAAAACATCCAGCACCATCACACTTAACAATGGGGCCCTTCAAGGATGTTTGCTAAGCCCCCTCTTCTTCACCCTGCTGACCCACTACTGCACTCAGCTCCAACTTTTTCATTAAGCTTGCAGATGACATGACTGTGGTGGGTCTCATCAGCAACAGAGATAAGGTGGTGCGGAGACAACAATCTCATTCTGAACAGATGAAGGAGATTGTTGTTGACTTCAGGAGAGTAAGCACCCAGCATGCTACTCTAACCATCAATGGTGAGGCTGTGGAGAGAGTGAGCAGCACCAAGTTCTTGGGTGTTTATATCACAGAAGACCTCTCCTAGACACCACAGAACTGGACAGGAAAACATAGCAACACCTTTACTTCCTCTGCAAAACTAAGAAGAACCAGAACCTCAGCCCCCAACATGTGAACTTTCTACAGAGGCACTAACGAGAGCATCCTGACCAGCTGCATTACTGTGTGGTATGGCACCTGCAACGCATCCTGTCGAAAGACAATCCAACGCATGGTGAGAGCAGCTGAGAAGATTGTTGGCATCTCTCTCCCATCCCTCCAAGGACATTTACAACACCCAACTCATCCACAAAGCCCTTTGCATTGCAGGTGATCCTACCCACCTGACACATAGCTTCTGCAGTCTGTTGCCATCAGGGAGTCTCCAGGCTAGGACCAGTAGACTGAAGAACAGCTTCATACATCAGGCTGTCAGAAAGCTAAAACTCCCTCCCGTCCTTGCCCCCTTCCCTCCCCCTACTCTCCTTGCCTCCATGCACCACTGACCACTGACCCTCATCCTCTCACATACCAGGACCAAGTTAAACATTAGACAGCTCTCTGAGTATATTTTTACACTGATAAGCTGTTTGCACTACATTCTTTATTTACACTGTTTTTCACTGGTTTGCACTGCTATCTGCCAAGTGCCTTTATTTTTCTCCTCGGCCCATATCTGTAAATAATTGTATAGCTGTTCTTTATATATATTTTATTTTTTTAATTTATGTGTAATTTGTAACGCAATTTCAATTCTTTTTATGTATGTGCTGTACACGTAAAGTTGTGATCAGCTGCAGCTGGATGCAATCAACAAATGCCAATGTTCATTAGCTCGTTTTAATACACTCAAAGTAGATTGGTCTCTCGAAGCGAGATCCCAATTCGTTGGTCATATCCAATGTGACTTGTAAATCAAATGGCACTATTGCTCACAGTGTTTAGAAAAAAATTGCAGAGATGGCTGCCAAATAACTAATAACTCAATTTAATAAGTATAATATCCTAATTTAATGTTAAACAGATATCTCAAGATCTCAGCATCTTATTACTAACCATTAATAATTGTTCATTTCATACACAATTTCCTGCTGAGTTGTTTAGATATTGATGATTTATTAAAAATTGCATTATTAGTAAATTCAGATCAAGTCAGATTAAGTAAATATGACTAATTCCTGGAATATAGAGTTCTGAATTAAAACAAACAAGATTAAATTAAACCCTGCTATGCACTATGCAAGATAGAGGTTGCATGTAAAATGGAATCAACCAAGAAAATTTTTAAATTGTATGGACCTAAGAAACAAACCCAAGGAAAACAATAGCCTGGGAATCTCTTTATGATGAATTATTGCATCTGCAATTATTTAAATCAACTGTTCTTTTGTAACTATTATTATTATTATATAAATATGAGAAGGCAAATTGTCTTTGTCACAGATCACAATTTAAAAAAAAAAAGAAAATAGTTCTGTTCTCCAGTAACCAATTGTTGAGCTTTACAATATATGAAGTCAAGAAAATAGTGACACTGTTACGTATTTCTCTTTGAAACTACTGCAAAACGTGTAGTAAGGTACATAATTATGGGGTTGCAGAAATGTATTTAGAGGCATGTAAGCCTGGGTTGTTATTATGAAATTTGTGCTGTGAATGAGACAAAAACAGCAATTGGCACACATCACCAAAACAAAGCAAACAACGATCAGTTCTGTCATGGTGAAACAGACAAGCAATTTTGGTCCTCTGTCTTGCGTAGTTGTTTTGTCATCATTATTTATTTACATGTTCCACCTCTACAGTATGATGACATACGTTGATTTTAGTACTTCTAATTGTTTTCAAAGCATTCATTTTGTGAAGAGCATAGAAAAAACCACTCTGACATCTTTTCAAACAACAGAGGACAGAGATAAAGCATCTATGATTAAAGGAGAGTTGTCCTTAAACTAATTCATTGGCAAGATATATTGTGGCTTTGTCAGAGGCAGGCCTTTTAAACTAAAATCCTGCATTACTGCATTTACAAGGTGTAACAGATTTGACTAAAATAACAGAATGAGTTAAATAAATTTTCATTCGAAAAAATTCAGTAAACTGTCTAAATAATTTTTTAAACAAAAAATCTTCAATTTTACAATATTTTTGTAACAATATTTTTTGTGGCCTTAACTCCTATGTACTTACATTTAAATTAATCATTTGATGTAATGCACTTATTGTGTACATGCATGTTTTTACATTGTACTGTATATTTTTTAAAATATCTATATATAGTTACAACATTTCTAATTACATTGTTGACCCATCCCTTACATCTTAACTCACCCTTAAACCTACCCATAGCACCAAACCTGTACCTGTAACCCTAACCTTACCTGTATCCCACCTCAATAGCAGCAAAAGTGTCTTTGTCTACACAATATGACCACAATGAGTGCATTGTTCTTATTTTTTGATGTAAGTATATAGCAATTAAGGTCACCTAATATAAAGTGATACCCAAATTTATATCCCTTTTACTGATAGTACCTGTATGAAATTTTTTTGGTATGACTCCGTACTTTATTTTGCAATAAACAATTACATAAATGAACTATAATGTTCTGCACCCACTGGTAAAATAAAATCTGACCATAGTAACAATGAAAGTGAGCTACCAGGTAGGGATGGTAAGATTCAATGATTCTCATCGGTATAAAAATGTATATGCCATGTATAGCTTAAAAAAATCACTATCCCTATGCATTGTTTGCAAGCTGTTTCATACGTAATGTTTTGTATTGTTGGCTATGCATTGAGATGTGTCAACCTCAGTTATGGAGATGCAGATTTTACACTGTTCACTAGATTTGAATTTGCTGACCAATTTGAGAAGAAAAAAACAGCATTTATGATTAAGCATTAAAAGCAAATAATTTCCAACTTCAAAAAGAAAAATTATTTTTGGCTTACCTATAGTTGACAGGCCAGCGGACCATCCACATGCGGTGGTAGGACAGGGAGGTGACAGAGAAGCAGGTGACCAGAGTAAGGGTGTAGAAGGTGGAGACAAACACCTTGCAGAGCCCTTCATTCCATTCATAGTTGGAATGCTGTCGCCGCAGCTGAATGACGCAGTACATGGTGATAGGGATGCCCATGTTGAGGATGTGTGTGCCAGCCAGGGTGCAGATGAGGAATTCCAGAGGCTTCCACTTCTTCTGCTTGGCGCTCACGCTCAGGATTCCCCAGGCGTTGGCCAGGATGGACACTCCCGAACAGACCAGCCAGGCCAGTGCGTTAGTGCTGATGACCTCATCGTTCATGATGGAGCAGCCTGCGAGAGCTGGAGGGGGGTGGAATGGCAAAAGGTGTGGGATTAGCCGCGGGCAGAGGCAGGTGCCAGGCCCGAACAGGCATTCCTACAGGGACGGGCAGTCCTTCCTCCAGATGTGCTGAGAGGATGGGGCAAGGGGCACAGCAGCGTGAGGGGGCAGTGGACTCGGGCAGAAGAGGAGCACATGAGCTGAGAGCCAGTCCATTGCAGTAATAATCCTGAAACAGAAAGGAAGAGACAGATCTTAAAAAGACAGACATGATAAGAAGAGACACTGGAAGACACTTTGCAGGGTGGTTCCTAGAAAACCGATTTCTCTCTGGGGCCATTTTTTTGGTTACATTTTCACGGTGTATAGCATTGTAAATGATTGAGTTTTATAAGTTTTTTTATATTTTGTGTTTTTTATAATCATTTTATATTATGTGTATAGTTTTTATATTCATTTATATATGTATATTTATACATTTATATATTTATATCATGGAGTTTTTGTTCTACTATTTATGCAAATGGAAATGCAAATAATATATTTGTGGTACTCTCCCATTCACTACTCTTGGAAGTTAAAGTTTCATCAACAATCGGTTAATGGAGGATGTCAAAGTCAGAGCTGTTTTGTTTTGTGTCAAGAACACAGCGCTGCAGACAACAGGTAAAATATTTTATTGGGGCTTTTTAAAAATGATAAGTAGCTGGTGTTTCGTACGTGCCAATCAGTGATCAGATAAGAGTTAATTTGTTCCCCAAACAGAGGTCCTAGAACTAAATGTATGCCTAATTCTTGTGGTGCAAACAAGGCATAAAGAGCTAACAGTTCTAGGTACTAAATTCCTCTGATGCAAAAGAGTAACTAGAATACTGATATTAAATCCTACATTTTCGACACATACTGTCAACTGGAATTTCATGACTTTCTCAGTAATTTATGTTATTTACAGCTCCTTCATATACAGGTTGATGGGCTGGATTTCCATTTGTGTTTCAGTAACCCAGTGGTACTCATTGCTGGTCCTGGCACCCCAGCGCTCTGCACAATTTGTATGCCTTTCTTATCTAACACACCTGATTCAGATCATCAGCACTTTAGTACAGAGCTCCATGGACTGAACTGAGAGTGTCAGATTAAATAGATTAGAGAGGCAAATTCTAAAAACTAAATTTAAAAACATGTACTTGGTCCTGATTTTTTTACCCCTTTTTGTCCCGCTTTATATACACTTACATTTTAAATAATAATTTCCTACATCACACTTTTTGTATTCAATACAATAACCTTACTGTGGTTTGTAGGTCTGCTACATGGGGATGAGGTCCAATGGACACTGTCCTAAACTCTTAGACTCATTCATAATCAAAACCCAAACAAACTCTTCTTAATTAATTGAAAATTGCAGGCAGTTGCGTGTTTGATCAGGGATGGCACTAAACTCTGCAGGTCAGTGGCCCTCCAGGGCTGAAGTTGCCATCTTGATAATGAGGTGGAATTGGGAAGGTAGAGGGAAGCCAGATCAACTAACACCATGGGAAAGCAAACAGCTTTTATGCTTTGTTGGTTTATTATAAGATTAGATCCTGAAACTTAACTAAATAGTATTTCTGACAAATATGCATAAATTGTGTATGCATCGGTAAACCAAATACCAAAGCCTGTTTCACACATATTTGTAATAATCAGGTTTTCAGTTCCTGAAAATATTAATCAGCCAGGTCAGGTGTGTTTGATTAAGGGTTGAGCTGGTAGAAGGTATATCTCATGCTCCATTTAAGCATAACCACTATTTACCAACTCTCATGCCCTATTTGCAACTGAGATTTAAAATCACAGCTTTGATGCTTTTCGCAATATTGGAAACTATTGCTAACATCATGAACATACTGAATTTGCAATATATCAACCTGCCCTGATTAAAAGGATATCTGGGCAATAAATAAATCAAACAAACAAACAAACAAAATAAAGTAAATAAATAAAGGTATGTGTTTCTTCATTAGATAAAGAAAAAAGACTATTTGAATACATGTTTCTAAATGGGAATGTTTCAAAATAATTGCAATTTTTTTTTTGTGAATCACAACACTGTTTGAAATCAGCTGCAAATTATGGACATACGTAAATTTCAAACCACTGTGAATCTATCCAGGACCACTGAACTATGCCCAACAGCACAGACATGAAGATGTTGTAAGACACTCTGAAAGCCCACACTGTAAAAAACCTCCAGGAATGTGCAAGATTTAAGAATATTATTATACAATAAATAGTACATATGCAGTGTAAATACATTTTTGAGAGTATGGTTAGATGCAAGAGATATTACTAAAAAAGTAACCTGGAATATTCTGTGATTTTACACTTAAGGTTTTAACAGTGAAGGATAGTTAGTTCAGGTATATGCAGTTGGGGTTTGAGCTGAATTTTGTTGGAAGGCAGATCTCCATGTAGGGTGAAGCTGTGTGGTCTCTTTTGTATAACTGACTCATGCTCCTTGACATTGACTGAGGCAAGAAGTGCATTTAAGCATTTGGATGTGGTGAAGATTTCAGTCTATCAGTGGTCTAATAAAAGCGTTTTCATTCTACATGTGGTTACAACACCATGACCTTCAACCAATTAAATTACACAAGGTTGGATGCAAACTTAGTTTGCCTGCTCCACTGAAGAATGGCCAATATTCATCTTATTACATCTCTGATATATGCCAAATATTTATCATTGTGGTGGAGTTTTCAAATGTCCAAAACAAAAACCTTGATATGCATTGTTGTATGCAAAAGAGCAATAATGAAACAATGACCGTTCTTTCGTGTTGTAAGATAATAAATGAACATACAGTCTCATTTATCCTGTAATCATCAGTTTCAAATTGCAAGACACCACAAGAATTGATATGCAAATTACAGAACACCAAGCCATAATAACAGTCAATCACACTGTCAGATTCTCCTGGATAGACAATTCATTTGAATAGAATAATAAAAAAGGAGAAACAGCGCTTTTGAGTTATTCAGAGATATTTCCTTTCAAACAAATCTGATAAGCACCAGTGCTTGTCTTTGTGTGTGTGTGTGTGTGTGTGTGTGTGTGTGTGTGTGTGTGTGTGTGTTCTTACACAGAAACAGAGGGCATTAATGACAAACATCTGAACTGATTTTTTACTGGTTTGTTTTTGCCAAAATGCCAAATATTTATATTATGAAGGGTATATGGTAAACCAAGTGCTGTTTTGAGTCTTTTTTAAGTCTTTGTCATTGAAGGCTTGCTAGACCATTTCTTAGGTTAGTGTGTAATATATAGAAGAACATTGGGTATATGTGGGCTCAGGCTGAATTTTAATTCTTAACAGCTCAATGTTTCATTTATTTTTAAATCGAAGGAACCTAGTTTTCACACAGTAAAAATCTAAGTAAAATTATTTATGCAGGTTTTACAAAGTCTTTTTTTACACATCCAGTACCAGTTAATAGCATGACTTTAATATGTCTGGAATAAAATTCCATTTTTCATAAAAAGAAGACCTTTATTATTATTTAAAAGGCCTACAATTTTAATCAGGTCTACTAAATACCATTCAGAGCAAAACATAGAAACATTAAAACAGTGTGTACAAAAGTCTCTCAGAGGAAAGGCTTCTTGTGTCAATCATTTCCATAAATTACACCACTTTTTGAAAGCATCAAAAAAGAACATTATAAACCACTGGCAATCTATCCAGGACCACTACATTTTGCCCATGAGCATAGGAATAAAGTTGTTTTAACACAACTCTAAAAAGCCCAGAATAACAACAATACTTAAACGCACATCTTGCCTCAGTCAGTGTCAAAGTGCATGAGTCTGCTATCCAAAAGAGACCACACAGCTTCACCCTACATGTGAGTTTATGATGGAAGAAACCACTGCTGATGAAGAGGAATTCAAGATAAGATTTATCAACAGTACAGATGCTAAGATGGAATCTGTATACAGCATAGTTTCTCCTAAACAGCCATAAGACAGAATGGACAGCAAAGAGTTTTTCTTAACTTAGAAAAAAAGACCATAACTCATTGAGCTCAGATTTACTAAAACACCATCAACGTCAACAGTTTTAATAAGATCCTTATAAGAACTTTTTTTTTTTTATCAAAGAAACAAACCCTCCAGAATGAATTAGCTAAAACAATCTTTATCAAAGTTCAATGCACTTAGAAAAAGCAGTTGCAGTTTTACTTCATAATAGCTTTTGAGAATGTTTGAACAACTGTTTGCTGATTAAGACCTTAAACAGACTGAGGACTGTGCTGCATGTCCTTCATTCAAAATGTATCCGATGTTCAATAATTGACCACTATAACAAGAAGGAATAACCAGGAGTGGGTAACTTCAGAGTGTCCTGACGTACACTTGCACCTAATTAAAAAAGAATCCAAACAAACACAAAAGCATATTTCAGTATTCAATGTATTGTATTAATTTTTGCTAAATACTGTGAAATGCAAACATGAAAATGTGTGTTGCATGAAAAATGTTGTCATGTATAAACAAAAGAATATATGTTTCTTCTTTTTTGCATTGCATGTTATTTCTCTAAATAAATACATTTACATATTACATTTAGGATGAACTATACCTTAAAGCCTTATTTTGACAAGACACAATTTTTTGATTTAGCTGCATATCTCACTCCCATTTCATCGGCAGTACACGTTGCTGAGTAAAAAGTAACAAAAGCAAACTGACAAAACTAGCCATCTAGTCCCAAAGCATTCTAGAAAATAAATAAAATAAAAACCATTTGTTCAAAGTAGTTTCACCACAAAATGACAGATCAACAGATCATTGAACTTATAATTTACAATGATAAATGGACTGCATGCACTGAAATTGATCTGACAAATATTCAAGGACTGTGATGCAAAGATCTTTTTACAAAGTAAACTGAGCAAGCAGCAAAATGATTATTGAGTGTACAATCAATCTGCACTTATGAAATCCATGCAAAAGCATTTTTCCAAGATTGTGACAATATCATGTTAGTTAGTCAGTTGCAAGGAATTCTTTACTTTAATATAATTATAAAAAAACTGTCACTCATTATTAAACATGAAAGGACATGAAACAGAATGCCCAAACTGTTTTTGTCCCTAAGCTTGAGTAAAATGGATGATTATTCAAAACTCCAAGCTCCAAAATGGACTAAAATGCTCCAAAGCATAATGACTCGTCTTCTGAAATGTTGGTTTTATATAGTAAAGAAATACGTCTCTTTTTTGCAGATACATATATTAAATTAGGTGGGTCATTTGACACAACAATGCTGTTTGTTATTAAACTATAAAGACAATGCATTTGCACATGTCAGTACGGAAGCACTATTTTTATTATTGTTTCCATTATTATATGCTCATTAGATAGAAGACTTTTTGCTGACAATGGCATGTCATACTGATCTTGTTTGTAAAGGAGCAACAAAACAATTCTGCTGCAGTATAAATGGTCTGCAGTGGAAACACTTCACACGTAATTGCTTTGTTGAACAAGTTTCCAAAACATAATTAAAGAGAGAATGTCTGACAATGAGCAGGCCTGTGAGCAGAGCCGAGGGTACACACCAGGCATTACATACTCACACACGTGCTTAGTCCTACAACAGATATTGTAGTAGGGTTTTGTACATTAATTTGCAATAAACTATTCTGCAAAGCCTAAAGTGCTTATATTATTGTTTGAACACTCTCTCAGTGACCTTAATATTTCATATTTGCCTTAGGCATTAATCTAGAGGAACAGTACAGCACTACTTATAATGTTAAGGCAGTTGAATTGCACATAAAAGTTAAATAACACATAAAATGTTAGGAATACATTTGTGAACCCTTAGTGAAATCAGAATTTTTGTTTTGCTTTACACATAAAATGTAGTCTGGTCTTGATTTCTGCCACAGTCATACAAAGAGTTTGAGATCATAACAAACCATCATACTTTTCGAATGATACATTGAGCAATCATTTAAAGTGCAGGGCGGACAAACTCTACACACTCGTTGTGGGCATATTTTAGTTTATCAGCATTCTTAAGGTTATGCCACAGTTTAAGCCTCATTGGATGTATTTAAGCCTCTGAAAAACTTACATACACATCCAGTAGCATCTTCTGATTCACTCCAATTAGCTTTTGGAGTATTCGTAACGCAGAGGTTGACTTTTTTTCTCCATCTTGCACTGTGAATGATTATTTTGTATCTTCAATAAAAGTGTGAAAAGTATAACAGTTTGTATGTGCTGTAGGTTTACAGCTTAGGCAAATTGTGTTTGTCTATAAATGTGACTTAAATTAAGAAAACATCAGAAATTAAGACTTTTCTGGGAAGAGTAATACTAAATGTACGCAAAGTAAATGTAAACATGATGAAGTTGCAGTTTAAGCACACTTAAAATATAACTTTAAATGCAATACTGAATAACACTACATCTGAAATTATAAACAAGTACTTTAAGTATGTTTGATTATGTTAATCAAAGCATAAGAAATAAGTATGGAAAAAGATGGGAAAACGTAATGGTTTAAAGTATACTTTAAAGTAAAATGTTTAATCTTTAATTATTACAAGCTGCACAAGTTTAAGAAGACTCAAGAAACAGGAAAGTACACTTTCTTTAAGTACACTTCAGTGGTCTTTAATTTCATTATTAAAATTATATTGTCTGCAAATACAGTTTAAGGTCTGAAGTACTTCACTAATTCATATCAGTGCAGTATACTGCAAATTGTTGGTGCATGGTAATGCATTCATTAGTTTTAAAGCATGAGACCTGGTCGTAAAGTGCTATCATTAATGTTTACATTGCTATATTAGCAAGTCACTTTGGCAAGCATAGTTTACTTTGGGATGCAATTCAAATTGTTTTTCTATATACCTAAAGCCTGGCAAAGATAGCTGTTTTCCAGTAGAAGAGCATGTTTGGTTACATGTTGGTTAATTTCGTAAGTAGCAAATAAATTAATATTAATAAAAATATAATCTTAGATTATGCCATCAATTTGTCATCATCGATCTATAAATACAATATCTACCAAAATACCAAATAAATTACATGAATGGACTGATTTATCTCGCTTGCAATATTAAAGCAGCTGACTTTCCAATAATGTGACGAGGAATATGTAATACATGTAATATTAATACTGACTGTCACGCTGATGATGGCTAAACGCATCCATTTACAGTTAGCTGAAGGAAGGAGCTGATGTGAGTATATGCTTACACTAGACGTTTATAATCCTAATGCCATTTGAGACGTCTTACTTGGACACTGTTAATTATTTGAGCGACACATGTTTGTTTTGTACCCTCCAATAGAAATGAGAGTTCGTCACCGATCGTTAAAATGCAAATGAAGCAGTTTAATAAACGACATTTGCAGTAATGAACAGTTGACTGCAGTCGTAGGTGTTCATTATAGTCTATGATGTTGTTTGTAATGTGAGCTCTGTGGGCGATATGTCACATGTGATAACGTTAAAGTATATTAAATGAAGCCTCGGTGATGTCTTCTCTTAACTCACATTTGATCCTATCAGCTTCTTAAAGGCTATCGAAAGAACTAAATCCAGTTAAATGTTTTAACCCATCCATTAAAGCAGTCTTTTAAACCTCGTGCATTAAATCAAAAAGCACGAACGTGTTACGCTCAAAAATGCATTCTAAAAATCACACACAGACATTTACAGATATTATATCGACTGTTGAAGGAAAAGATGTTATCCTGCTAACCCACCTTTTTGTAGATATCCGTCGATATCTCCAAATTCAAATGTATTTCTGCTTCATTGTTAACCCTTATTTCCTCAGTTTCGGTTTGTGAGCTATTTTATTCCAAACACGAGAACAACGCTTCTGAAACGGAAACAATATGGCTAAATGTAGCAGTAATCGTGGAAGAAAGACCACCATTTACGCATCCAGAGGTGAACAGAAGATGAATTCATGGAGGAGAGCGATGAAACAACAATGGTTGTCCGTTATCGCGGCGTCTCATTGAGGTCTTGCTGGAGGAGGAGGATGAATGAGCATCAGATGATGGGAGGCTGGGATCAGATCTCTCTCTCTCTCTCTCTCTCTCTCTCTCTCTCTCTCTCTCTCTCTCTCTCTCTCTCTCTCTCTCTCTCTCTTCCTCTGTAACCAGATGAGGTTCGAAAATCTGTACTTTTAGCGCATACAGGGTTTCCGACCGGTCAAAGAGTCAACTTTTTCAAAAGTTTAATTTGCTAAAACTCATAAGGTTATATATATATATATATATATATATATATATATATATATATATATATATATATATATATATATATATATATATATATATATATATATATATATATATACATACATACATACATACATACATATATATATATATATATATATATATATATATATATATATATATGTATTTACATTTATATATATAAATTCCCTTTATAAAACGAAAATAACACAACATATTGTAATTCTCTCAATCTAAATGTGACATCATTGTGAAAATATAATACTTTATGTGTTAAATTAGTTTTAAGGATTGCAAGGATGTGGAAAGATACTCTTTGAAATGAAAGCTTTTGATGCTCTGTCAGAGTGGCTGACACTGGGCTACAGTGTGTATGAACTGGACACTGTACTATGGAATCAAAGATCTCTTTAAGCCTGACTGCACATTCATTACATAATAACATTCATCCACAGGAATCACATGGAGGAAATTATTTTGAAATAAAAATGCAGCACATACTTTTACATAAACACACATACATAGCTGTACTTATAATATTCTGCGGGGCATGTAGCAGTTGTATCATTCGTATAAACAAATGTAATTACAATTCACATTTAGATTACAATTCAGTATTGCATCATCAAACATTTTATTTGTAAATATGTAGCTGTTAACTTCGTTTGTGTCACGTATGAAGGGTCTGCGGCGTGCGGATCCATGTGCAGGCTTTTATTAAATGAAGGCATGGTCAAAACAGGCAGGCGTCAAACAGGGCGAACAGGAATATCAGAGGCAAGACAATAGCAAAATCCAGAGACAGGCGGTGGTCAGGTCAGGCAGCAAACAATCACGGAATCAGAAGACAGGCAGGGTCAAAATCAGAAAAACCAGAGACAATAATCCACGGGCGATCTAACAACGAAACAGGCGAAACAATGCAACCTGCAGTTGAGTGGCTTGCTGCAGTATTTATAGTCCTCTGACAGGAAGTAGCAGCAGAGGGAGTGATCGCAGATCACCCAGAGGTAAGAGCTCCCTCTGCTGGCTTGGTGACATAGCCCCCCTCCTAGGAGCGACTCCTGGCGCTCCACAAAACAAACAAAACAAAACATAACTGGGAGCTTGGGAGGGGTTCGGGAGGAGTCAGCAAGCTGAGACCAGGAGGAAGAGACGGTGGGAGGAGCCAGGGAGAAGACGGGAGGAGTAAGGAGGCGGGAGGCGATACCGAGCCCAGCCATGATGGTCAGTGGTGGAGCCGACGGAGGGAGGAGCCATAGAGAGGGGAACGGTCATCAACCCCATGGGAGCCGACCGACGGCGGTGGAGCAGGTGGTCGAGGAGACTGAGGCGAAGGCGGAGAGCAGAAGAGCCAGGGTGATGCAGAGGCGCTGGAGGTCCCAGGCGACACCGCAGGCTTTGGGCGACTGATGCAGAGACGGGGACGAGAAGGACGCGGGCGGAGCCAGAGCGACAGAGGACTGAGGTAGAGCCGGGGAAGGAGGAGCCTGACAGAGCCGGAGGGACGGAGGGACGAGGCGCGGCTGGAGGAGAGGAATCCTGAGGCGACGGATGGTCGACGACCGACCAGGGCGTAGCCGGAGAGACAATGGAGCCTGGTGAAGCTGGTGGATTGACGGAGCACGGTGGAGAGGAGGGAGCTAGGAGCCTAAGGGAAGCCGACGGGTCTGGCCGCCGAGCTGGAGTCCGGGGCTCGGAGGCGGGCGATGAAGCGAGGATCCTTCACCCACGGCGGCAATGGAGACTGGCAGACCCGTGGCGCGAGCTCCAGGTGGAGGGCAGAGGATGAGTGCAGGGGCTGCTGGGATCCATCGCCGACGGTGGTAAGGGTGGGAGGGTGGGTTAACTTGAGGAGGCGCACGGCGCGCGGGCACTGGGCGGGCGCCGCGAGGCGCGGGCACTGGGCGTGGCGCCGCGAGCGCGGGCACTGGGCGTGGCGACGCAGGCGCGGGCACTGGACGTGGCGCCGCGAGGCGCGGGCACTGGACGTGGCGCGCACGCAGGCGCCGGCACTGGACGGGCGCCGCAGGCGCCGGCACTGGGCGGAGCGCCGCAGGCGCGGGCACTGGACGGGCGCCGCGAGGCGCGGGCACTGGACGCTTGGCACGAGGCGCGGGCACTGGAGGCTTGGCACGCAGGCGCGGGCACTGGAGGCTTGGCACGAGACGCGGGCACTGGAGGCTTGGCACGAGAGGCGGGCACTGGAGGCTTGGCACGAGACGCGGGCACTGGAGGCTTGGCACGAGGCGCGGGCACTGGAGGCTTGGCACGAGGCGCGGGCACTGGAGGCTTGGCACGAGGCGCGGGCACTGGAGGCTTGGCACGAGGCGCGGGCACTGGAGGCTTGGCACGAGGCGCGGGCACTGGAGGCTTGGCACGAGGCGGGCACTGGAGGCTTGGCACGAGGCGCGGGCACTGGAGGCTTGGCACGAGGCACGGGCACTGGAGGCTTTGCACGGCAGGCGGCCATGTTGGAAAGCGGCGCAGGGCAGGCGGCCATGTTGGGAAGCGGCTCTGGGCAGGCGGCGACCATCTTGGGAAGCGGCTCTGGGCAGGCGGCGACCATCTTGGGAAGCGGCTCTGGGCAGGCGGCGACCATCTTGGGAAGCGGCTCTGGGCAGGCGGCGACCATCTTGGGAAGCGGCTCTGGGCAGGCGGCGACCATCTTGGGAAGCGGCTCTGGGCAGGCGGCGACCATCTTGGGAAGCGGCTCTGGGCAGGCGGCGACCATCTTGGGAAGCGGCTCTGGGCAGGCGGCGGCCATCTTGGGAAGCGGCTCTGGGCAGGCGGCGCCATCTTGGGAAGCGGCTCTGGGCAGGCGGCGGCCATCTTGGGAAGCGGCTCTGGGCAGGCGGCGGCCATCTTGGGAAGCGGCTCTGGGCAGGCGGCGCCATCTTGGGAAGCGGCTCTGGGCAGGCGGCAGCCATCTTGGGAAGCGGCTCTGGGCAGGCGGCAGCCATCTTGGGAAGCGGCTCTGGGCAGGCGGCAGCCATCTTGGGAAGCGGCTCTGGGCAGGCGGCAGCCATCTTGGGAAGCAGCTCTGGGCAGGTGGCAGCCATCTTGGGAAGCGGCTCTGGGCAGGCGGCAGCCATCTTGGGAAGCGGTTCTGGGCAGGCGGCAGCCATCTTGGGCAGCGGCTCGGGGAAGGCGGCCATCTTGGGAATAAATGCAGTGTCTTCTTCCTCCATAATACCCAACGTGAGAGCTGACCCCACAGTCACTAAACCAAACTCAATAAAGTGTGCCAGTGATTCACGTGGACCCTCTCGAACAAGTTTTGTTTTGAGTGGCTGATTTATTCCCTCGTGAAAAAATTCAATTAGCAAACAGTCCGGTAAATCAGAGAAGTAAGCCAGGTCCAGAAATTCCTGAGTATAATCCTCAAGTGATCGGGTGCCCTGCTTGAGGGTTAGCAAAGACATTGCAAGGTGCATACCTGGCCATGGTTCGGGTGAAAAGCCGCTGGATCCTGGTGTGAGGTTGCATTCTGTCACGTATGAAGGGTCTGCGGCGTGCGGATCCATGTGCAGGCTTTTATTAAATGAAGGCATGGTCAAAACAGGCAGGCGTCAAACAGGGCGAACAGGAATATCAGAGGCAAGACAATAGCAAAATCCAGAGACAGGCGGTGGTCAGGTCAGGCAGCAAACAATCACGGAATCAGAAGACAGGCAGGGTCAAAATCAGAAAAACCAGAGACAATAATCCACGGGCGATCTAACAACGAAACAGGCGAAACAATGCAACCTGCAGTTGAGTGGCTTGCTGCAGTATTTATAGTCCTCTGACAGGAAGTAGCAGCAGAGGGAGTGATCGCAGATCACCCAGAGGTAAGAGCTCCCTCTGCTGGCTTGGTGACAGTTTGCTTGTTGAACCATCCTGTTAATAGAAAAAAATATATATTAATGACTGAAGACTGTGATAAAGGACACTTACCATTTACAGAATTGTTCCCAGATTAACATTATTTGTACATTTTATAGCATGAACAAACCAAGACCCATTTGAAAACATTAGTATTTTCTACACAGCTTGATTCTAGTTCAGCTGCACAGCTTTTACATAAAGAAGTTGTTTCTTATAACCAATGAAATATTCATTTGATTCCAGGGAAATAAAAGGCAGGAGCCTGACACTGCACTGAATACCAATAGTAAGAGAAGCAGTAATATATAGGGAACAACAGGAAATTATTACAATGCCTCCCTCCCTTTCTGCATTGAGCCAGGTGACCTGGAAGTAAAATATGACAGCAAACGTTCAGCCTACTCATTCACCCTGGCCTCAGGCACAGCCGCTCCTCTTCTGTTCTGCTTCTTGGAGCTTTGGGGACATCTCCAGAACTTGAGCATCAGAGCAGACAGCAGCACTCCAACCTGCTTATCTACACACTGTGTGATTCCTTCCCTCTCTAATGCTGGCATCTTTGGCACACCTCTCAATAAACAAGAACAGATGAACATGACCTAGTACAGTGGTTCCCAACCACTTTCCTGGAGGCCCCAACACTGCATGTTTTCCGTGTCTCCTTAATCAAACATTATCAGCTCATTAGTAGAGACTCCAAGAACCACTGGCCTAGTCTATACCCTGAACAAAGTCTGTGATTTAGGAATGTTAAATGGTTTTTGTCTGCCATCAGAATACAGCTACAAATATTCAAAACAATGGTATGAATATTAGCAATGGCAAATAACACTTACATTTTGTTTAGAAAATGCCAAACATTATCAGTTACGCTTTTATTGTCATTTTTGATAGGATCATATTATTTTTGTGAATAAAACCTTTACATTTGTAGCATCAGCAAAACTGCAAACTAACAAGAAGAGAGGGAAGCTTACTAGTTTAAACCAATTAACAATTTAAAATCAGCACAAATCATTCTTCTGTATTATATTTTAATCACTGAGACTTTCTCTAAACGAACAAATCACTGGTTAACACTAAAATGTATTAAACAATAAATTAAAAGTAATTAAAACCTGAGAAAATATTAAAATTTAAATAATGTCACTCACTACCATCTGTCACATGGTGCACTTTCCCAGCTAAAATAAATTCCTTGTTCATCCCTATGTCTTTCCATGTACTCCCATGAGAACAGAGTTCAACTCAGTATAAACAGCACTTTCCCTACTTTGGACTAAATTTGGCATGACTAGATATACTCTACAAATTATGATAACAGGCTTCCATTTTTTTATATGAATAAGTTCTAGTTGTTTTCTTTGGTTGCTCGCAGAACTATTTTGAACTATTCTATGGAGTACAATCCATTAATGACAGAAAATGCCCTATCAACATTCACAACAGTAAATCATTAGCTTATGGCCATGATAAAGGTTGCATTTATTTAACACTGTTTTCTCATTACACGTTTTCTAGTGCTTAGTGCTTTGATATGTTGTTAAAAGCGCTATACAAATAAAAATTATTTGATTTGATTTAGTGTGAACATACTTTATTTGCTATGAATAATCATATGCGGTTTACTTTTACATCTGCCTTTTATAACTTTTTAACAAAATAATAGCATCATGTGTCATATCAACACATCAAACAAAAAACAACCTGTATATATATTTTGCATTTTAAAAGTTCAATTGAAAGCTGTTTGATTCCTTTACTGAGGTACCCTTATGATGAATAAACTAAAATTCATTCAAAGGGCATGTGCAACTGCACACAAATAGGCTATTTGGAGCTATTTATGATCAAATAACTTATAAAAGTATAAACTTATAAAGTATAAATTTTAGCATTGATACTTGTATCACCTTCATGTGGCTTTTTGAGGAGACAAGTACTGTTATTTGTCTAAGTTTGGCCTTCACATTAAAGCAAGAAAAAACTAACAAGCCTTTTATAAATCTTCCCAGCTCAAAATAATTTACTTGATAGCAGCAAACTCCCACCCGATATAAATCTGGCACAAAGAGAAGAAAGTAGCATCCCAAGCTAATTTATGTGGTTTTTTTTTTTATCTCTCTGCCAGTAATAGTGAACTGTGCACAGATGTCTGTATGCTTATCTGTCAGTCTGTCTGTCACAAAACCAAAGGCTGCAACATTCTGTCGATCTTGGATTATGGTACACTAAACAGACATGTCACTGCAAACCAGTTGTAGCTGCATTGGCAGAGTTTTATTAGTGCATAATACAGTTGAGCACATTTCACAAAGAAGTTGTTACAATAAAACATAAATATATATATATATATATATATATTTTTTTGTTTCACTTGAGATACATATACACACAAAGTGCTTTGGTAAACTCAGACAAGTCAATTAAACCTTTATATTTTTCTTTCTATTCAGTGAGATACATGTAGGATAAAGCAGAGGTTCTTAATACAGTATGTTGTCCGTTGAGGCTCTATTATTCAAAGATTTTCTTCTACAACACAATATGGTGTTTGCATGGTAAAAGTCATTGTTGACGCTCCTTATCTGCGAGTCTCTTTGCCTTGTTCTGCAGGTAGCGTGCTTTCCCTTCTTCAAACCGCTTCTGCTCCTCTTCACCTTCCAACTGCAAGAAGATAAAAGACGCATTTTACACACAAGCAGTTAAGTTGGATACCCTAGTGTCCTGGAAACCCTGCGCTTTTGAAGGTCATACACATAAAATGGAAAACCACTGAAGTGTTAAGAACATTATCAGAATATGTTCACACAAGCACTTCTTCATTTTATGTTCTCCCACCTGAGCATTAAACATCCTGTCAACCGCAGTAAAAGTTTGTAGATGTGTTTATCTTGCTGTACTCCACAATAAATAATACAAAATGTAAACCAAAGAGAACTTTTTTAACATGTTAACATTTCATCTGGACTGTATCGATGTCTAATTGTTACTGGGTATCTGTAAAAACCTCACTATCTATAATGTTCACGTGCCAGGTCCATCTATTCAAAAACATATGTGTGAATTTCAATATACATTAAATGTTTATGCACTCTAAACTTACACAAACAATAAACGATTGGATTTTATGACTAACAAAGATTAATGAATGCTGTAAAATATAACGCTTATTGTGAGTTTGTGTTAACTAATTCATAAATGAATCTAACAAAGATTAATGGATGCTTTTTTGTGAGTTTGTTTGTGAGGTAATACACTGATTAATGTTAAAAAAAAAAACATTACTTAGTGCAACAAATAAGATATTATTAAAATTTGGGAGTCTGAGAGAAAACCTGCTGTAATGTAGTAAAATCCTAAACAACAGTATATATAAAAGTAACTGGAAAGGGGGTGATCCAGGGGGTAGATATGGGTAGGTTTAGGGGTGAAAATGGGATCCAGGGGGTGAAAACAGGTAGGTTTAGGAATATGTAAAGCAGGAGGAGTTAGATATGATGTTGTTAAAAAGAACATAACAAGAACATTATTTTGTGTATTTGGTGTAATGCAATGTATTTATGTGGCTTAAGTTTCAAAAAACATTATTTTCCACATACATTATTGTTTCTCTTCTAAGCCCCGTCTTCCGAAACGGAGTAATTTACACAAAGCTCAACGTCCGAAAAAAGCAAGATGTACTCTCACTGGCCAGCTATCCAGTGCATTGTGATTGGCCAAATACCACAAGCATTTTGCGTATATGTTACTCCCCTTAAATGATACCATGTCCCAGCACTATGACACCAAATGAAACGCATTACAAACGAGGCATGTGTTGCATTTATATGTGAAGTCTAACTTGCTTTGCCTGCGTAACATCAGAGTAATTACATGGTAAATCAATAGGTGTTGTCTATTTAAAGTGTAACACAAAAAGTGCTGTTAGTCCTGACACACATTTGTACTTTAATTACCAAGTAGTGTTGTTACCAATGTGTCCTGTTATACATTTGTACTTACACATACCATTCAGTGGGTTGTTACATATGTGTAGTTACACAAACATTAGAGCTGTAGATACTATGTACCAATGTATACTTACACTGTGGACATATACTACATACACATCTAATTACAATATAAGTACACAGATATTAGGGACAGTTAATATATAGTGAGGACCGTAATTGGTGATACTTGCTGTTTCTTTGTAGTGTATTTGTGAAATTTAGAGCATGGTGTCATGAAAATGATAAAGTAGTATGCCAAATAAAAAAACGAAGACGGTTACACACATATGACATGCACCTGTTTGCCGTGCATATAATAGACAGTTTTTGTGAGCATATGTTATGAAATTTGACGGCTCCATCATGACTGTTTGCCACCTGGCAGACACACACTACATGGTCAATAAAGAACAGTTTTGTTGTTCTCATTGCCACACCTGCAGCATTATGGGCCCTCCCATTTGCAATGGGCTTTTACAGCCTATAAGCCCCAGGCCCTTCACAAGCTTCTGTTTAGAATGTAATCATCAAACACATGCGTCAGAGATAACTAACATTTGTGGCAATAAACCTGAAGGATGTGCACTTTCATGTCTCAATTCTACGAAGGCACAGGCCATTTTTTCGGTTTGCAGTTGAAAGACAGGCATATCAGTAAATGGTCCTTCATTTTGGCTGTCGCTTTCTCATGTCGTTATGAAGGTTGCAGAGGCCCTTGTCCCTCTCAAGGAAGTGGGCCTCGCGGGAAATACCATGATCACTGGGAGTGAGGGCTCACTCTACCAGGGGTATGGCTACATCAGCAGTCTTAGTGAACAGGGCCTCTCTAGCAGATATCTGTAGAGCTGCAGGTTGAGCTACACCTAATACATTTGCTAAATTTTCGAATTCAGAAATGCAACTAATCATTTCTAGACTTCTGAACATCAGTTCTTGACTCAAGAGACTGGTAGGGTCTAGAGCTCGTTACCAGCATGACTCCTCTCAGGGTGGTTATCTGCTTATCCGTTCCAATTCAGGTTCCTTTCATGAACTCTAGAATACCTGTCCATCCGAACTTGATAGCAGAACCCACTATGGGGTAAGTTCCCTCAAGTATTGGGTTAATGCTCCACGTGTAGTTGTTCCTCTTGTAGCCCAATGTGTGTATATTCTACTGAATTATCTCTGAAATTCAGTGTTTCTTTTATGATCTGTCAACAAGTTTTGGGCTTTGGTAGTTCTCCCCCTAATGCGGAGCCCACCTGACAATCTTCTCTGTGTGGTACTTCTTCTTTAAGTCCATCGGTTTTGGCTGAGGGGACCTCTGCCTTTGTGATGGCTCTCGCAGATGTTGGAAAGCGAGGTCTTAAGGCATTGGCATGAAGAGGTGCATTTGGTTGTGACCAAATTAAAGACATGACCGATGTCTTGTCTTAAATAGTGAGAACTATTTTGGAATAAAAAAAACATTACTAAGATTATGATTATGTGGCCCTTTAAGGGTAAATGCAACCTTTTAAGATTACTGTGCTCTGTCATTTTCTGCTAAACTGAATTTTATTCACACACACAAACTCAAGAGACTACAACTGCACATTCTGCTGTATATGAATAGAAATTCATGTCCAACCAATAGAGAGTCACAGACTGACCTCTTGGCTGAACTGAAAAAATATAAATGTAACAGATGCAGATTTGCTAAGTTACAGGAAAATGGACATCATCATATTTTCGAATTCTTGTTTTTCATTTTAAACTAATCTGTGGAAAAACTATGGTTTCATTTAAGTAAAGACAGGAGCGATTTCACCAGTTGCAAAAATTATTTCTTGATCTAAATCGAGACAAAGCATATTTGCTTTGGGAGCTCAGCTTCATCACGAACAAACAACAATACTGCGCGAGAGAGCAGGATGTCAGTTGACGTTAGGCTTCATCTTGCAGCTGCACACTACACCATGGCTATTCTTATCATTGGCTATAGGTCACCAGCTAGTCATGCGCGGCAGTGGCAGATGGCGGGCAACCTTAGGGAACAAACTGTGCAGTGACAACTGAAGCAGCCTGGCTGATGAGGGCATGTGCACAAATGAGGATCACAGATATAGGATGCATATCCACAGCAAGGTTATATAAGCTCAAGCAGATACACTAAACTTCACAAGGCTGCTGATGTTGAGGCTCATTTTATGCTTCTGAGGTGACCCAATTTAACAGAAGAGCATATGCACTGTTGCACTTATTTTTATTTAATGTAAGTGGCATTTCTGGCTGTCATTAAAAACATATTTGACTGTTGACTTGCAAACAAGAATTAAATATTCCATAAAGCTCTGTAATACCTGTTTTAACTAATGAAACTTTTATGTGAACAGCTGTTTCTTGCAACAAAGGCGAAACAAAACCCCTCTCCCTATAATTTCTAACTGAAAACAACATCATGTGACCTTGAAGGAAGTCCTGGCTGGGTCAGTGACTGTCCTGTTGCTCAGGGCTCATGATGAGGCCAGGAAAAGACAAGGGGGCATGGCAGCAGTGCTTGTCTTGAACAAATTAAATTAAGCTGGAGGGAAGCTCAGTGCCTCAGTCACAGAGAGACTGACTGGCAGAAGACCACGGTGATTGCTCCAACAGAAACCACCAGAGTGTGAAACATTATACAATTTAGCGTTAAAGAAAAAACAGCAGTTGTTGCAAATGCAAAATGGCCAATATGGATGCTGATTGGCGTGATTTGATACTGCATTTACAATGAGACAGCATACTCACAATGGGATTACCAAATTAAAATTAGTAGTACATAATTGGTCAGGCCTCCATGAGAAAAAGGGCTCCATGTACATTTAAGCATAACAATGAAAAAAATTTAAAAAAGGAAAAAAAACAAACAAACAAGCAAACAAAAAAATTGATTGTGAACTTATGATCTTATGAACAGACAAGACATCATAGAGAAATCTGAATATAGTTTGAATTTGGCTGACATGAAGAAGCCTTTGGCAAATATTGAAATTGCAGTGGCCCACAAAAGCATGGCAAAGTCAGGCAATTTCACCAGATTTGCCTCCTTAATGAAGCTCCTGGCAGAGAGAGCAATATACTTTCTTTACAATGTGTGTAATCAAGATTTGCATTTATAAAAAGTGGATTACCTAAATAACACCTGTCACTCTCTTAACTGTCACTGCAAACAATTAGTAGACAGTCAATGCTGAAATTGAATCCATTATGAATATGCATTGAAAATATTCCATATTTTGTATGGAAAAGTCGATTAAAAGGATCTTGGGAAAAATAACAGCAGAAAATATGAGGGGGAGTAGATAATGACAGTTTTGTATGGGAGTGATCTAATCCATAAACAATGTATATCAAAAACACACAATCAATGAATCGCATTTATTTATATAAATATAAATATATATAGTGCTTTTAACAATACAGATTATGTAAAAGCACTGAACAGTATGAAAAAGGACAATAGAGTGACAGTAAATGTATGATAAGATTAAGCACGTAATTTGTCTCTAATCAAATCGACGATAATCACTAGAAATTAAGTATCTTTACTTTAACTTTACATATTTACTTAAACTTACATTACACAAGTTAAACTTGTGTTTAGGCTGAAACAACTGCAGTGAAGTGCCATTGTTATGCAGCATGAAGGTAAATGATCAGCTGCTTATATATCAGCTTTGATACAGATAATATGATACCACATGGACCCTGGACCACAAAAGGTCATAAAGGTCATATATATATATAATCTAAAAGCTGAATAAATAAGCATTTAATTGATGTATGGTTTATCAGGATAGGGCAATATTTGTCTGAGACACAACTATCAAATCTGGACTCTGAGGGTGCAAAAAATAAAATCTAAATACTAAGAAAATCATTATTTGTCCAAATCATTAGCAGTGAATTTTACTAGTCATAAATTGTCACACCCTTGTGTGTGTTTCCATTCCTCATGTGATCTATGACCTAGTTTCTCCCATAATCATGTCATTGTGTTCAGGTGTTGTTTATTCATTACCTTCAGTTTGCCTGGTCTCGACTATACTACCTTAGTGTAAGTGTGTGTTTGTTACCCTTCATTGTGGAATTTACCTTATTGTGAAATATTAAAATACTGTTATCGTTACATATCATCTTTGTGCGCTCCTCCTTACAACACACCAAGACAGAACAGGACAGTAAAAGATGTAGGTGGTGTGTATACCCACGTTTTTGGTTTTGCTTTTTGTACATTTTTATTTTATTTTCTCCCTTCATGAATAATCCTGCCATCCTCATCCTCCTGCTGGAGCAGGGGGACCGCTCTCTTAGGGCCACACAAATGACTCTCCATTGCTACTCTCCAACCTCACATGCTAGTCTGTCAGGGATTGTCTTTGAGAGAGCCTCGCCGCCTTCATCGAGTTGGTGCTGGTGTCATGTAATTCTCCACTGACCATTGACATTGTGGACGACGACACCAGCCCCACTCTGGACCCAGTGCCCTGCCTACCATCTCCCTGCTGCACAGCGCGCATGCCCGAGCCCACCTCTGACAAAGCGGCAGAGGCCACAGCGGCCCACAAGCAATTACAAACTGGAGTGACAGAGCTGAGGACCACCTTGGAGCCAGAGCCCTTGATGTCAAACCAGATGCGAGAGCCGGCAACAGAGCTTGCCACTGAGGAGAGTGCCATGGACAGCAAGAATGCAGAGCAGAGCTCCACTGCACCAAGACTGAGAGTGAGCTGTCTGTAAATCTTGGGCTACATGATGAAGAAATTGATATAATTGACTGGGAAACTCAACTGGAGTTTGGTCCTGCCTTTTACACACCCTTTTTCTCTGCTGGTCCCGCTCAACCCTTCTTTGTCCCTGCTGGTGCTGTCCAGCCCTCCTGCATCTCCACTGGTCCCGTCTAGCCTAGAATTGGCTCCCAATACTCCGATGGCCGCTCCTCAAGAGCACCCTCCAGTGCCCACACATCATAGGCATTCTCCATTGCCCACTCCTCAAGAGCGGTCTCTGGTAACAATGCTGCGCCCTCAAGTGTTAAGCCCAAAGGAGATTCAAAAACTGCTGACCTCCCACTGTTTCTGTCTCCTCCACCCCTGGCTTCTGTCAGCCCCACTGCTCACCCTCAGTTCACCATCTGTGTCTTGGAATCGCTACGAGTTTGCCAGTCTCCAATGGCATTGTGGCTAGAGGATCCCTCAACTGATCGGCAATAGTAGGGGCATATCACTCCTTTCTGTAGGAAGTAAGTTTCTGGCCAAGGTGATGCTTCAGAGACTCATTAACAACATCATAGTCAATGCTTCCTGAATCGCAGGGTGGCTTTAGGAAAAACAGAAGCACCATTTGCGTGATCTTCACAGCCTAGCAGCTTCAGGAAAAGAGCTGGGTGCAACATCAGGGCATGCTTATGGCCTTTGTTGATCTTTCTAAAGCATTTGACACTGTGTAAAGAGAGCTCTTATGGGATGTACTCCCTTAGGTTTGGCTGTCCCAATTAATTTGTTAACACTCTCTGCCAGTTTCATGATAGGATGACTGCTCGGTTGTCCATATGTGGACAAGAGTCCAAGCAGGGGTGTGTGCATCTTCCTCCTATTTGTTACCAATATTCTCCACTACAAGAAAATTGCAGTATGCTGATGAATGAGCTTTTGTAGCCTATACTCCAAATAACACTCAAATTGTTCTTGCTGTGGTGGTTAGGGCTTACACCAAAACATAAGTGGCTTGCCAATGGAGTACCAATGTCCCACCCTTCTACCTGCCTTTGGGATGAACAGC
Organism: Puntigrus tetrazona; assembly: GCF_018831695.1. Lineage (NCBI taxonomy): Eukaryota > Metazoa > Chordata > Actinopteri > Cypriniformes > Cyprinidae > Puntigrus > Puntigrus tetrazona. Next base: position 23,857,391 of record NC_056706.1, on the reverse strand, counting down.
TGTTAGCAGGGCCATCTTTTAAATAACTGGAGAATATTCTTGCTGAGGACTGTGGTATTGACCACGAAATTCAGAGCTACAGGCGTAAAACAGTTGCCTTTAGGAGACTTTGACATGGAGTCTTTTACATAAAGAATCTTCATCCTTCCACAAAAGCTGATAAGGCACGTGATAAGGATGATCCCATGTTGACTGCCCTGCAGAGTGCTCTATGGCCAGCTACATTGTGGTCGACTTTCAGCTGGGGGAAAGAAAAAGCAATATAAGGATCAGATGAAGATTACCTCTAAGAAGTATAGGATCCGACCTGAAGACTTTACTGCTGACAGTACCATCTGGCAAAAGCTGTGGGTTCATACATTCGAGATGGAGAAAATAACTAGAAGATAGGCAAGCCATGAGAAATATAGCCATGGCTGCCACAACTGCCACTATTGCAACTACTACATGCATATGCCCCACCTACAATAGAGTTTATGGGTCTAAGATAGGACCGTTTAGCCATCAAAAGTCTCTGCGTTAAAAGTGTAAACATCGCCACTGGATTTCAATAGACAACTAAGCCCTATTCGAATGGGACTAGTTTTCTATACTACGTGTGGGTTTTGATTCTTATTACTGGACATCTGCAATTTTTATGTACAATTTCAGACGGCCTAACATCTCTGTGTTTATTACAGAGGTGGAAGGGCTTTGTACATCTAGGATCACCAAGATCATGCGCTCTCTGTATGCGTGTATTGTGTATAGTAATTCGGATTGAATATAATTTGTATAATCACAAAAACCATTGTTAACCTAAATAACTAGTAGCAAAACCATGTTAATGGGTAGTTACTTCAGTTTAACTATTGTATATTTTTTATTTTAAGTAAACCCATGTTTAATTTTGATAAAGGTACATATCACTAAAACATGTAATTGAGTGCAGAAATGAACGTGAATAATCTTACCCGATACAGATACTATAATAGCCAGTCTTAACAGATTCGGATGCAATTAAAATCACAAAGTACGTCTGTGAAAAAAATCTAACAACCCCCTGTAAAACTAGTCCTGTCCGAATAGGGCTTACGTAAGCATAGCCAATACACCAGAAGAATGCTACTGGATAGCTTTTAAATGGCACTTGTTTGGTTGGCACATGTAAAATCAGAAGTATGCAACATGGGGGCTGCTATCTATGCTTTAAGCATCATGTAACTGATCAAAACAGAAAGGAACATTATGTCATGATAATGCAGACTGGATGATGGTAAAAGAAGAACAACTTTACTGTTGGTTAATGTTAATGTTTTTTTTCCTGGTTAATCAATATTACAGTACTATAATGAATGTAATTTATGCACATTTCCTGTAATTCCATTTATACTTTAATTCATAGATGCTTTTTAGTGAAATTGTAGTCTGCTTCCTGTTTTAGATCTTGCCATTCAAAATCTATATATTGTACATTTATAAACATCTTTACATCCATTCTCATACACAACTGAAAGAAAACAAGATATTTGGTGCATTTATAACAATGGCAAAATGACCCCGATTCAGCCTAGAACCAAACTTACCTAAAATGATAACATTATACTATTGTTGAATAATTTAGTATCAGATCACTGTTCTTATTTTACAGGTGACATTTTACTATACTGTGCTGATAATCCAGTAGAGTAGAGAAGTGCCTTAACTAGCACTCTGATCCATAATATCTCAATTAACCTTTCGTTCTGTGACCTTTTCAGCTGCTCCCATAATGCTTCTCCAAGCTAGTGCACAACTAAACGTATACAGGTATCTTCTTTGGAAGTATTTCTTTGGAAATCCACTGCATGTTATTTCAGGGGTGAGACAGTTTAAAAATATCACACTTTGTAAAGGTGCTCTGATTAAAGTATTATTTGACTTTAAGACTGTGGCTTTTAGTGTTCAGGATATATGTCAGAACACTCATGGCATCTTGACCTCGGCAGTTGCTAATATGTAGCTCACCTAAAAATAGAAATAATTATGCAGCCTTTTAATCATATTTTGTAGATTGTTCATGCAGATTTTTTCCATAGTACCAAGGAATACAATGACCAGACGATATATAGAACATAAATGCACTATAAAGGAAGCTTGAAATCGTGCCCCAGGCCATCTCTGTTTTTTGCAAAAAAAATCTTTCCATTTTACAAATCTTCAGCATACAATTATCAAAGAAACATTGACGTGGCAAATTTAAAATGAAAGCGCAAACTGTGGACTGTTTGCTACACTAGTCTATGGCTTCGAAAGGCTTGGAATATAAAGTACAATCAACATAAACTATTGTTATGATACAGGCCACCAGGGCACCACACAGATTTTATTAAAGAATTTACTGGAGTTAGTACTAGTGGCAGATTAAGTCATAATTGTTGTTGATTTTAATATCCTTGTTGATAATGGAAAAAAAATGCATAAGGACCAGCATTCTTAGACTATCTTAACCCTATTGGTGTTAGACAACCTACACATTATCGAAATCATACTCTGGATTTAATACTGTCACATGGACTTGATGCTAATGGTTTTAAAATTCTGCAGCAAAATGATGACATTTCAGATCATTATTTAGTCTTGTGTGAACTCCATATAGCTAAAACCATAAACTCTGCACCTTGTTACAAGTATATGTGACGAGTCAGCTGCCTCTTCCCTTCTTATCATCATCACCCCATCCCTTATTCACTACCTTTCACCATGCTCCCGACTGGAGTACATGTGTGAAAAAGGAGTGGTGCAGGATTGGACAGGTCTGGCAGCGAGTGATGTGGTGCACCTGTAGCAAATGGAGCCTCATCACCTTCGCTGTTAAATGCAGAGCGTGCCTGTCCACAAGAGGTGGGTCGTATCCCCTGTGTATGTATGTGTTCTCATGGGTCCAGGAAGGGTGCGATGAGGGATCCCCACGCTGCTAAAGACAGGGGCAGCATGAAAGAAGCCACCATGAGCCTCTTGAGCCCTGGACCTAAGAGGGGAGTGTGTGAGGCCGCCGGACTCCGCCCCTTACCTGGAACCTTCCCCCTCAAACACTGGATGCCCTTCATTACCCCTGCACCATGGTGAGGACACCAGCTCCCCTGTTTATTTTGGACACTTTCCCACTTGGACACTTTTATTTTGTCTTTCTGTTAATAAAAACCTCTCAAATGGCTGACGCTATGTCCACTGTGTCTGTTGTTTGCTTCTGTCACATATGGTGAACCATCACTTCCACCACAAAAGACTGCTTTGTAAACTATGTACTCTCTCTTTTCTAGCACTTTAGATACAATTGCTCCTTTACGCTTAAGAACGATAAAAGAAAATAATCAGACTATAGAATGAACACACCTAAAGAGAGCAGCCTGGAAAATGGAGCACAGCTGGAGAAAAACAAAACTAAAGGTATATCTTATATCCTGGTGGGAAAGTACCCTATCGTACAGAGAAGTATTAAAAACTGATAGATATGATCATTTTTGTCTATATTTCTAGAAGAAAACAAACATAATCTGCGTTATTTATTCAATACTGTGACAAAATTTATGAAAACTAAAGCATCAACAGGTGCTGACACTTCCCAAGATCAAAGCAGTAATATCGGGAAGCAGACACACTCTATCAGTTTAAATCTAGATTAAAGACCCATCTCTTTAACCTGGCTTATACATAACACACTAATACACCATTATTATTCAAATCTGTTAAAAGATTGTTAGGCTGCATTAATTAGATCAGCCGGAACTGGTAACACTCCCAATAACACACAATATACTCATTACATTGTAAAAAGAATGGCATCTACACTAATATTCTGTTTCTTATTCTGTTTTTCAGTTCTTATCCAGATCTGATGGTGGATCAGTACCAAGAGATCACCTTCATCAGAGGCCAGAACACCTAGATGTGCCCCGTGGAAAGATCACTGGAACCTGACACACACAAACAATTAGTCCTTTACACAACCTGACATAGCTGCATTTGCCGCTGTCGCCTCTGGCTTGGTTAGTTGGGGACACTCAATTTCTAGCGATTATTGTCAATTTGATTACACACCATGTCTGCATTTAATAAAAATTAAGTGCTTAATCTTGTCACTATAAACTACTATCACTCTGTTCTCCTGTTTAAAACTGTTCAGTGCTTTGACACAATCTGTATTGTTAAAAGTACTATATAAATAAAAAGTGATTATTGATGCAATTTTTGATAGCCTCTAGTCATTTATATGCTTATTTGCATGAAAATAGACATCGTGCACACATTTACAAACATCTCCTTTTGAGTTTGGCAGAGGAAAGTATGCCATACAGGTTTGGAACAAGAGGCCATGTCAGAAATTTCCAAGAATTTCGTAACCCAAACTCAATCTATATTCAGGCCGAGTGTCTGGACAGACAGAACATGCCAGAACATGCATAAGTCTATTGCCACAAATGCAATGCTTATATATGTATAAATTAGAAAATCTTATTAGTTAGTATGTTTTCACTCCGAAAGCATTGGAAATTTCATCATCAAGTAATGAGTGATCTTGTTTTTCTGTTTGTATTCCTGTTTGATGTGTGATATCACGCTTTTAACCTCTTATTGCACACACATCACATGATGTTTCTAAAAATAAACACAGTTATCATGCTGCAAACCCAGTGGTTGCTAAGGTAACTCAACTTGTTTTGTGTGGCATGGACCAGAGTGTTTGTCAAATGCATTAATGGGTCCAAAAAGTCTGTGACTATGCTGCAATCAGTATTTTTGTCATGTTTTTTAAGTAAAAAATATCTAAGCACTTAAAACAAGATGAATTTACTAGAGATGCAAATTTTTGTAATATAAGCAATTAAGACATCTTAAAATATGTCTTATTTTACATAATTTTGCTCCCAAAGTAAATTGACCTTATTTTAAGTCTTAAGATATTGTTGCTAAAAAAAGACAAAAATACTTACTCCATATATTGTTCTTATTAAGAGTTCCTTCTCATTTCTCTAAAATGTTTCCTGAGAAGACCCTGTCATAGCGCTCACTCGAAAAGGTAAACCTCTGAACGTCTGGGTGATCCTTGCAGCTTTCATTGTGTGCAGCATGCCATTCAATAGTCCCACCCATCCCATGATCCCCACTTCTCTGTGCTTTCACTCCGCCAGCTCTATTCACCCCTCCCCCCCAGCCCATAACTCCCCTCCACCAAGAGCTAAAACTGGAAATCCTAAAAATAGAATGAAAGATCTTTCACTGAAGGAAAAAAAAAACACCTGAAGTCTAAAAAATAGCAGGAATAATCTGTTAACATACTATTTATATTCTGAAACATAAGAGCGAAGAACCACAGTATGACTGATACTCATGCAATTCCATTTATGGAAAAGAGACCTCAAATAAATAAATAAGTTATTTACAAAGCAAAAAGCTGGACAATTCTATATTTCGGGCTACATCAAGCAAAGTCAAAAATGTAATTTCATAAAAAAAACACGTAGTGCCTCAATTGTAAAACTATACAGCAGTTTTTAAATTACACTCACTACATAGTGTTAAATTTGAAGTGATGCATTGTTTTAAAAAAGTGTTATTTGCTGGTATCCAGTATATCTGGTATATTTTCTATATGTCCTTTAAAGACAGTAATATGATGTTATAAATCTGCATTATCGATCATTTACATAATGTACTTTTGAGATAAATAATGAAAAACTTTTGATTTAATGTGATACACAATTCACAAAGTTGAATTTCAGAAGCAGCATTTTAAGTTCTATATAATATTACAAAATGTTAAACGTGAGTTGACAGTAACATAGCTGACCATACAAATTACTTGACAATATGTTATAGTTTAATTTAAAATAAAGAAAAAAATATTTTTAAAAGTTTGGTAATATTGAAGGAATTATGCATATAAGATTAAATTAAAATACTAAAATCTGTGTTTATGATTTAGCCTGACACTATGAGTAACAGTTAGCCCTGCTGAAATGTTTATTATTACTATTATTTTTAATGTTATTTTTATTTTTTTGGGGGCATGGTATGGTTAGGTACGGTTCACTTTTGAGGGTTTTCCACACGAAACAGTACCTAGTACTTTTTTAGTACTATCTTGGGTAAGGTTCTAAGCATACTGTACCATTACCGAAACGTGATGTGTACCCTCAGCTAAACGCTGATTGGCCAGGGAGAATCTTTACTACCTGCATCACTGAACTTGCGAGAGACACTGACATAGACCTACTAGATTTAAATAAGCACAGCGACGTGGAATTAAACCATTTTAGAAGAGTCATGGCAGTAGAGGCCAAGCAACTATAACTAAATCATAATAATTCCGCCCACTTTAAAGCGGTACTATTCTAATAACAGTTTACTACTGATTCCATGGTACAAGGTTTGGTTATACAATCTTTATTGTATAATGCGCAATACAAATGTAGGTAACATGACTTGACTTGACAGCGAGGTCAATCAAGTTATGGATGGAGGGGCACCAGATCAAGACCTTGTCATGACCAGCCCAATCTCAAGACCTGAATTTGAAAACCTCTGGAATGTGATCAACAGAATGATGGATGATCACAAGCCACCAAAAAAACAGAGATGCTTGTATTTTTTTTTTCAGGAGTGTTATAAAGTCACCCAACAGCAATGTGACAGACTGGAAGAGAGCATTCAAAGCCACATGAAAGCTCTGATTGATAATCAGGGTTATTCCACTATATACTGATTTAAATTCAATAGGGTTAAAAAGTAATGTTTTCTTTGCATTATATGTTCTCTGAAAACACTGCATTAGCATTTTTAGTTATTTAGACCAGTTGTCTTTTTCTTTTGCAAATAAATGTTCTAAATGACAATATGTCTATATGTAGTTTGGGATAAATATTGCCATAGTTTAAAGAATAAAATATAATTCATGATTTTACTAAAACACACACCTACCATATTTTAATACATTTATTTAATGCAAAGTATACTTCAAATCCATTTCAAATCTATTGATGTATTGCTTACGACTTATTGATGTAAAATTATAATTTTGAACTTTATTTGTTTTTTCTTTATTGCACAATGCACATTTAATACAGATGTTTATTAAAATGTTATGTTCTTTTTGAAATCAGATATTTTGAAAAGCAGGCAGCACGTTGGAATAGGGAACACTTATTCACTATTAACTATGACTTTTCCCTCAATATATTCCTAATTTGTTGCTTAGTAATAGTTACTAAGGTAGCTGTTAAGTTTAGGTTTTACAGAATAAGGTTATGTACATTAATATGTGCTAAATTACTACTAATATATAGCTAATATTCTATAGTAACATGCATGCTAATTAGCCCTAATATAGTGTTACCTAAAAGCACAATCATTTAAAAAAATTGCAATACATTAAAAAATGGTGACGATTTTTTAAAAATAAGCATTAATTTTACCCCAAATTATACAATCACCCAGTTGCTTCTGGACTCAGTGTGCACAAACAACTGAGAGAAGGTTGTGTATCGATGCTGCAAAGTGTCGCTATTATTATTAGTTTTCAGTAGGGAGCTGAGAATGCCAGCACCTATGGCGCTTACCTTCTGTCACTACCATATCGGAGGCGTCTCTGCATGCCTCCTTACAGCCAAAATGATGATTGATTGGCCTTCTGTTAAAGGATGAATATCTGCCCCAGGCCAATCGTATGCAAATCCTATATTTGTTATATAAGTCATGTACTCATGAGGGCACATGTTTTAGCATACACATTTTGCATTAGGCATTTTAATTTTGCATTCTTAAAAACCCATTTTGCATTCTTGTGCAATGATGAATGGAAAGACCAAGGACTGAAAGCATCAACCTGAAGAAGACCATTTCAAATAATCATCCATAGTCTCTTTTGTGTTGCCTCATGTTAGGAAAAAATCTTGAAATGTAGGTCACCAAGTCCTGTCTCATGCACATGACTCAGAAGACTCAGAAGTTTTTTCCCCACAAAGAAAATAAATTTATGGTTGTTTTTTTTTTTTCTCAAACCAATCACATTTTATTCATCAATATTCCTTTTTTCACAGTGCATGTATATATAAACTTGCATTACTCACTTTCAGCGGAGGCACTGGTAGGGGCTTATTTTCTTTGTCCAGGGAGATGTAGGTGAAGAAGGCTGTAACAGCCCTATATTTCCCCTTCTCAGCCTCCACCAGTGGGTCAGCGTCAACGAAAACCTCAATCTCCATTGACTTATTACTTGTGAAAGTCATTCGGCCGGAAACAGTAATGACACAGCCTGCAGGGACACATAATGTCAGGTATTACATTTACTGATCTTGCATGATCCCGTATTCATTGGAAGACAAAGGTATATATGTGAACACAGAATTAAACAGCCTGCTGATATGTATCTTTTCTAAGTGTTACAGGAAGCAGAAAAGTGCTTTATGCACTATGTATACACTAATCTAATAAATATCTAACAACACAGTTACAGATTTAATGTGATAACCTTATTATGATTAATTAAGGAGTACATAAACAGTGGTTCTAAGCACAGTTAGATAATTGTGCTCAATGCTGATAAAAAAGCTTGTCTATTTATTTTTAGGATAATTAGTTAATTTTTAGTGGTCTGAAAGGTCATTAAAGGAATCAAAAAATGTATTCACAAAGACTTTAGAGACCTGTTCCTTGCCTTCAATATACATGCATTTTCATTTTTCTGGTTGATTTTTTTTTCAAATTACAATATATGAGTATACATTTTACAGTAAGGTATTTGTGTTCCACCAGTTGAGTTATCAGAACCCTAGTAAGGTAACCCTAGCTATGTTATTCATTTTGCTTTAACTAGCACTAGGCATTATGACATTGTTAATTTAACAGAGATGGCCTCAGGAAACCAGTTTGAAAATAGTAATTATTTTTGTGATTTTAAAAATAATTTTCACCAGTTTGGTGTGGAAATTGCTGCCTAATATCTCTTTTTAAATTGTATGCATAGTTCCAATAACTCCAGATTTACTGATTTTATTTTTCTTTAACTTTTATAGTTGCATAATTGTTTTTCGACCATAAGTGCATGTTAAGCAACCGGTACATGTTGGCCCTTATGTACTTCGGCTGGAATATACCAAGTGAAAAAAGTTTTTGCATCAAAATAATGAACTCCTGCTTTCCCTTCCTTCTATTTAAGATATATTATTAGTATGGAGTCCTAACTATTTATCTTGTTGCAGGTTTTATTTGGGTTTAGCAGGGATGGCAAGATTCACCGATTTGCATTGGTGCATCGGCATAAAAGTTAAGGATGTGGTGCATTTATTTATAATGTGCATTGGGTGCAAGTTGGGATTTGTATCACAATGCTTCAGTCTAACATATCTGGTAAAAAAAAAAAAAAAAAAATTTATATACGATTATTAGTAGATGTGCTACACCTTTATTATTTAGTGACCAATAATTTGTGACCAATATTTTATATGTACTGATTTCTTGTTTCAACTGTTTCACACTGCATCGTAATAGGGGTAAATCGTATTACATCAGTATTAGTAGCTGCTTCATTTATATCTGTAATGTATTGTACCTTGTAACGTATAATTGTTTTTTTGATGATTTTGATTGCTTCTATAGTCTTAATTTGTAAGTCATTTTGGATAAATGTCTAAATGTAAATGTAATCTAAATGTATCGTATGTGTTGAGATGCATATTGCATTGACCTCGGTTTGGTATTATTTTTCTCTCGTTTTTCTCTAAACGAGAATAGTTCTGATCAGATCAGAAAAACTCTGGGTCACCAGTTGGCAACCACTGGTATAATATATTGTGCAACTTACAAACTATATATGTAAAACTCGTAAATTACACACACAAAGATAAAACGTTTCCAGTCCGAGTGAATGTGCGGAAGGTTGTTATGTGGGTGGAGGTGACCATGTGTCCCTTGTAGCCCCTTCCAAACTAACAATTATTGCTCGCCGCTTCCTGTATCCGATGACTTTGATCTGATCCATCAAAGTTTTTTCAGAGCATCACTTACTTTCTTTTTTTTTTATTTTGCTAGCCCTGTCAGTAATGCGGCTTTGACACCAGACACTATTAAACACAACCCAGGAATGAACGGACCTCATTATCCCTTATATAGTACATACTTATAATGGATTCTAGGAAAAACAAATGCTCAAATGTACCTTTACACATTTAATGGAGCTCTGAGGTAGATGCAGAACGGCTTAATAGGACCTCAGCTCTCGCGATTGCTAGTTACAATGTGGAAAAGTGAATCTTGCCCATTTAAAAAGCATTCCTGGCAATTTGTCGTTTAGAACAAGGCTGAGAAAAAGAGGATGGTTGAAATTGTTAGGTTCATTTCCTGCCCTCTTTGATGTATACGTCTAATCTTTATTTCCATGGAAACAGAGCCTGAGGGCAGATATATTATTTTGTTCCATCGTTCCTTCACTGTCTTTCAGGTCAATTCATCTGGAATCATGGGAAAAATGAACAGTTGGCCTATAGAATAGCAGACATATGCAGTCAGGTCCATAAATATATTTGCATATTTGGACATAATTTTTTTTTACAATTTCAGCTCTTTTATGACACCAGAACATCATTAAAAATGAAACAATCAAGATGTCAACACCAGAACTTGCTTCCTGCAAAACCGATGTAGAAATAACTTGTACCTGCTTAACCGATAAAATAAAAGCTAAAATAATAGCTAAATAATAAAAATTGTGCATAATTGTGTATAAAATATACAGTATGTGGACCTTATTTATTATCTATTAAAATTTCTGTGTTTTAGGTATTCAATGTTTCTATTCTGCCCCCAAAACTCATATTTGTCACAAACCTTACATTGAGTGGTGGTCTAATAAATTTGTTAAGCATAGTATATGCTATTAAACAACAAAATGCTCTGTTTCTTATAATAACACGTTACAAGACTCTTTTCCTTAGTTTTATAGTATTTTTATAGATTTATTTATTTCGTTATTTTATTAAATTCTATCAATAATTACACTACAGAACAAAAGTCCATAAGTTTTAATTATGATACAACAGAGCATTTGAACATGTGTGTTGTTTTCAATACTGATAGAAGGCATAACACTAAATAATTGCAAGCAAGCAAATAAATAAATAAATATTGAACAAAGGGAAACGGAGTACTTAAAATTAATATTATGAAAAATAAATAAATAAATAAATAAATAAATAAATAAATAACTACACATACATCTAGGTATCGTGTGACAATCAAAAACTGCTCTGTGTTTAGTCTCTTAAATAACCAACTAAAGTATGTTTATTTCTTACTTTCAAGACAAACTACTTTTTCTGTGACCGTCATTGCTAAAAGCCTATAATAAAACATTTTATTTGATCATATAAAACCACTGACAGAGAAAAATATGCAATAAAAGAGAAACCAGGAAGGATGTACAGTGAGTAGAAAGGTGTCATAATTTACAGGTATTTGCTAAAAGTATAAAAAATAAAACTCAGTGCAATTATTTTTTGTTTGCATGTTTTGTAGTCAGTGTAATGATATCAAATACCAAAATACTGATTATCAGCATCAGCAATAATAACTGTAGCTGATTAACATCCTGATGAACAGAAGTGTGTTCTTACATCCTCATCAGTGGATATAATCAACAGAGCGTTTAGCTGTGATAAAATCCACAATGCTATGATGTAACACACTTGTTCACCACGTCACTGTGAACTATAATTTCTTATCATTTTTATTCACTATGCAGTAGAGTTTGTAACGTCAGATACTAGATGTTAAATCAAAGATTTTTAATTACATGCTTTGTCTTTACCAGAGAATGCAAAATGCTTGCATGTGTTTGTCTCAGGACAGAGCGGCTGCATGGACTATGAACAGTCCTGCTTATGTGCCGGGAAAGCGTAAGACAAGTTTAAAGCATGCCGCAAAGTCGACCTAGCCATTACATCAATTAAATCCATTAAACCATTAAAGTTTGACCTAACTTGAGGTCACTGATTCCAGGAAGGGATGCTTATGTTTAAAATACAGCAAATAGGACATCTGGAGAGAATCAACCCTGTGCATCACCAAGAACAGTTAACACACTCACTCCCTTACACAGCAGAAACTTTTTTTTTTTTTATCCTAGTCACACACCGCAGATAAACAATTTCACAAAGTAAAAAAATAAACTAAAATAAGAAGTTACAACATGCACTGCGTTAAACTAACAGAGACTTGCATATTGCTCTTTTGATGATTTTGATTGCTTCCATTGTCGCTTTGGGTATGGTAAATGACTAAATGTGACACTTTATTTTAATTTAAATTTTCTCTTTTAAATACTAGCATATTGGCTGTTCATTAGCACTTATAAAGCACATAATGCCTTTTTATTCTGCATTACCATATTGTAGATCCCTTATTCCTACACCACGAATTTAACAACTACCCAACCCTAAATACAGTATGTGTTCCTTAATCTGAAATGTTTCCAGATAGTTTCTGTAAAATTCTGTAACATTTACACAACCAATTACACAAGCAGTCTGTGTGGCGTCAGATCATTGCTCTTTTCCGATTGCACATTCGAGCAGGCAAGGTTTTAACTTTGGGACTCTTTGTTTGCCCTGCCTACTGCAGATGTTTCTATGTGACACTACTGATGTTGAAATAAACGCTGAAAAGTTAAGTCCCAACCAAAGTCACTAAAATAAGCCCGACAAAACTGAATAATTCAAAATCCTGAAAGCTTTACCAAGTTCATGTCAAAAATACACAAATGGCTTTAAACGAAAACTGATTATGAGCAGGGTTTTAAAACAGACTAAAAAGGATGAGCCTTTTGTATATTTACACACCATTTTTAACAGCACTGCTTTGTTTGTCAAGTCCCATAGCATTAGCACATGAAAATGTTTTAAAGTATACAAACTTGAATGAGTGAAGGATGAATGGAGAAAGTAGTCAGCATAATAATTAATGAAATTAATAATTAATTTTTGCTCAGTCATTTAATGTGAAAGAATAGTAAACCTCAAGACGTTGTGTGTTTTGAAAGCTGGGTCAAAGCTTTCAGTTTTACAATATATGGAAAACAGATCATTTTTGGTTGAAATAAAGACTAATGTTATAATAAAATACATTGCAAAATAATATAAAACACATCAGAGTTTGCTCTGTATATAATACATTTAAAAGATACAATCTGGGATGCAACAAGTTCTAAGAGTATTCTCATTTAGAGTACTCGTGTTACTCTCCAGAGTAAAGTCCCGCAGTATAATAAATAATCTTTTGGAAATGACATAAACTAAGTTTAGCTTTACAATCGTAAAGATAATCAGGTGTCTGTGAGATTTCTGTGAGAGACAGAAACCACATACCAACAATATTCTCAGTTTCACTGAAAAGAGGCCACGAATGTATTTTTAATTACCTTTCTTGATTTTGCGATGGAAGTTAATGGCATCCACTGATGCGGTTACAATGTTGGTCTTGCAGTGCCGAGCAGCAACAATCCCTGCCACCTCATCCATCAGCTTCATGGTCACTCCTGAGGATGACAGATATCAGCGCAATTTACTAAGTGGCTTACAATCAGACTGAGAATATGCATATTAGTCAAATTTAGCATCAGAGTAAAAACCATTGAGAAGTAATTCGCGTAAACTGTTTGTTCTGATGAAAAAAAAATGCAAAGGCACTTGTGATAATACAAGTCATGATCTCCTGCTGATGGTGCATATATAACCAGAATCATATGAGCAGTAAACATCCACTGCTCGCATAGTAAAGAGGAAAATTGCTTTAATGTTCAACAGGAATAACACAATTCTTTCACTTTGTCAGGATACTATCTGATATCTACTGCTATGACGATCTTTCAGTGATATTTAAATGTGTAAAAGACTATCATTCAAAGCCAAAAGACTTAACAGCATAATTTTTAGCAGGAAAATAAAAAGCTAATGCAAGCTAATAGTCTATTTCATTACCATTCTTCATTATCAGTACTGTTTTGGCTGATATGGCATTGCTAACTTAGCAAATAAATACTCATTTGGCAGTGAAATACAAAACCTAATGTCATATGACGGAAAATTGCATTAAAGCACAAACAATGCAGCATGATTACTGCTTAGTAAGCACTGTAAATATAATCATATAAATTGCACAGCACACGGCTGGGACAAAGTTCAGCGCTTTATGAATTATACATCTCTCTGGGCAGAACAGGTCACCATCAGTCTCAGGAGAATCGGACCACTTGTTCTGAATTACAATATCTGTATGACTTGAAAATGTCACTATTTCACTGTCAAACTGCATTGCAATACGTTTGTGTGAGGAACATAGCTAAGCTGATAAATTGTTATTCTTAAATTCTCAAAAATCTCTTGGGTTGCATTCAGATTCAAAACGGCGTCATCAATGCATGGCCCAACACTTCCAAGTGCTGCACAGGAACATGACATGAAAGTCTGAATGTGGATTGTGGTGAATATTATTTGAGAGCTGCAGTGAAGAGGGAGGATTGTCAGTGAATGGCAAGATTGTCATTTTCCTTTTTGTGAAGATTCTACAGAATTTCTAGAATAGAGTAAATAATTCCAGAATTTAAAGCCAAGAAAATTCTGGTTCCTCTTGCAAAAACTACAGTGGTAGCCATATTTTTTTCCCCAGAATATTCAGGATTTAAGGTAATGGTACCAACTACAGTAGGTGTAAGATATCTACCTAAATACAGCCACTAGCTCAGAAAAAATATGGAGACACTGCTGCTGACCAGCTTTGAAAAAATATCTGGCCAGAGGTAAATCATTTGAACAAAGATGAATGGAAGCAGACTGTATGTGATATAAAGGCCTTTAACAACCATTTCCATTGTTCCTAGACCTGAGGGGTAAAGGGCTCACAACATGGAAAACATCATTTCCATTGCTCTTTTGAAATAAAGAATTCAGTGATGTGGATTTTTATCCTTTCATTTTCATGCTAAATATAAACTCAATAAAATAATGTGACCTAAGTATCTTAAGTATGCCAGTAGTAGCCTATATCACGGTAACAAAGCAAATGTTTCCCTTGAATGACCTCTGTAATGGCCCCTTAGGTCACTGTAAGGAGATTAGATTAATGACAAGAAAGTTCATCAGGGAAAACTTGACAAAACAAAAAAACAAAAAACATTTCATTTTAGGGTCTCTTAAAATTACTCATGCATATTACTAGAATATGAGCCATTTACTAGTCGTAATTAAGCAGATATTAAAGCCTTTTTCTACATTACCTTATTTTGCATCCCTAATTCTATCCAATACCTAAACTTAACAACTATTAATGAGCAGCAAATTAGGAATTTATCAGGAGAAAAAAATCATAGTTAATAGTGAAAATTGTTTCTTATTTCAAGGTGTTACCTAATCTTTTCATCAAAGCAACAGTATACAGTAAAAAACTGTGAGAGAGTTAAGCCTTGCAAACTAACTCAGTGTTAAGCAAGAAAAACCCTCAAAACAGATGATTAATTTAGCGAGAGGGTCAGCAGATAACACAGATATAGAACAGAATGACACTCCTTGGAATATTCCTATACCAAGATGATGTACGATTCACAGAGTGGATGCATGTTTTGTAAGCTCCCCTGACACCAAACAGGCAGAGACTTGACTACGCTGGATCGCTGTATGAGCTGGTTTTAGCGATGGACCCCGGGGACTCTCATCTCCAAGTGAGATTCCCTCAATTTACACATGGCACTGAAAGTGCACTCGCCCCTCGAAAACTCTCTCTTGACAATTTGCGGCAAAGCTTCTTCACAATCACAGCTAGTGAGAAAGCGTCATCTCTGGATGTGCAGTGGTGTAAAAATATGGTAGAAGCATGAAATGGCTGCTGAGGTTTTGTATGGGTGTCATAAAAGGGGCCATTTTGAACTTAAGGTTATTTTTTGTCTGGCATAAATCTTCTTCTGCAATCTCTTATACGTGATCCGAGTGTGGTTCGACACTATCAAACTCGTCTACCCTGAGATACTGAGATACTACAAAAGTTTGTTTTTTTTTCATCTGAAACAAATCTAAAGAGGATATAAAGATTACAGTTCCCCTGTAATTTTATCAGATCTAAAAAAATCCAAGCAAAATTAATTTTAGGTATGGGGTGCATTAAGAGATGTAAAATACAGTTGTGTACAATTATGTGTTTTATAAGTAACATAACATTTTTAAATAACCCACTAGTAATATGCATACTAATAACCATCCAGTCCATAATAAGAATTACTTCCTAAATTAAAGTATTGCTAAAATGATCTCTTTTCATGAGCTTGCATAAGCTCTTATAGTATAATTATATATAATTCTCCAGTCATTGTTTAAATAAAGCTAATGCAAATAAAAATTTTCTTTGTTTTGTTTATTTTTTATATGAAATTAAATTTTGTTAATGTTGCATTTAAGATAGAAGTATATATATAAGTTATGCAAAATTCTTGGATTAATTTAAAATCTTAAAAAAGGTGCAGTTTTAACAGACTATTATATCATTCCTAGCTAAAACTGCTATATGTATATATTTTTCTTGAATAGCAAGAATTGGCCAACTAATCTTATGACTGTGCAAATGCATGCAGATGATAGGATAATAACAGTAGGGCGAAAGAACAAACTTTATGTATCATAAGTGTTTGTGTTTTTCAGGAACTAATAGATTTATCTTGTTATTATACAGTCCAGTACATCAGACAAAAATAAAAACAACAACAAGAAATTCAGCAATAAACATAAATATGGACATTTTTTTGTCAATGCCATAAGGATAATAACTCCGTATTAAGAACAGTGCAACTGTGCATTACAGTTATTTAAATTCATGAAAGCTCTCTCTATTCATCTCCATCTGCCTTTGGTAAGGTGAAATGAAAGTCAAGCTGACTCACTCTCATGATGGGCAGAGAGTTTTCGCCACTGCAGTTGAATTATAGAAGCGACATTTGAAACCTGCTTTTCTTTTTTCCTGGAGTTATTTATATGCCTCCATAATTGTCAGTCAGAATGATTTCTATCGGCTGATTTGCATAGACAAATGCATCTAAGTCTGGTGGCACAGTCAATAATACAGCGAACGTCTTGGTATATCTGTCTTCAGACTGAAATTGAGTAATTCAAAATTTATGAACCACTGGTTTTGCAACAAGACCAAGATTTTACATTGGAGAATAAGTGCACAACACACTACTATATACTAAATACATAAATAAAGAGAACACTGCAATTTGTTAATATTATTAATAATTAAATAGGGCCAGTTTTAGTGCAATTCCATGAAACCACTGATGGGAAGGGGAAAATCTGTGGGTGATTTACTGACAACCCACATATTAAAGAACACAAACATAACATCTAATTTCCAGAATGACCAGCGCAATCTACCGACTGCATTAATCATAAAACTAACTCAAAATTTAATCTTGCTGCCTTGTTCTGGATTAAAACTATTACATTTGTAATATTAAAAATGTAAAATTACTAACATATGGACTGAACGGGAAAATTGACAATAGTATAAATCAAACAGCAACAATATGACCTCTTTATTATTATTATTTAACATTCCTTGTCTATATTAAAAGATTTTTCCTTCTTTTAAAGAGATATTGTGTATTTCTATTTTGATATCCTAATATTAATTTTTTTTTTTTTTTTTTTTTCTCCAAACAAAAACACTTGGCAACATCAGCAAGATGTTCTTTTCAATCGAAAAGATGCTGGCAAAACTGAATATCTGCCTGCACACAAATGACCATAATGGCAAGCAAACATAAGTGTGTTTTAACTGTGCAGTCAAAGAATGATGTAAGTTTCTTGGGCTCCAGCTCTGAGAAGGAGAACAGGCGCGCCAATGGAAAAACAGCAATTAGAAAGCCAATCCCAGAGGAGCCTTTGCTGCTAGCAAGGGCTTCAATGATTAGATTTCTTGTGACGATTACCCCAAATTTTTCCTCTGAACAGGCTGAGCCTAGAGCCACCATGATAGATGATGAAATATTCCTCTTCAGTTTTGTACTCTAGATGCTCTGCTCTCCACTACACTTCAAACAATTTTAGGTCTACTTACAAAAACAACTGTACCAACTGCAAAATCAACAAATCTCTTTACACTTCAAAGCATAGCTCTTTTTCTTTTAATCATAATGGTAAAATAAATTAAATAATTAAATGATGGCTTTGTAGTGAAGTGTTACCATAGAAACAGCTTGTGGGATATTTTCGCACATGCTCAAAAGAGAAAAACATTTCTTGTATATTTGTACACTGTGAGTATTTCCAGCTACTAGTTAGCATGGCAGCTTCACTTCATTTAAATCCTTTGTGAGTCATAGTGATTTACTTGTGGATCCTGATACCTCCTGTAATACTTAGGAAACACTCTGACCTACAAATAATGACTCCATTATATGGGAGACAGTCACACTTTATTTTGTTCATTTTGGTAACCCTTTATGGCAACCCTTTAGATAGATAACACTTATTAACTATTAACTAGCATAATTGCTTATTAGCATGCATATCTTACCCAATACCTAAACTTAAAAATTACCTTTTTTTATTCTACATTATTCCTTATTCTACATCCCTAATCCTAGCCAATACCTTACCAACTATTGATAAGCAGGAAATTAGGAATTCATCTGAAGGAAAAGTCATGGTTAATAGTAAGTGTTCCCTATTCTAAAGTTTTGCCATCATTTCATCTAACTCTCACAAAGGCTCTTAAACAAAATAAATTATATAAACACAGATACAACATTTGGTGACACGTTAAGGTCCGATCCTCACTTGTAAAAAACTATTAACTACAACTCAGTAAACTACTATTGTTAGTTAGTATGGTAGTTGTTAAGTTTAGAATTAGGGATGCCCAATATGGTTATGCAGAATATGTGCTTTATAAGTGCTAATAACCAAGATGTTATTAACAGGCATGCTAATAAGCAACTAGTCAAGAATTGGTCCCTACACTAAAGTGTTACCCAACCCAAGTATTTGTCATTGTTAATGTTAACATTTTTAATAATTTATTTGCGTCAGTCTTGTAATGTTTAAGGTCTTGCAAACACTTTTCATATTTTAAACATTAATTTGCAGCACTGCATGATTGTTAAGTGCATGAACTTAAGTGCATGGCATTCTCCATTCATGAAATGATCGCTGTCCACAGCTGTATTGTGCACCCAGGATATTCTTTTTTTATAACATATTTAGTAGTTTAATATCTGGTAAAGACTCAGCTGGGTTTACTCACACAAAACTCCCACTGCCTTACTACAGAAACAACAGTGCCATATTGGCACACAGCCTTTCTTTCTGAGTAACACACACAGATATAAACACACTCACACTTGATCTGTGATGGATGTAACCTGTCTGCACTCTATAATCATTCCTGCTGGAGCTCGGCTGGAGGAAATCCAGATGCATTCATGCACCCATCTGTTAGTTTTATCGATGCCTCCTCTCCTCAGACGCACACACTTTATCTCCGTCCATTAACACACATACTCTCTCGTCCCCAAATACACACTCTCCCAAAAGACAAATTGCTCAGGCCCCTTACATCTCAGCTGGCAGCTCTTTCAGTCTGTGTTTTTCTATGATCTCATGCAGTCTCCCATGCGAACGCAGATCCTAAACAGCCACTAGACCACAACTTTAACTCTTACGGCATTATTGAGGATCAAAGATCTGGTTTGTAAACTAATGTTAAGTCTTTTTAACTACCTCTTTAATAAGAGGTGGAGAATACATTTATTAAGCTAGTATATATGAATAATTTAATTAGATTTCTATATTAGTATATACCATTTAGGTCATTGTGATTTTGCCAAGTAAAACATTATCCTGGATTTTGTTGATCAACATTAACATTACTGTCCAAAAATATAGACTTACTCCAATCACTACCCCTAAACCTAACCCTACTCAAAATGTATTCAATAAAATCAATGGTGTAGAAGCAACTAACCCTGATCATAATACTAAAACAGATATTTCTTGAAAAAAATTATCCTCAATTCTGATTGGTTGATTGGAATGTTGTTCCAAGATCAACAAGGATGATGATCCAGGAATATCTTGTACTTGGTGAAATCACGCTCACCATACCATTTAATAATATTTATCAGAGATCACACAGTGATAGTGTAATTAAGAGTTTCCAAAGTTACAATATGGATAAAAGACAAAGCTGCAAGCGCTATTGAATTTGACAACTATGCTAAAAACCTAAATTTTAACAATGCTTTGCAATGCTTTATGAATTCAATGTTGGCCAATCACAACAGTAGCTGTTCACTTTTTTTAAATGCCAGTTTTTTGTGATTATTTGACATTTTTATTTAATTATTTATGATATAACTCCTTTAAATGACTTGTTTTAAAGGTTAACTTAACTTGTGACAATGCAGTTTATAACACAGAGCTGTTTAATTAGCTATGCTTCATGTGTCCAATCCATTTTCACTTTGTGCTTTAAATCAAACAAGTATACTAATTAAAATCTTCAGTCTTTCCATCATTTAGAGTAGGCATTCCCAAACTTTTTTTGGTCAAGTAAACCCTTTACATATAACAAGTCACTGTAAAGTGCTGAAGACTCTGATGTGTCTCAGTGAGACCCGTGTACTGTGGCCATGTAGGATGACAGATTCAGAGTATACCAAACCTTTAAAAGATGAGAAAAAATAATCCCACGCACAATGCCTACACAAGACAGCTATTCATAGCAACCTGTCACATAGCAAAGTCATATGAGCTCTGAATTTTTAAAATCTCTCACCCCCACATTTCACTCTCAGGAACCCAAGCACATCTCACTGTCTTTACCTTTTAATTCAGAAGTTTCACTTTTAAATCAATGTCAACTCTTTTCTCTTTATTTGAGCAATAAATGACACAGAAAGTCTCCTTACAAGAAGAGCTGATAAATCCGTCATGAAAAATCTGTCTTTTTTGTTGTTCTAAACTCATATGGGTTCTATTTTTTAATTGACATTTTAGTATATGGACCAATTCTCTGCATTTTTGCTTATTGGCATGCCGATTATTAACATATTGGCTGTTTACTAACTACTAATAAGCAGCAAATTAGACGTTTATTGAGTTAAAGGTCACAGGAAATCATTTATTAATAGTGAGAATTGGACCGTTAAATAAAGTGTGATAAAATATTTAATAAGAACAGTTGTTGTATGGAAAAAGCAACCTGAATATTCTTCAGCATATAGGTTTGGAGCAACATAACTGGTTTTTCATTTCTAAACGAACTATTCTTTTAACAGTACAGGAAAGGGGAAAAATGCATCCTGAACCAAAGTAAATTATTAATTTGAATGCCATGCAAGTTATGAATGAGATAAATACCATAAAGAAGGAAATGAGATGGAGAGGAAAGGGCAGTTCCATATCAAAGAGGGAAATCACAGCTGTCATATTGCTTTGTGTTGTGCATCAGAGGTTGCCAAGGGTCAGGCACAAACCCAAGGACCTCCCTTTTCCCTCTGACAAACGGCCTGTCTCTGATCCTTTAGAAATCCATTCAGGATATTCAGTAGCTTCGGTCTGCTTTCATCATTTGCGGTGGGGAAAAGCAGACATGGAAACAGACGGCGAAGGAAGAGAGCGAGTGTGGCGCATGTGTGGAAGCCAAACGTCCTTGCATGCAGACACAGCTGTGATAGAGAGCTTGGGGCGAAATGTGTTATTTTATTTTCTCTTGCACTTGCACTGCATTGATTGAACTGTCTTTAAACGTAACAAAAAAATTTAAATAATAAAAAAAAATATCAACAACACCTAAACCAACAAGATTCTGACCTATATGTATCAACAGTATATGCTAATGAACTACATTCAAATAGATTTCTGAGAGTAATGTTTGGGTTGCCACAACTAAAGTGTTAATTGTGTGATAATTATTCTTATATATTTTTTAGTTTGACTATTTTAATGGTCCCTTATGAACATTCTGTTTACAATAAGTAACTCTGCCCCTACATGCCAGCTAATTTTAATATAAAGTGTTAGTAGAGCATTAGTAGACTGGTGGGGTTAGGGTTAGAATAATAAATAAATAAATCCTGTTTTTGTACCATTATTTATACTTTTGACAGTTCAGCATATTTTCTATTCATACTGTAAAATGAACTAGAAAGAATTACAATGCTACCTACATTTTGACCTACATCACTTCAGTACTCTATTTTCAGTACTCATGATTGTAAGTATAAGTACAATATATTTTATTAGTTATAAGTGCAACAGATAAAAACATTATTTGAAAATTATGGTTAATAGCTTAAAATATTACCATTTTTTCTCAGATTTACCTAATATGTTTAGCATTAGAAGACATTAATTCATCAATTAGGGTTGTAATTACTGTTGTGTTTGCTTTGTCATTTTTTTTATATCAGCTTCTTGTTCTTTTCATTTGCATTACATTTGCATCTGAAGAAAGAAAGTCATACGCTGCCATTAGGATGAGTAAATAGGGAAACGGTTTTGGGGTGGAGCATACCTTTACGCTAAATCTTAACACTGAAAAACTGCATGCATCTCCTTTATAGACTTTATAGCTAATTTTACTGAGTTACACACAAGAGCCCATCCGACACTAAATCATAATCAATTTAATATCACTGTTAACAAGCAAATGAACATTTAAACACATTTACACCCTGAGATAGGTTTCACTTGCTTATTCCCTGACCTTCATTCAGCTTTCACTTTATGATTCATATCACTTTATTATCTCACTTTATCATCTTACATAAAAATTAAACTGCCGCCCCTAGGGTCACCTCTGCTGTCCTTTTCAACGAACCATTAACAGAATTATCTCAGTATGGTTCAATTTGTCTTGAACCAATATTCTGTATTCAGCAAGGGCAAATGAATTAGATCAATTTCAGCCACCATCATTCCATCCTTCCAAGAACATCATTAGCCAAAAACAGTGGGGGAAAGACGAGTGCGAGAGACGATAAGAACAAACATTTGCTAGTTGATGGATTCAGCTCAGCCAGGGGCCTTTTGACTGTTTTCTATCCTGAACGTTCCTAGTTAGCAGAATAATAAGTTGGTGTAATTGAGCCATTCATTATCCCTGATGTTTTTACTGGTGCACAAACTTGCATGAGTACACACACACACACACAGCCACTTTGAGGATGTGTTGAGGTTTGAGATGCTACAAGCCTAGTATAACAATGAAAGACAGTTGGTGTTTTAAGAGTTAAAGAGTGTCTTTGCAGGTTTATCAAATGTTCAAAGAAATCCTCTCTGAAGGCGTTAGATAAAGATTATTTAATTTATATTTTGAGCAGACCTTTAAAAATAAAATTTAACCTGGACTCTTCAATTTAGTCCTTCTCCTCAACTGTGTGCTGTAATTAGAGCTATGTTTTTTGCCTTTAATGTAACTAACTACTATATAACTGTAAATGGATAAACAACAACAAATGAACAAATTACTACTGCTTGCCCTGTCTCACTCTGTCTGTTCTGGAGCAGCTCCACCTCATTATATGGACTGTAATAATAAACTATAGCATCCAATTCAGAGTTTTGTCTGGATGTTTCTCATACATTGTGGTTACTTACTTGCATTAGCATGCAATCTTTGTGATCCAATCATCACATCAACAGTAAGGTTCCATCCATGGGCTGAAAAATATTTAGTGCTTCAAAATGTTTACTGGTGAAAATGCCATTTATTGGTAAAAATTTCTAATGAATCGATGCATTTTCCCAGTTCCAGTGGCACAGATGGTAAAATGTATAGCAATTGTTTTTGATGCGATCCAAACCGCCTGCTTTTTCTCCCTTTTTACATTTTAAATCACATCATAATAGCATTTATTTTCAATAATAATGAAGAAAATAATCAAAAAGTTGAGAATGAAGTATAGGGTAGGGTTAGGGTATGAGGTGTAGGGAGGGCTTTATAGTCCCAATAAGGGTGTCAATCACGGCATCTATTTAATCATTTGAATTAAATTTAACATTTACACTCAATAAGTTGCATTCTGTTTTATAATTTACTTTAATACTAAGTGCAGATAATTGCTACTTGCAGTAAGTAGTACAGCAGAAAATGCTATTTGCTATTTTCAATAAGTCTAAATAGATTCCATTGCTATTTTGCCTAATTAGCTATTTCTTGGGTGTATATAACTACTAACTTACATTAAAATTATGATGTAATACACTTAATATGTTCATGCATACAGTTCACGACATCCCATATAACATCGCTTTCTGTAGATCTGCTTATAGAATTGAGCTTGTTTAAACTATCACAGAATTATATGTGAATTACAAATGTTACAGTATATCTCCATAAACTACAATAGAAAAGAAGGTGGATTAATGCTACAGTGATGCGTGATCAGTACACGAACTTGAACGAGCCGAATGAACTAGAATCTCAGAGTCAGTTGATTACTTCTCTTAATGATTCTATGCATACGTTTCTTTAAAAGACATGCATGAAGGCTTAAAACAAAAAACTGCGCTTTGAAGTCAGTCAAAGGGCATATATGATGAATACAGCCCTTTGTGTTTTTGGCCTCAATTCAATAAAAAGGAGTTGTAGATGGCTGCTGTACAGTTGCTTTCGAAATGTGTTCTTGAGTGGTTGCTGGTGCATTGCTGTGCAGATACTAGAGTGCGATAGGAAGTTTTATACTGGAACACCACCAAGATCGTATGATGTACAAAAGTGTTCTGTCCAGGGATGCAAGAGAGTCAGACGAGAAAATCAAACAGTGCTAAAATAAAACAAGTGTTATTAAATATGAGAAAAATAGTAAAGCACATCTAAAATAACAACGTCTAATCTAAATCAACAAATCAAGTTTCAGAGGAACAAAGTGTCCCTTTTGCATCTCTGGAAACTGCTACATACAAGAAATAGTCAACAGTCTTTTTAGCACTAAAACTGTCTGATTATTCCGACAATGGAATAATGCATTTCTGCTCACAGTCAGTTCACAAATCAACCTCGATTAGTAAAATTGAAAGAAAAAGACTAATTACAAAGATAACACTTTAACCAATTGCTTTCAGTCATATCTGAATCAAATAAACTTGCCGATCTGTGCAACGCAGTTTTATGTGAGCACTTAGTTAAAACACTTTCGATGTTAATTTTTTCTCTGCATTACTCCAGATAGCAAATTTGAATTTGAAATCACCAGCCATGCTTTGGCCTGAATGCAGCACTACAGAAAAACAGCATACATGCAAGTGATTATATGAATAACTGACAAGGTATGAAATGGTTCTCTCTTTTATTGACGTCAGGGTCTTACTATTTCTCATTCCTTTATCTCACATTACTGATGCACCACTACTCATCTGAGTTTTATCATCTCTTCCTTCTTACATACATGTGATTAACCCAGTTGATAAAAGGATTGTAAATTATTGTGTGAGTGCGTAAATGACAGCATACCAGTCATAGAAACCTCAATTATCAGGCAGCTTAGCATAAAAAGCAAACATTGATTTTTAAGATACATATGCCTGGTCATGTTCCAGATCAAATTTTTTTAAAGGTTTAGATTCAGTTGTATGTGTCAAGCTTTCCCTGTGTTAAGCTTTCTACATGGACTGTTCTGCTGATGTTCTTGTGTTTATGTAACTCATTCAGGTCAGTGAGGCCGACTACTTGTCATGCATGTATAAATGGGGCTGTGGTAGTTACAGCCAACCCTCTACATTGCAAGTCAATGCAACTAAACTCTGTGCAAAGCAACTAAATAATGTCTGCTCGTAAAGCCATTAGCTAATAAATTGCTTTCACTCACCAGTGATTGAGTTAGAGACTAAGTATACTTTTTAGAGCAGATATAATTTCAATGTGCATGAGCATACTACATTCGAACATTGTTTTGTGACCACACAAGTGATTTTCTTGTGTTCATGAGCTTTAACAGACTGAGGAGGTAAACCTATAACTAGACAGTTGAATAGTGAATTAATCATTAATAATTTTCACACTTCGTCTTCGCTTTGTAAAAAGGATTTCAGGAAGTTTATTAAGATTTTTAAATACGTTTCATAAGAAAATAATTATAATTATAGTAATTTTGGGTCAAGCAGATAACTCTTAACATGATGAAACTGTAATTAAATTATTTATCCACATAAAAAGTAAATAAGGGATTACTGTTGATTTTTAGGTAATTTAATTAGTTACATACTGTAAAAAAACAATATTGATAGTAAAAAAAATTATCAATCTGAAATCTAAACTTGTAAGATAAAATTGAACCATAGAGATAAGACTAAAATTAACCAAATCTACTTTTATTCGTCTAAACTGACAAAAACAACAAAACATTATGCTATTGTAAGAATAAAACTTAACAGAAGTGCGCTTTCTGCTATATTTCTCTGTAAGCAAATTCTATGCATCACAAACTCAGCAAATACTTGACACAGAGACATGAGAAATACGTCCATAGAAAGCTTGAATTGTCTACTTTTGAATGAACAATTTTAAAAAATGAATATTATCTGATTATGTAATCCATAGAAAATAACGCAAGGTACTGTCTTTCCAGTGATTTGGGCTCATTAACCTGTAACCTGTGTGCAACCTCTGTAACCTGTGTGCAAACATCCTCAAAAGATAAAAAAATAAATCAATAAATAAAAATCAAGATCTGCTTTTCATCATTTTTGAAAGAAGACCTGTGAGGAATAAGCCAGAACATACCTCAGAAAAATAGCACGATCATTTCTGCAATTTATTTTTAGCAGTTAATGTAATTTTAAACATAAACATGTATGGAGTTTACTGGTTTTGTTTTTCATCTTGACAAAGTCTAATTTTGTTTATCTTTTCTTAAGCTTTTTTGTTATTAATATCTTTTTGCATTGTGTTTCTATTTGTTAACCAAAAAGGATATTTTTTTAAAATAAAATGTTTAAGTATTACAGTTGTTTAATTTAAAGTTATTTGTTTAATTTAATAAAGCGTTAAGGTTTATATGATTTTAGGTAGCCTAATTAGCGTTACCAATAATTAAGTAATTAAATTACTTTACAGACAGATTCATTATTAAGGTCATTTAAAGACAATATTGATGATGTATTTAGTAATTGTAATTAATTACTTTTTGAAAGGAACTTACCTAACAGTGTAGTGTAAATCCATATTTTCAATATTGGTTTGATGTCTAGGTTTGCTAGTGTGTTTATAGGTAATGACAACATTTTTCAAATGTTTGAAAAAGCTAGTTTCTGATGAAAGTAAGCTAATTGTGTTCTCACAATAAGACGGAAATCCACTTAATGTGAGAATCTCTCTGTAAAATGTTCTATCAGACTATTTGAATATAATCAAACGTAATAATCATAAAAATTTGTAAGTATTACCCTCCATGTACAAAGCCATGTAGAGTGCAGTCAGATGGGGCCTAAGGAGGTGGATCAGACTGATCACACAAATGCAACAGTGTAGGGCTCCTGTAAGAAAGAAAAGAGACAAGAGAGAAAAACATAACAACAATGCACGATAGATATCATTTAACCTTAAGATCTGCAAATAAAAGCAAATTCAGGCTTGTTAACAGAGCAATAAATACATATTTTATTTCTGATACCACACACACAAAAGAAATTTTATTCTTCATGTTCCATTATTTCACAATTAACTTCATAGTTCTCCAGAAAATAAATGATACATACCTTTTGTTTGTCTATCTGTAGCATCAGAGCAAAATAACAAAATTAAATCAAGGTGAGACTCTGTTCAAAATCTCTCACAGATGAAAGAAAAAAATCCAACAAGCAGAGTGCAATCAATAACAAAATATTATAATTGGCAAGCGGAACTACGCTTGTTGACATTTATTATGGTAATACTACTGTATATTTTTGAATGAAGACTATGGTAGATTTTACATTACATTACTGTACATTTTACTTCTTCAGTACATTTTCAGTACATCATCTGATTTATGTACACTAATCCTTCCAGAAGTGGGCATCAAAGAACCATAGTATTACCATCTGATACCATTACTGTACCATGGTATTGCCATGTGCAATCTTTTGCAAAGGTGTATTTACTATGTATTGACTCTGACGTGTAAGATCCATGCTATGAATAACACATCAAACACATGAGTTCAGTGAGGATAAGCATGTGTAATGACAAAAGGAAGTGTTACCTGGAAGAGAGACAGAAACTATGATCTCTGCCATTCCTCTCTTTAGTCTCTCTATTCGCCTGAATTTCTGGGCTTCATATCTCTTTACCTGCTTCCTCTTGTTCTGGGCTAGAATAGACTGCAAATGTAAAACATGCTTTAGCAAACCACAAGCAACTTGTTTGAAAAGTGATAAAAGTCAACTAGAGAATTAACTAGAGAGATTGAGAAATGTTGGAAATGACGGACCATACACTGTGTACTTATGCACAGATACATCTAAGTGCATCATCTGGGTATTTAAAGTGCACTTTTTCTTTTTGGAATTTTCTAATACTCACTAATCATATACCATTTTACCATTAAACCGCATAGAATAAAGTGCATAAGTACACACTGAAAACAACTTTTGACATTTAACAAATGGGACATACATATAGACTCTACCTCAATAGGAGGAACTTCAATGATTTTGGCCACATTGTGAAGGGACAGTGGACATACCATAGTGTTGCCTTTGTTGGTCAATTCTTTGGCAATTCTACAAAATACATAACTACTATCAGCATAATCAGAAAGAATGTGAATATCTTTAAATGCAGTGAATTTAATACATTTGCACTAATAAAACAAAACAAAAATTACAGTTGCTGCCTAAGTAATTGTAATGTGTAGTAGATACAAGTGCTTAAAGCACAGAAGCAACTGAGAATTTTCAAAAAGTGTCATTAAAAAGATACAGCCACAAAACTGAAAAAGTCCAGGCTTGTATTAGCTGATACCTGACAAACATGTTACATGTTTTAAAACTCCAGTTCAAGTCCACCTTTCTGTGGTATCACATCCACTAGAACAAGACATCAATTTTTAAAGGTTATGGTAACACTTTATTTTAAGGTCTCTTGAACTAGTTGCTTCTTAGCATCCATATTATCATTAAAAATATTTGCCATTTAGTACTTAATTAAGCATAATAATGCCTTATTTATATGACCCTTATCTCTAAATTCCTAATCCTAACTCCTTCCAAACTTAACCAAAATCTATTATTAAAAAGCAGCAAATTATGAATTTATTAAGGTAAAAGTCATAATTAATAGTGAATAAGAGTTCCCTATTATCGACATTAATTCATACATTTGTTCAATATGGGAAAAGACCACGCCTTCTGACAAACTCTATGAAAATGTTTCTGTGTTGTTATGTGGAGACATCAGTATCTCATAGTGAAGCTGGTTTCTCTCTGAAAGAAAGTGAGGCTATTTTCGTGCAGGCTGTGTTTATTAGATACAAGAGAAATTTCAGAGAGGAAAACAGTGCGCTGGAGCAGAAAAGTACACATACCACTGGCGCTACAAAGAATGGCAAAGCTTGAATTAATGTGAAACTATCAATGAGTGTAATAATAAGGAAATAAGGCAAATTCAACACAAATGAGAAAATTTTGTGTTCTAAAATCAAATTTTCTTTGCTAAATGTGAAGATTTCACATGAATCACAATGACAATTTAGATTACAGGAGAACAGTGTATGTTTTGTATGTATTATATTAGATTTATGGTGACTTTTTATATTACGCTCATATATTAAGTAGAACAGCTGAAAGAAGAGGCTCACTACCATTCCTCGACATCACTGAATTTCCAATTATTTTCTAAATGAGTATTTTTAAATCATTTTATGTGTTAAAATGTTTGATAAGACTCTATTTTTAAGGACCAATTTCTTACTATGAACTAGATGCTTATTATCATGCAGTATCGGTAGCATATTAGTTCTTCTAAAGAACATATTAGATCTTATTCTGCATGACCATTCAGAATCTACCGATAGCTAAACTTAAAAACTACCTTTGTCTTGCTCTGCAAGCTGAAAAAATGAGCTGCTCAGATTACTCTCCCCTAGATGTTTTGTTATAATATTACTTCCCCTTAAAAGAACAGTTCACCTAAAACTAAAAATTTGTCATCAATTACTCCCTGTGTCTTCAAAATTCTATAAGACCTTGTTTATCTCAGAACACAGACCAAGATATTTAAAAGCACCATATAAATAAAGTTGATTGATTTATTTCTACAAAAGTCAATCAAAGTTCGTGGTGACTCAACCGCTATTTTACACAGCCATTTAGAACGCTTTTAGTGTGAAAAGAAAACAAAACATCATCTTTATTCATCACTGCTTCCTCGTGATCACCATGGCAGATATTATGGCGTAGCATAATGAAGCATGCATTGTTTACGCGGTGCAGAGGAACGCGCATGCAAGTCGCCATGATACTCTCCATAATAGAGCCCTGTGGGTGATGCAAAGGAGAAGAATTGCTGAATAAAATCGCAGTTTTCTTTGGCGCACAACGAAAGTATTCTTGTTTCCACCCACGCCACTGCTGGTTTTCACTTGTGTTTTTTGTAAGCAACAATGGTGTTCCAGCTCCCAAAAGCAAGGCAGAAGTTCAAGCAATGCACGCCAATCCGGTTCTGTCTCTGCCTACACTGACAAGCATGGAATACTAATTAGGAGTCCCAGCCTCAGAGAAGGCATTACTTCTATTTATTGTACATTACGCTGCTGCCACACTGTAGATACGCAGTATTTTTCTCCCATCTATTTACTTTCACAGAAATCTGACTGTTTTTGTGTGTAATTGCATGTTTTAACAAAAATGTGTATTTGACAGCTTATGCACACAAGACCTAGAAGAGAGTTTAGCTTAGTCACATGCCGACGTATACTTTCTGTGCACGCTTTCTAAGAAAACTCTATATCAGGCATTTAAACTAAAAA